>NC_050104.1:111303726-111606757 GCF_902167145.1 Zea mays | reverse complement strand
AGACCTTCGCTATGGCGCCGAAGAAAGCTTCAGCGGCTGGGGCTGCAGCACTACAACCGCTGGACCACAACCAGGAGACCGTCTCTCTTCGGGAGGCCAGAAGCCAGAAGAGAAAAGCTGTTAGCCCGACGCTTGAGGAAGAAGAGCTAGACCAAGAAATCAGAGAGATGGAGATGCTACATCAACAAGTGCAGAGGAAGAAGGAGAAGATGGCCCGCCTAGCTGAGTTGCAAAGGCAAATTGACGAAGCTTCTGAGGAAGTTCGCCATCTCACTCACGATGAGCAGAACAGAAGGCCTCATCAGAAAGACCTTCATCAGGAGGGCTTCGTCAACGAAGACGACTGGTATGATAATTTCCATCAGGGAAATTTTGTTTTTGATGATGCTTCTCCTCTGTCTGCTGAGCTGCAGGCTACTCCTTGGCCTCCATCCTATAAGCCACCCCAGCTCCCCATGTTTGACGGCCACTCCGACCCGAAGCAATTCTTGATGAGCTACGAAGCAACAGTGTCTTCGTACGGGGGCAACGCTGCAGTCATGGCGAAGTCTTTCGTCATGGCCGTCAGGAATGTTGCTCAGACCTGGTATTCCTCCCTTCGGCCAGGAACAATCACTTCATGGCAGAAGCTGAAGGATATGTTACTGACCAGCTTTCAAGGATTTCAAACGAAGCCGGTTACAGCTCAAGCCCTCTTCCAGTGTATTCAGGATCACGAAGAATACCTTCAGGCGTATGTCCGAAGGTTCTTACGATTGAGGGCGCAGGCACCAACGGTGCCCAATGAAATCGTTATCGAAGCCATGATCAAGGGGCTTCGTCCTGGACCTGCAGCTCAATACTTTGCTCGGAAGCCTCCTCAGACCTTGGAGAAATTGCTCCAAAAGATGGATGAGTACATTCGTGCCGACAATGACTTTCACCAAAGAAGGGAGGAGGCCTTCAGATTTTCTGAGATGACCAGGGGCTTCGGAGGAAGATACTACCCGAGGCATGTCCGTTCCATTCACAGCACTCAGAATGATGATAAGGGGAGTCAGCAAAACAGGCCGCAGTGCTCCTCACAGGCTTCGGGGCAACAACAAACTTCCTTTCGGCCACCAGCTCCAAGAGGCAGAGGCGCCAGGGGCTTCGGCGGAAGATTCGGAGATCAGCCAAGGAGACTGTTTTGCCTATTCTGTGGAGAGGGCAAGGGCCACACCACTAGGACGTGCCATGTTACAATCCAGAAGCAAAAGGAACTAGCCGAAGCTGCATCTCAACAAGCTCAGTCGAAGCAGGTTTTGCATACTGCTTCGTTTCATCCGCCTTATGTCCCACAATACATAGACAACCACCCTGCGGCTTCTGTAGCTTCGGCAAGTCAACTTCAAGCTTCCTGGCAGCAGCCTCCGCCTCCACCTCCATTGCAGCAAGGTCAACAGCCAGAAGGGAGTCAATACGCTCCACAGCAGAGGGACTTCAGAGAACAGTCCGAAGCTCGCACAGTCAACAGCACTGTGCCAGAGTCGAAGCACATTTATTGACATATCCTACCTTTGATAGCAGTCTTTTCTATTCAGTTTTATTTTCTGTGAAGCAAAAAACATTGATAGTTTCCATGTAATAATTTCGTTGTTTCCACGAGAAAAATTTATTTGATTCACAGGCCTAAGTTGCCGAAGCCTAAAATTTCTTCCGTTACCAAGAAGGACCTTCGGACTAAAAATCCTTCGGAGTAACAAAAAGTCGTTCTAAGGAACGCAGAGTAAGTTTATAAAGTCACAAAAAGTCGTTCCAAAGGGAGCGCAGCGTAAGTTTTCTGCTCAGAAGTCGTTCCTAAAGGAATGCAGAGCCTACAGCGAAAAGTCAACGCTGATACCGTCTAAGTAAAAGACGAAGAAGCTCCTAAGGGAGGCTTACAGCGAAAAGTCAACGCTGATACCGTCTAAGTAAAAGACGAAGAAGCTCCTAAGGGAGGCTTACAGCGAAAAGTCAACGCTGATGCCGTCTAAGTAAAAGACGAAGAAGCTCCAAAGACGTTCCTAAGGGAATGCAGAGCTTACGAATATATTTTATGTGTATCTTCGGAACAAATGTCACATGCATAACATAACATCATCACATCATTTTGCATAGCATAAGCATCATACATCATATCGCATTCGGCAAGAGAAGGGGACACTCTCAACCTTCGAAGGGATGCTTTGAAAAAGTGACATTGAAATTATATAGCTTCGGAATACAGTTTCGGGGAATATTTTCACGAAACATGGGCGAACTTTATCAGATCAATATCAAAGTTGCATAGCTTCGGAAAATAGCTTCGGAAAATGTTTTCACGAGGCATCGATGTCATTCATCAGAATAATTTTGACGAAGGTTATCTTCTTCACGACGCATGAAAAGAAGGGAAGGTGTTTTTTCGCCGAAGGCTCAAAAGTGGTATGTATTTAAAGTTTCATGCATCGTAAAGAATTCAGTAATGAAAAGAGACTTGTATATTACATTCAAATGTACAAAGTGTTGCATAGATCACACTTTAAATGTTTTTTTCCAAATAGCACCTAATCCTCCCTCAATACTGCTTCGGCGGCTGCATTCAGAAGTTGGTCAACAACCTTGTCCATGATAGTTTCGGCCATTTGATTAATTTCTTCATCCCCTTTTGTGTGGGGGACGGCAGATCGTCCAACAGTTTCTGAGCGAAGAGAATACTTCTTCAGTACTTTTGCAAATCGCGAGCAAAGTTTAAAATGAAAATTACAACGCAACAAGAACGACTAGTTGGTACCTAACTGTCTTTCGGGCTCCCTACTCTTTTCGGCAGCGTCTGCTACTCTTCTAGCATCGTGTATGCCTTTTTCGCTTCTTTCAATGATCTCTCGCGCCATTCCTCGGCCGCCGTCGTTCCAGATATCAGTAAAAAATTTGCCTCCAACTACGCTCGCTTCGGCCGAGGGGTCTTTGATGTCTTCGGAAGACAAGGTAGCTTCGGATTGAGCTAAAAATTTTACATGTTCGCAACCTTTCTTCTCTAAGACGGAAGCAATTCCTCTGGCACCCGAAAAAGCACATATGTCGCCACGACTGTTCAGAATCTCTTCGAAGGCCTCTGCTTCGTGGCTAATCCATTCCAGCGGACCTTCGGGATTGCCTCGAGAGAAATTCTCTTCGCTGGAAAAGGCGCCTACGCTGGCGAAGCTGGATTTAATTTTATTCACACATTCTACAGATTTGACATAGCATTTCCCCTGAGATGTGCGAAGCTCCTTAACTTTTGATTCCAATTTGTTGACCATAAAATCACTAAGTTCTCGTTTCGTTTCCTCAAGCGCGCGCTCCTCTTTAGCTCTAGCCAGCTGTTTCTGAAGATCTTTAATCTCGCGTTTTTGAGCTTCGGCCTGGGCCTTTGAAGCAGCTTCGTCTTTTTTCACTTTATCTACCAGTGTAAGTAGAATTTTATCTTTTTCCAAAGCTTCGTTTCTCAGTTTGATAACTTCGGAGCGTAAATTATTAAACGCAATTTCATAGCTTTCATCTTCGGCGCTCTTTTGGGCTCTTAGTGCGTTGCTTAGGATCAGGCCCTATACGAAAAAGAATTCATATAAGAAAAAAGGATTGAGTTGCGTAAAAATAAGGGGATTTTTCAAGTGTTTAATTACTATACCTTCAGGCTGTTGTACGCGAGGCTGTCTGCGAGATCCTCTTTCGTCATGGCGCTTAACCCAGCTTCAAGCTTCGGAAAGCCAATACTTCTGGCCATTTCTCGGCAGACAGATAGCTCTTTGTTGTCAGGCAGGCAGTATAAGAAGTCATCTTCATTCGTTCCATTGAATATTACTGCCCCCTTCGGATATTTTAGTTCCTTTGCATAATGGATGGCTTCATGAGTTTCTTCTTCAGATAGCTTCTTCCCCGAAGCATGTCGTATCATGTAATCACGCATGCTGGCAGGTGCTTCGGGGATGGCGGTGTCAGTTTCTTCAACTAATACTTGTTCTGGAATTTTTATTGCTTCGGCTTCAAAAGGTTGCTCCTTGCAGGGCTCTGAAGGCCCAGCTTCAGCTTTAGCTTGTTGAGCCGAAGCTTCAGTAGAAGCTTCAGCAATTTCAACACTCTTTTTTGGAATTGTGCTTGAAGACTTAATTGTCTCCAAGACGTCTAGTACATTTACCATTCTTTTCCTTTTTGGGGTCACTGATGGCCCCTTTTGGTTTTTTGCTGTTTCAATATTTACTGCAGGACTCAAAACTTCTAGTGTTTTTTCCTTAGTCGGCTCTTTCGCTTCTTCCATTTTTTCTGTGGATGGTGCTTCGGCCATCTCTGCAGTTTCTGGCAGCAAGGTTGGCTGTTCAGCTTCGGTGGCCGAAGAAGCTTCTCCGGTGAACTCAGGCACCGAAGCTGGTTCAATATAGCGTGGCCGGTGTGTGAAGACTTTTATCCTCTTTCTCTTTGATTCTGGCTCGCTAGGAGCAGTTGCAGCTTCCCCTTCTACAGAGGTTGTGTTCTTTCTTTTCTGCCCTCGAGTGGGATAACGATAGTCAGGGTAGACAAACCCAATGGCATCGAATACCCGATTCAGTCTCTTCTTTTTTCGGCCTCCGAAGGCTGCTGACATTGCATTATCTTCAGCCTTCGAGTAGGTCCCGAGTAGCTCATCACTTAAATTTTCAATGCTCTTCAACCAGTCATCATCAGGTTCAACGAATTTATCAGCATATTTGAATGTGTATTTCAGTCTAATTAGACCGCCTTCGTCGGGCTCTTTAATGGTCTCCTTCGGCATTTCCCACTTCTCCGCAAGTGGCCATACCCTGAATGCAATGTGTTCTTGGACCAAGTCCCTTGACCCAATAAACGAGCAGACTACCCCAAAGGCCCTTTGGCACTCTTCGGCGGCTTCGTCCATTTCAACCTTCGGCCTCCGAAGGCCGAAGCTTTGCCAAATAGGACGCATAATTATACCTTTGATGTCTTCTCGTCCTGATAAGTCATTCTTCACATAAAACCATTCTGTCATCCAATCCCCGGGCCATCTCTTCCGAAAGGTTGGTACGGGACAGCTTGCCCCGGACCGAGAAACGAAGCTGTAGCAGCCAAAGTTGTTATGGTACTGTTCCTTGCCCCAAGGCTTTGTTTCATATAATAATTCATGAACATTACAGAAGCTTCTCGCGTCAGGCTTCAGACCTTGGCTCCTCGCGGCCCACACGAAGATATTTAGCCTTATAATTGCCTCAGGAGTAAGTTGATGAAGATAGACTTCGAAGATTTTCAACACCTCCACGACGAAGCTGCTCAAGGGGAATCGCAGTCCAGCTTTCAAAAAGCTTCGGTACACCACAACTTCATTTTCTTCAGGGTGTGGACAAGTTTTTTCCCCTTCGTCCGCCCTCACAATGGACAGATCCCGGAAATACCTCCCTCTCATATTAACAAGATGTTTCTCTTTGATAGTTGATTTACCATAAACTGAATGGCTTGGTCGCCAGGGGCGATCTTCGGAGTCTTCGCCACCGCTGTCCACATCATAACTTTCACTGTCACCAGTATCTTCAGACAGTCCCTCCAGAATTTCCTTGGTAATCTTTTCTGTGTTGGACTTCGACATGGCTATAAGAAACCCTAGGTTCTTCTCTTCATCAAGACTCAGCTTCATCTCAGCAGCAGCCTTCTTAGCAGCTTCAGACATCTTCGGAAGCGCTAAAAAACTGTTTTTAAAAGCCGAAGCTTCAAAGCTAAAAACTTAGCAGTGCACAAGAGCTAAAAAATGAATGAGCAGGAGTGGTTGGCCGGAAAGCGTGCGAAATAAGTTTGCGGCATGGCCGTATTTATACGCTTGATGCGTTGAAAGTTGAAAGACCCCACTTGTCATTGAATGTTGCTATTCTAGCAAAGGGAAGGTGTTTTTTCGGACCTTCGGCTCAAGGCCTCCGTCCATATCGCAATCTGAATTTATTATTTACAAATTAATATTGCGAGGGGCTACTGTTGGGGGCCTTCGTCCTCCGAAGGTCCTCAAAAACATGATTTGACAATGTTTTCCGAGTGGATTATGTGAACAGGTATTTTCGGATCCAGAATTATGAATATGGAGCACGGCCAGGACGAAGCCTGAACCAGACGAAGGTCGAGTGTAGCCGAAGCTGTGCGCAGGGAAGCTTCGGCGCGATGGCAGAAGGGGGAACCGACTTAAAGATGAAAAGACTTCGGGGGCCTCGACAGATTTCCATAAGCCGTTAACAAATGTAATGGACATGGATGTAATTTTACGTGGGCTGCGTCCCGCGTCTATAAATAGATGAACAGTACTCCCGTACTGGACACGCTGACTTGGCATTTGCTTTTGGCACCACGCTCGTACTTTTCACCTTCTCTCAGGACCGAAGGTACATTTGTAATTTGGAATCATTTCTGTTTTTCCATGTTAATAAAATAGAAATGATTCTATGGTGATGCTTATATCATATTTCATGCTTTATGTGAGTCCTTCGTCATTACTTGTTATGTTTACGAAGGTATGTCTCTCATGACCTTCGTCCGAGACTCATTATTTCCCGAAGGAACATAATGCTTCGAAGGACGAAGGATTTTAACACTTAACACTTTTTATGTTGCCTTGTTCTTAACTCTTAGCACTTGAGAACAAGTCCCCAACACTACGCAACCTGCAAAACCTTTTCTCATCTAAAGGCTTAGTGAAGATATCAGATAGCTGGTTCTCGGTGCTAATGTGGTACACATCGATATCTCCCTTTTGTTGGTGATCTCTCAAGAAGTGATGCCAGATGTCTATGTGCTTAGTGCAGCTGTGTTCAACAGGATTATCCGCCAAGCGGATTGCACTCTCATTGTCACATAGGAGTGGGACTTTGCTCAGACTGTAGCCAAAGTCCCGGAGAGTTTGCCTCATCCAAAGTAGTTGCGCGCAACACTGTCCTGCGGCAACGTACTCGGCCTCAGCGATGGATATGGCAACGGATGTTTGTTTCTTGGAACTCCAGGACACCAGGGACCTTCCTAGAAATTAGCACGTCCCTGATGTGCTCTTCCTATCAACCTTGCATCCGGCATAATCGGAGTCTGAGTATCCAATCAAGTCAAAGGTAGACCCCTTTGGATACCAGATCCCGAAGCAACGCGTAGAAACTAAATACATAAGAATTCGCTTAACGGCCACAAGGTGACATTCCTTGGGGTCGGATTGAAATCTAGCACACATGCATACACTAAGCATAATGTCCGGTCTACTAGCACAAAGATAAAGTAATGAACCTATCATTGACTGGCATGCCTTTTGATCAACGGACTTACCTCTTTTGTTGAGGTCGAGATGCCCGTCAGTTCCCATCGGTATCTTTGCAGGCTTGGCATCCTTCATCCCAAATAACTTGAGAAGATCTTGAGTGTACTTCGTTTGGGAGATGAAAGTGTCGTCCTTAAGTTGCTTCACTTGGAATCCAAGGAAGTAGGTCAACTCGCCCATCATCGACATCTCAAACTTTTGCATCATCACCCTGCTAAACTCCTCACAAGACTTTTGATTAGTAGAACCAATATTATGTCATCGACATAAATTTGGCAAACAAAAAGATCACCATTGCATGTCTTTGTGAAAAGAGTGGGATCGGCTTTCCCAACCTTGAAAGCATTAGAAATAAGGAATCTCTAAGGCATTCATACCATGCTCTTGGGGCTTGCTTAAGTCCATAGAGCGCCTTAGAGAGCTTATATACATGGTCGGGATACCTATCATCCTCAAAGCCAGGGGGTTGTTCCACGTATACCTCCTCCTTGATTGGACCATTGAGGAAAACGCTCTTCACGTCCATTTGGAACAGCCTAAAAGAATGGTGAGCAGCATAGGCTAATAAAATTCGAATTGACTCTAACCTAGCCATAGGAGCAAAAGTCTCCTCGAAATCCAAACCTGCGACTTGGGCATAACCTTTTGCCACAAGTCGAGCCTTGTTTCTTGTCACCACCCCGTGCTCATCTTGCTTGTTGCGGAACACCCACTTGGTTCCCACAACGTTTTGCTTTGGACGCGGCACCAGGTTCCAAACTTTATTTTTTTTGAACTTGTTGAGCTCTTCCTACATGGCCAACACCTAGTCCAGATCATGCAAGGCATCTTCTACCCTGAAAGGCTCAATAGAAGAGACAAACAAGTAATGCTCACAAAAAGTAGCTAATCGTGAGCGAGTGGTTACTCCCTTGCTGATGTCACCCAAAATCTGGTCGACGGGGTGATGTCTTTGGATTGACGCCTGGACTTGAGTTGGAGGGACATATGGTGCTTCTTCTTCCATAACCTGTTCTTCCTGTGCTCCCCCTTGATCCTGCCCCTCTTCTTGAGGTACCTGTACATCGTCTTGAGTTGGGGGATGCACTAGTGTGGAGGAAGAAGGTTGATCTTGTTCCTGCAGTTCCTGTGGTCGCACATCTCCTATCGCCATCGTTCGCATTGCGACCGTCAGAACTTCATCTTCATCTATGTCATCAAGATCAACTTGTTCTCTTGGAGTGCTATTAGTCTCATAAAATACAACGTCGCTAGAAACTTCAACTAATCCTGATGATTTGTTGAAGACCCTATACGCCTTTGTATTTGAGTCTTATCCTAGTAAAAACCCTTCTACAACCTTGGGAGCAAATTTTGAATGTCTACCTTCCTTCACCAGAATGTAGCATTTGCTCCCAAATACACAAAAGTAAGAGACATTGGGTTTGTTACCGGTAAGAAGTTCGTAGGAGGTCTTCTTGAGGAGGCGATGCAGATAGAGCCGGTTTATGGTGTGGCAGGCTGTGTTCACAGCTTCCGACCAAAACCGCTCGGGCGTCTTGAACTCTCCAAGCATCGTTCTCGCCATGTCGATTAGCGTCTTGTTCTTCCTCTCTACCACACTGTTTTGCTGTGGTGTGTAGGGAGCGGAGAACACGTGCTTGATGCCTTCCTCCTCAAGAAACTCTTCAACTTCTAGATTCTTGAACTCAGACCCATTGTCGCTTCTTATCTTCTTCACCTTAAGCTCAAACTCATTTTGAGCTCTCCTTAAGAAGCGCTTTAGGGTCCCTTGGGTTTCTGACTTATCCTGTAAAAAGAACACCCAAATGAAGCAGAAAAAATCATCAACAATTACAAGACCATACTTACTTCCCCCGATGCTGAGGTAGGCAACGGGTCCGAAAAGATCCATGTGAAGAAGCTCCAGTGGTCTTGATGTCGTCATCACATTCTTGCTGTGATGAGTGCTTCCCACCTGTTTCCCTGCCTGACATGCTGCACAAGGTCTGTCTTTCTCAAAACAGACATCGGTTAGTCCTAACACATGATCTCCCTTTAGAAGCTTATGAAGGTTCTTCATCCCAACATGTGCTAGACGGCGATGTCACAGCCAGCTCATATTAGTCTTAGCGATTAAGCATGCATCTAGATCGGCATTCTCTTTCGAAAAATCAACTAAATAGAGCTTGTTGTCTAATACACCCTTAAAAGCTAATGAACCATCACTCCTTCTAAAGACAGATACATCTACATTTATGAATAAACAATTATAACCCATGTTACATAATTGACTCACAGATAACAAATTATACCCGAGCGATTCAACTAAAAACACATTAGAGATAGAATGCTCGGATGTGATGGCTATCTTTCCCAATCCTTTGACCTTGCCTTGGTTCCCATCTCCAAAGATGATCGAATCCTGGGAATCCTTGTTTTTGACATAGGAGGTGAACATTTTCTTCTCCCCCATCATGTGGTTCGTGCATTCGCTGTCGATAATTCAGCTTGAGCCCCTGGATGCATAAACCTGCAAGGCAATTTAAGCTTGGGTTTTAGGTACCCAACTCTTGTTGGGTCCTACAAGGTTAGTCACAATAACTTTTGGAACCCAAATACAAGTCTTGTTTCCCTTGCATTTGGATCCCAATTTTCTAGCAACTACTTTTGCATTCTTACATGAAAGTACAAAGGAAGTATTGCAAGTATGGTAAACAGTGGTAGGACCATTGCAAACTCTCCTAGGCACATGAGACACAACATGATTACGCCTAGGCCTATTTCTACCATAATCATAAGTAGAGCTAGAAGCAATCATAGCATGATCATAGCATCTATCAATATGAACATGCCTAGTAAATTTCCTATCATAAATATAAGCATGATTCTTTTGAGAACTACTAGCCATAGGGGCCTTCCCTTTCTCCTTGTTGAGAATGGGAGTCCTTTGGCTCGTTAAGTTCTTGGTTTCCTTTCGAAAACCAAGTCCATCCTTAATTGAGGGGTGTCTACCAACAGTGTAGGCATCCCTAGCAAATTTTAGTTTATCATAATACATTTTGCAAGTATTAAGTTGAGCATTAAGACTTGCCACCTCATTTTTTAATTTAGAAATAGAAGCAAGATGTTCATCACAGACATTAACATCAAAGTCCTTACATCTATTGCAAATAACTACATGTTCTATACATGATCTAGTTGCATTTGCTTCCTCTAGTTTAGCATTTAATTCATCATTTAAATCCTTTAGACTAGAGACAGATTCATGACAAGCAGACAACTCAGAGGATAGCATTTCATTTCTTTTAATTTCTAAAGCAAGAGATTTTTGAACACTAACAAATTTATCATGTTCCTCATACAAGATATCTTCTTGCTTTTCTAGTAATCTATCCTTTTCATTAAGGGCATCAATTAATTCGTTAATTTTGTCTACTTTAGCTCTATCTAATCCCTTAAATAAATCAGTGTAATCTACTTCATCATCAGACGATTCCTCATCGCTAGAAGAAGAGTACTTGGGGGTATCTCGAATGTGTACCTTCTTCTCCTTAGCCATGAGGCAAGTATGGCGTACGTTGGGGAAGAGCGAAGATTTGTCGAAGGCCGAGGCAGCCAATCCTTCATCGTCAGAGTCGGATGAAGAGCAGTCAGAATCCCATTCCTTTCCAAGGTGCGCCTCGCCCTTCGCCTTCCTGTAGTTCTTCTTCTTCTCCCTCTTCCCGTGCTTTTCTTGTCCCTGGTCATTATCATTATCAGGGCATTGTGCTATGAAATGACCAGTCTTACCGCATTTGAAGGAGGAGCGATTTCCCCTTGTTTTATTCTTGTTGGGGTATTCCTTGCGTCCTTTCAAGGCGGTTTTGAAGTGCTTGATGATGAGCGTCATTTCATCCTCGTTGAGCCCGACAGCCTCCACTTGTGCTACCTTGCTCGGTAGTGCCTCCCTACTGCTCGTTGCTTTGAGAGCAATGGGCTGCGGCTCGTAGACGGGTAGTGGACCATTTAACGCATCGTCCACGTATCGCGCCTCCTTCACCATCATGCGCCCGCTCACAAATTTTCCAAGGATCTCCTCGGTGCGTTATCTTGGTGTACCTGGGGTTTTCACGAATAAGGTTGACATGATGGGGGTCAATAACGGTAAATGACCTGAGCATGAGTCGGACGACGTCATGATCCGTCCATCTTGTGCTCCCATAGCTTCGGATTTTGTTGACCAGGGTCTTGAGCCTGTTGTAGGTCTGGCTCCTCTCCCCTGATCATCGCGAATCTCCCCAGCTCGCCTTCCACTAGTTCCATCTTGGTGATCATAGTGGCATTGTTTCCCTCATGAGATATCTTGAGGGTGTCCCAGATTTGCTTAGCATTGTCCAAGCCGCTCACTTTATTATACTCATCCCTGCAAAGTGACGCTAGCAAGATAGAAGTAGCTTGGGCATTTTTATGAATTTGTTCATTAATAAGCACAGAATTATCCGTACTATCAAAATGCATCCCATTTTCCACAATTTCCCAAATGCTAGGATGGAGATAAAATAGATGACTACGCATTTTATGGCTCCAAAATGAGTAATCCTATCCATCAAAGTGTGGGGGTTTTCCAAGAGGAATATAAAGTAAATGGACATTTGAATTATACAGAATACGAGAATAATCAAAGGAATAGTTTTGATTAACCATCTTTTTCTTAGACGAGGAGTCGTCGTCGTCATCCCTTGGTGAAGAGGAAGATGCATCGCTGTCATAGTAGATGATCTTCTTAATGCGCCTCTTCTTCTTCTTCCCGTCCCTCTTCTTGTGACTCGAGCCTAAGTCAGTGGGCTTGTCGTCTCTTGGCTCGTTGAAGATGGACTCTTTTTACTTGTCGTTGACCACCATCCCCTTTCCCTTAGGATCCATCTCTTTGAGCAGTTAGTCCCTTAGATGAAGAGTACGACTTTGATACCAATTGAGAGCACCTAGAGGGGGGGGGGTGAATAGGTGATCCTGTAAAATCAAACACTAAATATCCACAACCTTGATTATTAAAGTGTTAGTGTGACCAAGTGGCTATGGAGCGAGCTCGTGCGAACAAAACAATCACAAAAAGAAACACAAGAGACACGCGATGTTTATCTCGTGGTTTGGCCAAGTAACAGTTGCCTACTTCCACGTTGTGGTGTCCCAATGGACGAGGGTTGCACTCAACCCCTTTCAAGTGATCCAATGATCAACTTGAATACCACTGTTGTCACACCCGGTTTTAGAAGGTAAACCGAATGCGAACCATGTACGTGCCAGGATCAGAAATTCATGTACACAGCGATAACATAAATGACTCATCATAGCACAATGCTTCGAATTACAATAAAGAGTAGGTAATAATATTACAGACTAGAGCCATTTACATAATATAAATCAAAGTACACAGAATCAAAACGTAGCCAATGTAAACAACCCACCACAGGCAGCTGACTAGGGGAGGTCGCTAGCCTAATCCTCGAACTCGTCGACGTCCTGGAACTCCTGGAGATCTGCCTCGACGCCTTCTTTACCTGAGCATAGATTGCAACAAAGGCAACCTGGTGTTTTGTAAAAGCAAGGGTGAGTACACATCAACGTACTCAGCAAATGTCCCATTTGGCTGAAGTGGACTAGCTTTATGTGGGGGTAAGTCAAGCAGTTGCTTTTAGTTGGTCAGATTATTATTACTAGTAGAGAAAGCCAAGTTTTAGAATTAACCCACGTTATTAACCCAAATGTATCCTTTCCAAACGGAAAGAATACCAATTACCATTACCAGAGTCAATACCAAAACCATCAATCTCGTTGCCACTTGTAATCCGAACATCTCTGATCAAGTGCCACTAATCAATGGAGCTCCCTTGGCCGCTCATAACCGCGAGCACGACTGATATATCAGTTTCATAACACTCTGCAGAGGTTGCGCACTTTACCCACAAGCCGTGATTCCCTCTTGCCTCGGGCCGATCAAACCCTTAAACACTACCAAGCTGAATAGGCAGGGTTTCACTACGTAGCCTTTACAAAGATTCCCCGGGGCTGTAGCCGCCCGTTAGGTTTCCTAAATGTACCGCACTCCTCCCCAAGGGGCGAACAAAACTTGGCGGAGCGAGCCGCATACACCGAGCCCCATTAACGGCACGACGGCTAAGCGAACTACACCCCGGTTCCTCTAATTATTCAGCTAAGGGCATCCCATTCCACCCTCATGGTTGCACTATTTTCCCGGGCGGTCATCCAACGAACAGGTCCTTACGGAGAGGCACTTGAGAAACCGCTCGAGCCCCTTGAATACTACAGATACAACATCATAATAAAGGAGGGAAACAACGTATCATAAATGTTCACATCATGTTCATTGATTAAAGTAAAGCAATAGCATGAAGCTAACCATAATAACCCAAAAGGTAATCAAGGACAAGTAAATACAAAGCTAGTCAATCCTTAGGTTGATCATAGTATGCGGGTTGATGAATTATAAAGTAAATGGGACATAATAGGTCAAAGGACACTTGCCTTCACCAAACAGATGCTCAGGGTCTTCAACTTTGTAGACCTCGAATAGTTTGATCTCTTGGTCACCGAAGCTTGACCGTCGATTCCTCAAAGTTCGGAAATGGATCACAGTTCTATTCGCGAGACGTAATGAATACAAACAGACACAAGCAAACATATACTTGTATAAGAACATTACACCATACAAGATAAAATATTATAAAAGCGAGCAATATAAAATAGATAGCGCTTCTACGGTTATGCGAGGAAAAGAACCGCGATAGTCGAAGCTAGGGTCGAGAAGTTATAACATTTACACTACAAAGTATTAGTTAGAACATTTAATTCGAGGTAATCACATTAATTGACATCAAATGTAGATTAAAACTACTATATAGTTATGACTAACTTACTAGTTTAATAGTGGATGATTAAATAGTTAATTAACTGCCATGAGTTATTATAAGCAAACGGCTTAACCTCACGCGTGGATAACATGCGATACGCGCGAACGTTGAGCGACAACGCGTGTGGACAGCACGCGCGACACTCGCGAATGACATATGCGAAATAGCACGTGCAACATGCACGAGCAGCACGTGGTGAGACGCGCGACACGCGAAAGGCGCGTGACAAACACATAATTAACATTATAAACTTGATTCGATTGAGTTGTTAATTGAATGACCGACAAATAAATTGGAAATCACTTATTTAATATTAACGAAGTGACAACGATTTTATTAAAGTGCGTGAATAGCAACTCACGTTAACAACGCAACGATATGCTAGAATCGCTAATCGATATCGCATTCCTATTAAATTAGAATGTCATTTTATTAACCATTAGACAAGCAAACAATACCCTAGTTAGCCAAAACCTGTGATGCGACAACATACTATTATTAACGTGCATTCGACATGATTACGAAGTTATCACAATTAGAACATGATCAGATGTATCTGTTATGTATACACATTGAATACGTACTCGTTCATGATTTGATACCATGGGATCTCATGTGGCCACAATCCATCTCACCCACGAACCAGTCTTGCGCGATGTGCAAGGGCGCGAGCAGCTGCGCCGAAGCTGCTCGAGCCGCGCTGGCCAAGCGAGGGCGCCGCGAACCATGCCGGGGCCACTCCTGGGCGAGCTGTGGGCACGCAGGCCGCGCCTCGCACGAGGGGAGCTAGGCCACGCTGCGCGCCGGGGGAGGCCGCGGCTGGGCCGTGCGAGGGCGCGCCGAGCCGGCTGGCTACGCCAGGCCGCCGCAGCCAAACCGCGCTGAGCCGGGGTTGCGCGCCCGCACCAGCCGCGCCAGCCGGCCAGGGATGGCTGGCCGCGCGTGCCGCGCTGGCAGACCGGCGAGCCATTGCGCTGGCGACGCAGGCTGGCCACCGCGCCGGGCCACCAGGCTGGATGGCCGCGCTCACCACGCTGGCAGGTCAGCGAGCAGGGTGGGGCAGGGGGCCACGACCGCACAGGGGAGCCGCCACGCCGGGGAGGGGCCGGGAGCAGGGCGGCTGCGTCGGGCCGAGCACGCCGCGATGGGGAAGGGCGTGTGCGCGCGCGCAGGGAGGGCCGAGCCGGGCACGCGATGGCCGCGCAACGAGCGAGCTCGAGGAGGACGCGAGGGGAGGGGCGGGGCCGCGCCATGCGGGGGCAGAGGACCGTCGCGCAGGGAGGGCCGCCACGCCGGGGCCGAGCCGGGGGCGGGCGCGCTGGGACTGCGCCGAGGCGGACGCGGCGAGCCGTGCACAGGGCGAGGGGGCGCGTGCGCGCCAGGGCCGGCCGCGCCAAACGTCGGGCGCCGGAGCCGCGCCGGGCCAAGCTGGGGCAGGCACGCCGCGTGGGGAGGGGAAGGCCGAGCGAGGCTCGCCGTCGGTCGGCAAGAGCCGCGCCGAGCGAGACGAGGGAAAGGGAGAGGAGGAGGGCGCTGCATGCGTCCAGCCAGGGAGAGGGGAGGTGGCGTGAGGTGAGGGAGAAGGGGCGGCGGTTGGCGGATCAGCAGGGGCGCGACGTGGGCGCCGGAGGGTGCGGTCAGGCGGTTGGAGAAGGGCGGCGGCGGCTGCTGGCTGGAGCGCTCCCGCGCGCGCAAGCTGGGCCACAGGTGAGCCGCACACGACTGCTAGGGCGCGCCCGCGGCGTGGGCTGTCCAGGGGAGGGGGCAGGAGCTGGGCCGCGAAGTTGAGCGCGGGAACGGGCCGCACGATGAGGGGCGCGCTGGGCTGGCGCTGCTGGATCGCGGGGGAGGTTGGGTCGACGCAGGCCGAGAGGGGAAGGTGGGCTTCTTTGCTGTTTTTTCCATTTTGCTATTTTCTCTTCCTTTTTATTCCTATTCAAATCTAAATATAGTATTTGAACCAAAGATTCAAATATATTTAATGAGTTTGAATTGATGCACGAACACAACAATTCGACATAAGAAAAACTCGGCATGATATGCAACAATCAAGGATTCTTTTTTATGGTTTTATTTTACTAGGCTTACAGATATATAAAACAAAATAAATTCTCCATTTTTAGGAAAAAGGAGAAGAAAAGCAAAGAACTGAGAGAGTAACAGCTGAATTTGGTGGATATTAGAAAAGAAATTTTATACCCCCAAATTCAGGGTGTTACAAATCTAACCCCCTTAACAGAATCTCGCCCTCGAGATTCAAGAAGAGGCTAGCAAGAAAATGAGATTGGTTCATTGATTTTTCATAGCTTCTTCTAAGTCAGCTTTGGCTCTGCCAGCTTGACTTGTGAATTGGTTGCTTTGACCATCAGATGCTTGAGACCGATTGATGCAATTCTTGAGGATCTCCTGGACCTGTGGGTTAGGACCCACACACGCTTTCGCTGCGCCACTCTGATCTTGTTGGTTGATGTTGATTGCATTGTCTTCATTGGGGTTAGCGGCTAACCCCCTTAACAAGAGCATTGATACACACTTGATGAAGATGTTGCCGACTCTAATCTTGACTGATTTGGAGGAGTTGGAGGTTGCCAAAAGGACAGGTGCAAGAGGAAAGAATAACGAGAAAAGGTAAGTATAGACGGATTAGAGAGAGCAGGGAGAGAACCCAACTACTTAACTCTATGGCACTCACCTAGTAAACAGATTCCATTGCGGTCCAAGGGCCACAACACATCAACACTCATTCCAAAGAAGCAAATCAGTCATAGCAGAAGGACAAACATCATGAGCACACATCAACAAACATCTCATTGCTATACGTTCCTTTTAATTAAATGGTGGTCTTTCCTCTAAGGCCAACAAAAGGCAAGGGGAACAATAAGACATGGAGGGTAGGGGCATGAGCATAATAAAGGATGGAGCTAAAGCAATGATTGTAACCGACAAGGGAGAGAATGCAACCAAGGTTAGGATAGGTAAAACACCATTCTCAAATCGAGATGGAAAAGATGATATTTCAAAAGGTAGGCATAAGATAACATCATGGAAAGATCTAGAGATTACAAAGGTAAGGGAGGTGAAAGGCAAAAACACACCAAAAGATAGAGTTAGGACAAGACTTGCATCGAGACAGAGCAAAAAGGGAATGAACAAGAGCGGGATAGGCAAGACATCACTCTTGAAATGAAATGGGAGAGGAGGCTTTAAAATGCAGGTGCAAGATAAGCATCATGGTAATGATCAAGGGATGACATGGGTTAAGGTGATAACAGACAAACACAACCAAGGATGTATTTTAGACAAAACTTGTGAGGCATCAAATAAGGGGAAGCAATCAATGGTGAAGTAGGTGAGGCATTATCCTCAAACAGCGATGAAAAAGAGCAGGCTTTAAAGGGTAGGTTCAAGATAAGCATGTGGGCAAGGGCATAGGTATCACGAGGGTTTAAAGGTAATAATGGACAAGGATGTAGAAGAGGAGGTAAATGGGTATAAGAACCAAGGATATAAATACCACAGAGGGTGGAGTTAAGACAGGACGTGCAAGTGAAAAAAGAGGGTACGTCCAAGGGCCAGATAGGTAAACTGCCACTCTCAATTTGAGGTGGAAGAGCGGAGATTTTTTGAGTATGAATAAAGATGAGTATCAAGACAAGATCGATGGATGACAAGGTGATGGTGATAGAAAATCAAAACACAGCAAAGGATGGAATTAAGACAACACTTGTAAGGCGAAAAGAAGTGAAGAGAAATCAAGGGAGAGGTAGGTAACTCGCAACTCTCAAACTGGGTTGAAAGAAAGGGGAGCATTTAAAGGATAAATTTAAGGTAAGCATTTAGGTAGAAGACATAAATATCGCAAGGGCCAAAGGCGATAACGGACAAGGGTGTAAGAGAAAAGATAAAGGCATAGAAGAGCAAGTGGTACAAATACAATAACGAATGGAGTTAAGTCTAGGCCTGCACGCGGTAAAGAAGAGGATATAGTCAAGGGTGAGATAAGTAAAACATATCTCTCGAATTGAGATCGAAAAGAGGGGATTTCAACAAGCAGACCTAAGATAAGTATCAAGGCAAGATCTACATATTACAAAGGTAAGGATGATATCAAACAAAAGCTCAACCAAGGATGAAGTTAAGGTGAGACAAGATTGCAAAGTGACAAAGGGAAAGGAAACGAACAAGAGCGGGATAAGGAGAACAACGCTCTCGGATTGAAATGGAATAAGTGAGGCTAAGAAAAATAGGTAAACATCATGGTAAATATGGAGAGAGGTCAAGGGTCAAAGGTGATAATAGGCAAGGATATAAAGGAAGAGGTAAATGTGCATAAAAACCCGGAATCTAGGTACAACCAAGAATAGAGTTAAGATAAGTCTTGCAAGTGGTAAAGTATAGGATATAACCACGGGTGAGATAAGTAAGAGACCACGCTTGAACTAAGGTGGGAGATTGGAGGTTTTAGATAACGATCATAGCGTGATCGCCAAGGTAAGATTGAGAAATGAGAAGGGTAAAGGCAATAAGAAACAAAAGCACAACAAAGGATGAGGTTACAAACTCGCGAGCCAAAGAAGAGGATACGTCCAAGAGAAAGAAGGTATGAGACGAAAGAGGGGCGATTTTAAAGGGCAGGTATGAGACAAACATCAATGTAGGATATAGAGGTGTCAAGGGTGCATATGATAATAATTAAAAGCATAACAAAGGATATAGTTAAGGCAAGACTTGCGAAACGACAAAGTGGAGAAAACAATCAAGGGTTAGATAGGTAAGGTTCCAACAGAAGGGTTGAAGTAAAGATTCATTACCAAGTGGAGTTACAAGGAGACAATGGGATCACCAAGGATATGCAAAGTAGAATGACCGCTCATGGATCATTAAGAAACAAGGGTGGTCAAGGGCACGTTAACTGAAATGTCTTAAACATATATTGGGACATAAAGGTAAGCATATATAAAAATAAGAGTATGCAAGATTCCAATGGTACGAGCATACCAAGACCAAAAAGTACAAATTGCCATAAAGATAGCGACTTATCAATAGAATAGGAAAGGGTCTCAAAAGACAGTAAGATCATGGACATATAAACTGAAATGTTTAAATAGGTAGTAGAGGTACAAGGGTAAGTGCTTTAGATTAAGGGATAAGGGTATTAAAAATGCAAGGATACGAGCATGTCAATAACAAAATGGAATAGAGATGGTCAAATAGTACCAATTTAATAATGGATGAGGAAAGAGTCCCAAAAGACTAAAGGCTATGGTTAGGGGCATCTACAAAGATGTCGCAAGCACAAGAGGAGATCAGATCTAATAGATTGAGAGAAGTATAGACCATACTAGAATAAAATACTTTTGGCAAGGAGGCATATAGGAGCACAACATAGAATTAGTCGAGGTGACTAATATTTTGAAGCAGAATCAAGGATGAGGTGAAGTAATACTCAATAAGTCTTTAAAACGGCCAATGCTACTCTAGGCTAGCGGTCCTACAGTCAGCACGGCTCTGATACCACTTATGTCACACCCGGTTTTAGAAGGTAAACCGAATGCGAACCATGTACGTGCTAGGATCAGAAATTCACGTACACAGCGATTACATAAATTACTCATCATAGCACAATGCTTCGAATTACAATAAAGAGTAGGTAATAATATTACAGACTAGAGCCATTTACATAATATAAATCAAAGTACACAGAATCAAAACGTAGCCAATGTAAACAACCCACCACAGGCAGCTGACTAGGGGAGGTCGCTAGCCTAATCCTCGAACTCGTCGACATCCTGGAACTCCTGGAGATCCGCCTCGACGCCTTCTTTACCTGAGCATAGATTGCACCAAAGGCAACCTGGTGTTTTGTAAAAGCAAGGGTGAGTACACATCAACGTACTCAGCAAATGTCCCGTTTGGCTGAAGTGGACTAGCTTTATGTGGGGGTAAGTCAAGCAGTTGCTTTTAGTTGGTCAGATTATTATTACTAGTAGAGAAAGCCAAGTTTTAGAATTAACCCACGTTATTAACCCAAATGTATCCTTTCCAAACGGAAAGAATACCACTTACCATTACCGGAGTCAATACCAAAACCATCAATCTCGTTGCCACCTGTAATCCGAACATCTCTGATCAAGTGCCACTAATCAATGGAGCTCCCTTGGCCACTCATAACCGCGAGCACGGCTGACATATCAGTTTCATAACACTCTGCAGAGGTTGCGCACTTTACCCACAAGCCGTGATTCCCTCTTGCCTCGGGCCGATCAAACCCTTAAACACTACCAAGGTGAATAGGCAGGGTTTCACTACGTAGCCTTTACAAAGATTCCCCGGGGCTGTAGCCGCCCGTTAGGTTTCCTAAATGTACCACACTCCTCCCCAAGGGGCGAACCAAACTTGGCGGAGCGAGCCGCATACACCGAGCCCCATTAACGGCACGACGGCTAAGCGAACTACACCCCGGTTCCTCTAATTATTCAGCTAAGGGCATCCCATTCCACCCTCATGGTTGCACTGTTTTCCCGGGCGGTCATCCAACGAACAGGTCCTTACGGAGAGGCACTCGAGAAACCGCTTGAGCCCCCTTGAATACTACAGATACAACATCATAATAAAGGAGGGAAACGGCGTATCATAAGTGTTCACATCATGTTCATTGATTAAAGTAAAGCAATAGCATGAAGCTAACCATAATAACCCAAAAGGTAATCAAGGACAAGTAAATACAAAGCTAGTCAATCCTTAGGTTGATCATGGTATGCGGGTTGATGAATTATAAAGTAAATGGGACATAATAGGTCAGAGGACACTTGCCTTCACCAAACAGATGCTCAGAGTCTTCAACTTTGTAGAACTCGAAGAGTTTGATCTCTTGGTCACCGAAGCTTGACCGTCGATTCCTCAAGGTTCGAAAATGGATCACAGTTCTATTCGCGAGATGTAATGAATACAAACAGACACAAGCAAACATATACTTGTATAAGAACATTACACCATACAAGATAAAATATTATAAAAGCGAGCAATATAAAATAGATAGCGCTTCTACGGTTATGCGAGGAAAAGAACCGCGATAGTCGAAGCTAGGGTCGAGAAGTTATAACACTTACACTACAAAGTATTAGTTAGAACATTTAATTCGACGCAATCACATTAATTGACATCAAATGTAGATTAAAACTACTATATAGTTATGACTAACTTACTAGTTTAATAGTGGACGATTAAATAGTTAATTAACTGCCATGAGTTATTATAAGCAAACGGCTTAACCTCACGCGTGGATAACATGCGATACGCGCGAACGTTGAGCGACAACGCGTGTGGACAACACGCGCGACACTCGCGAATGACATATGCGAAATAGCACGTGCAACATGCACGAGCAGCACGTGGTGAGACGCGCGACACGCGAAAGGCGCGTGACAAACACATAATTAACATTATAAACTTGATTCGATTGAGTTGTTAATTGAATGACCCACAAATAAATAGGAAATCACTTATTTAATATTAACGAAGTGACAATGATTTTATTAAAGTGCGTGAATAGCAACTCACGTTAACAACGCAACGATATGCTAGAATCGCTAATCGATACCGCATTCCTATTAAATTAGAATGTCATTTTATTAACCATTAGACAAGCAAACAATACCCTAGTTAGCCAAAACCTGTGATGCGACAACATACTATTATTAACGTGCATTCGGCATGATTACGAAGTTATCACAATTAGAACATGATCAGATGTATCTGTTATGCATACACATTGAATACGTACTCGTTCACGATTTGATACCATGGGATCTCACGTGGCCACAATCCATCTCACCCACGAACCAGTCTTGCGCGACGCGCAAGGGCACGAGCAGCTGTGCCGAGGCTGCTCGAGCCGCGCTGGCCGAGCGAGGGCGTCGCGAACCATGCTGGGGCCGCTCCTGGGTGAGCTGTGGGCACGCAGGCCGCGCCTCGCACGAGGGGAGCTAGGCCACGCTGCGCGCCGGGGGAGGCCGCGGCTGGGCCGTGCGAGGGCACGCCGAGCCAGCTGGCTGCGTCGGGCCGCCGCAACCAAACCGCGCCGAGCCAGGGTTGCGCGCCCGCACCAGTCGCGCCAGCCGGCCAGGGATGGCTGGCCGCGCGCGCCGCGCTGGCAGATCGGCGAGCCATTGCGCTGGCGACGCAGGCTGGCCACCGCGCCGGGCCACTAGGCTGGCTGGCCGCGCTCACCACGCTGGCAGGTCAGCGAGCAGGGTGGGGCAGGGGGCCACGACCGCGCAGGAGGGCCGCCACGCCGGGGAGGGGCCGGGAGCAGGGCGGCTGTGCCGGGCCGAGCACGCCGCGATGGGGAAGGGCGTGTGCGCGCGCGTAGGGAGGGCTGAGCCGGGCACGCCATGGCCGCGCAGCGAGCGAGCTCGAGGAGGACGCGAGGGGAGGGGCGGGGCCGCGCCATGCGGGGGCAGAGGACCGCCGCGCAGGGAGGGCCACCACGCCGGGGCCGGGCGCGCCGGGACTGCGCCGAGGCGGACGCGGCGAGCCGCGCACAGGGCGAGGGGGTGCGTGCGCGCCAGGGCCGGCCGCGCCAAACGTTGGGCGCCGGCGCCGCGCCGGGCCGAGCTGGGGCAGGTACGCCACGTGGGGAGGGGAAGGCCGAGCGAGGCTCGCCGTCGGTCGGCAAGAGCCGCGTCGAGCGGGATGAGGGAGAGGGGGAGGAGGAGGGCGCTGCATGCGTCCAGTCAGGGAGAGGGGAGGTGGCGTGAGGTGAGGGAGAAGGGGCGGCGGTTGGCGGCTCAGCAGGGGCGCGACGTGGGCGCCGGAGGGTGCGGTCAGGCGGTTGGAGAAGGGCGGCGTCGGCTGCTGGCTGGAGCGCTCCCACGCGCGCGAGCTGGGCCACAGGTGGGCCACGCACGGCTGCTAGGGCGCGCCCGTGGCGTGGGCTGTCCAGGGGAGGGGGCAGGAGCTGGGCCGCGAAGTTGAGCGCGGGAATGGGCCGCGCGATGAGGGGCGCGCTGGGCTGGCGCTGCTGGATCGCGGGGGAGGTTGGGCCGACGCAGGCCGAGAGGGGAAGGTGGGCTTCTTTGCTGTTTTTTCCATTTTGCTATTTTCACTTCCTTTTTATTCCTATTCAAATCTAAATATAGTATTTGAACCAAAGATTCAAATATATTTAATGAGTTTGAATTGATGCACGAACACAACAATTCGACATAAGAAAAACCCGACATGATATGCAACAATCAAGGATTCTTTTTTATGGTTTTATTTTACTAGGCTTATAGATATATAAAACAAAATAACTTCTCCATTTTTAGGAAAAAGGAGAAGAAAAGCAAAGAACTGAGAGAGTAACACCTGAATTTGGTGGATATTAGAAAAGAAATTTTATACCCCCAAATTCAGGGTGTTACAACTGTCTTTTATTTTTTGAGTATACTTTTCGTTTGCGAGGAATCTCCACAAGTTGGAGCCTCTCGCCCTTACAGTATTGATCACAAAGAAAGCACAAGAGTAAGGATGGGAGAGCAACACACACAAGACTCAAAATCCGCAGTACAACCATGCACACAAGTGAAGAAGTGAGCACACAAACACAGTGCAAGAAGTTTACAACTCGAACAGTGCTCAATTCTCAAGAACGATGATCCGATTGCGTGAATGCAGAGTCTAGGTGTCTTAGGATGTTTCTTGTAAGCTTGGTGTCCTGATCCATGCGCCTAGGGGTCCCTTTTATAGCCCTGTCGGTACTCTGGATCAGGGGTACCCCTTACTACAGTATGAAGACACGGTGCCCACGCGACTATCTCTAGCCGCGCGGTGAACATCATCCGACCCCTCCACGTGGGTAGCTCCGGGGCCGCCACGTGGCCAGAGGAGACGATATACTCCAAGGTGGCGACAGTGGGTCCGGACCGCCACGGGAAAGTGCCGGACCCCTGGATGCACAGCCCGGACCTCCGGGTGAGGTTCAAGACCTCCAAAGGTACAAACCAGACCCCTAGGACGGGTCCCAGACCCCTCAGGAGGGGTCCGGGCTACTCAAAGTGGGGTCCCGGGATTCCAAGGCAAAGAATACCCAGGCCTTAATCAAGGCCAGGCGGGGGTCCGGTGCTGACACTTGTCCGGACCATACCGCGAGCGCTCCCACTCCCTGCTCAAGCGGAGACCCGATGCTGCCACATGGCCTACTGCCCGTGACGTAAGCCAGTGGGCGGAGCCAGACGTAAGGCCTCTGGGTCGCACATTTATTGCGGAGGAGGCGCGCCGCCTGTCAAGCTGGAAGGTGATGTGCCACCTCAGCATTAAGTATGCCCTGTCTACTCCACTGACAAGCGGTGTGCCGCCTCAGCATTTAATGTGCCCTGTCCACTCTGCTGACGGGCGGCGGCCAGGCCATCCTGCAGGCGGCGTGCCCGTCCGCTCCGGTGGCAGGCGGTGCGCCCGTGCTGCGGAGAGCACTGTGCTCATCATCACTCGTACGTTGATAGGGAAGATTCCGATGCACGCCAATACTACGCAAGTCGTGGATACCAGGGCGCAAGGAGATGGCCCTGGCGACTAGCATTAGTTGCTCCAAGTATTACATCCATTATGTTCCTGGGCCCGCATGTCGGGGCTCAACACCCTTGTACGTGCCCCCCTTGAGCTATAAAAGGGGAGGCACACAGCGTTACAGGGCAAGCTCACTCAGACACACTGAGACGCTCACAAGTTCATATAAGCTCTCTAGCTCAATACATCACACATTGGAGTAGGGTATTACGCTCCGGTGGCCCAAACCACTCTAAATCCTTGTGTGTTCTTGTGTTCGTTCATTGCTTACCAGACAAGCAAAACACTTAGGCCCCTCCTCATCTTAGGATTTAGGGCGGGTGCATTCCGCCACCCGGCCGGAGATTTCCTCTCCGACATTTGGCGCGCCAGGTAGGGTTCTAGGCTTTAGGTTTTGCTTGTTTTTCTTGCTCAGCATGATGGTGCAAATCGTTAAGCACTGTGCCGAGACTTCGGTGGATTTCCTGGTGGAGGAGGAAGATGCCTCTTCCACGCCACAGGTTTCCAACCGCCCGGTGCCAGGCGCTGCTGCTGTGCACGCTGCACAGCACCATACAACTGTGCAGACATCCCGGACTTCATCGAGGCCAGCTCTGGGGGCATTGTCTGTGGCCAGGGAGTTGCTGCGTCACCCTCCAAGCTCCAAAGCCTCACCGGGGGCCATGAAGCAGTGGCGGGACGACGTCGACCGACTGCTCGGCATGGCGCACTCTGGCTCCACCAGATCGAGGCCACGGTCATCCCGGCGCCAACATGAGGCGACAGCGTCTGTGCGCTTCATCCTCTATGAGGGGCACGCAGACCGACGACCTCCGGGTAGAGCTCAACCACAGGCGTGCGGGGGAGGATGCCCGGGTCTTCCTGGAGAGGGCGCGAGAGCGCCGACAAAACTTCGAGGGTCGCGAAGACGCTCGAGTCTCTCTAGAAAGGGCGCGTGAGCGCCGGCAAAACATCGAGGGTCGCAACCTCGATCAAGACTTTGCTGCGATAGCACCGCAACCCCCAGTCGGTGCCCGATTCCAGGCGGGTGTCCCCTTGGCCGGCGTGGGCTGCTCCGCACTCGTGGATCATCTCCGCGCAGCGACCTGGCCATTTAAGTTCTAGCCGCACCTGCCGGAAAAGTACGACGATACGTCCAACCCGTCGGAATTCTTGCAGGTGTATGTCACCGCCATTATGGCAGCGGGTGGAGACACCGCCATAATGGCAACATATTTTCATGTTGCCTTGTCTGGGCCTGCCTGGACTTGGCTCATGAACCTTACCCCAGGATCAATCTATTCCTGGGAAGAGCTCTGCGCATGGTTCACAACGAACTTCGCCAGCGCTTACCAACAACACGGCGTGGAGGCCCACCTCCACGCAGTGAGGCAGGAACCCGGAGAAACTCTTCGGACGTTTATCTCCCGCTTCACCAAGGTACGAGGCACCATACCTCGTATTTCAGATGCTTCAATCATCACGACCTTCCGTCGGGGAGTACACGATGAGAAGATGTTAGAGAAGTTGGCCACGCATGACGTGGAGACTGTCACCACACTCTTCGCTCTGGTCGACAAGTGCGCTAGGGCCGCCAAGGGCCGGCCATGGCACTCGGCTCCACACACCGGGGTCGCCTAGACAGGTGGCTCGGGTGTCGTCCCCTGGGACGGTAAAAAGAAAAAGAAGGGCCACAGCCACGAGAAGCCGCAGTCCACCGCTCTAGTCGTCGCAGCTGTGACTGGGGGCCGGGGCGACCACAACAAGCGCCCACGGCCGTAGAGGGGTCACAGCAGCTCATGCCCTGTACACCCCAACAGTCGCCATAGCGTCGCGGAGTGTCGCGAGATCATTGAGCTCACGAAGCGCGTCTGCAGGCGGAGCGAGCAGTCTTCTAGGGACGGTTCCCCACCTCGCCGCCGACCTGGCAAGGAAAGGGTCAACGACGACAAGGTGGCCGCGGCTGAACGGGAACTCGGGTATCAGTCCCCCAAGGGGGGCCTGAAGGATGTTTTCGCCGGAGGCTCTGTCTCCGGTGACGACAGCTAGACAGACCGCCAGGGGGACCCCGTACTCCCTGGTCTACGGGGCTGAAGCCTGCCTTTCCCCGAAAACCCTTATGGACTCACCACGGGTCCAGTCTTTTGATAAGTCTATGCAGGAGCGACCACAGCGTCAGGATGTGGACTTCATCGATGAACGCATATGGCAAGCAGCGACCTGAAATGCACGTTGCAATGAGGCGCCCAGGCGCTGCTAACGGTTCGTGCATAGTAGGGAACCCAGGGTCGGGACCTAGCCCTATGGCGAGTACTGAACCAAGAAGGGTTCCGTAAATGCTCCCCCAGCTTGGAGGAACCCTTCAAGGTGATGGAAATGTGCTGACCCAGGGGTAACCACCTTGCTACAGCTGGAGTACCTCTACCTAACCCCTGGAGCACCTCTGTAAGTTCTATCCATAGAAGCAAGTCTGAGGGGTTGAGTTTCTCTCCCTTTTGTAACTAGGTAGTGCATACGTGTACGCCAGCCCGGTGAGGTCCGCCCTCATAAGCCTGGCCTGTTGGTCTGCACCCATGCATGTCAAGTTATAAAGAGAAGACTTACCCCCTCAGATATACTCCTATGACAGTTTTATCCTCCTGCCTCCATGGTTTTATCCTACAGTTTCCGGATATTATTTTTTTATCTAACCCACGCGTGCAGTTCCCATCTGTTCTGGCATGATGATATCTGAATTGAGTAGCCAGGCCTGCAGTTTAGGACACCTCTATGAAAGCAGGGGGTCCGATAGCCTGGGGGCCAGTTCTAAAGAACGGGAGCTCGTTCCATGGGGTGGTCCGGAGCAGTGTAGCCGCTTAGCCTGGTTCCGTACCCAAAGCCTGCACACTCCACCACTCTGTGACGGGCACCCTAGTATTTGGAGCTATAGTCATGTGGGTCCGACAACATGGGGTCTGGCTCTAGAGAATGGATACTTGTCTCCTGGGGTGGTCTGGAGCCGTGTAGTCGCTTAGCCTAGTCCCATACCGTAAGCCTGCACGCTCCACCACTCTGCGACAGGTGTCCTAGTATTTGGAACTGCGGTCCAGGGGGTCCAGACACACAACTTGGCTTCCCAGACTAAAACCTGCATGTCCCGTGCATGTATCAAAGGATGGCTAATGTCAGACGATGGGTCCTATGGGTGTGCTACTAACGCTCCCTAGCCGAAGTTGTGTTCAGGTCCAGGTCTTAGTCGAGGCTGCCTCCTGGGGTTCGTTCCCAACTCTTTTAGGTATGCTGGTATCCAGTCTCGACACGTCGAGCCTACATCCCAGGGGGCCAGATACCAGGGAGGAGTCGACAACGCCACACACAACAGGGACAAATAGTATGCAGATAAGTGCTAATACTGCTCGATAAATAGTACTCAAAAGTACCTTACAAAACCAAAGTTATTACATCCGCCTTCAAGCGGGACCCTAGCCTTATGTCTACAGGTATGACCTACTCGACATCAGTAGAGTCGCACTGGTGAAGCTCACGCGGAAGATGGAGCCGCAGCTCAGCTCGCTTCCTGCCTTCACAAGGCTGGTGAACATCCTTCCCTCCGAATGCTGGAGGAAGAAGTGAGAAGAAGCATCGCCCCCATAGGCATATTGCGAAGGTAGGAGATGATAGCCGCCTGAAGGATTAAGTAGGGCATGAAGTGCTGAGGTTGGAGGACGAGCTCCTCCAGCAGCATCACGAAGAAAAACGAGATCGGCAGCGCCAACCCGCTGGGGAGGTTGGAGACGAAGAACGCAAACTCTCCGGCGGCAAGATCGCCGAGAGGAGAGGCACCGACATGGATCTTTCCGGCGGACACCGACACACCCCATCCGAGCAGGTTGCACATCAAGTTGAGTGCCACCTCGGGCTGAAGGCGCTCGGGAGGATCTAGCAAGGCCATGGCGGCTACGGCAGCAGAAGAGCGCGGAGAACTCGAGGGCGAAAGGGCGCTGCGAGCGATGACAATGGCTACCATGCTTGGGGGAGTCCCTTTTTAAAGAAAGATTCCCCACTGATGTCCCGAGATGCCACAGAAGATCTCGCCCGACACGCGCCAGGGTGACCCAGCCTCTAGCGTGGGGGCCCGGGCCCACGAGTCATGCTCCTTGGGCGTCGGCCTCCTTGTGCGGAGAAGGCGAACCGCTGCGTGAAGAGCATGCCACCGCCTGCAGTAGTGCGCCTCTTCATCTCCGCCGAAAGCAGCGGACCAGCCTCTGGCCCAGGGGCCCGGGCCTACGAGTCATACTCCTTGGGCGTCGACCTCCGTGTGCGGAGAAGGCGAACCGCCACGTCAGGAGCACGCCACCACCTGTGGTAGTGCGCCTCTTCACCTCCACCAAAAGCAGCGGACCAGCCTCTGGCACGGGGGCCCAGGCCCACGAGTCATACTCCTTGGGCGTCGGCCTCCGTGTGCGGAGAAGGCGAACCGCCGCGTGAGGAGCACGCCACCGCCTGCGGTAGTGCGCCTCTTCACCTCCGCCAAAAGCAGCAGACCAGTCTCTGACACGGGGGCCCGGGCCCATGAGTCATACTCTTCGGGCGTCAGCCTCCATGTGCGGAGAAGGCGAACCACCACGTGAGGAGCACGCCACCGCCTGCGGTAGTGCGCCTCTTCACCTCTACCGAAACCAACAGCCCATTCTCTGCCGCGGGGGCCTGGGCCCATGAGTCATCCTCCTTGGGCACCGGTTCCTGGGCGCAGAGAAGTCAAACTGCCGCTCATGCCAGTATCGTGCCTCCTCGGGGCCGTCGCAGAAGGCAGAGAAGGTGAATTTTCAAAACCAATGCAGCGGTATCGTGGCACCTCGCGCATGGCCTAGTAAAGCCATCAAGTGCGGAGACCATGGGTCAGTCAGTCGCGGAGACAGGCGTGGCAGTTGACGTGACCAAAGACGGACTGGATTACGACAGCAAGCGCACAGAAGCAGCGCGCCAATCACCGATCAAGCTTTGGCCCCACCTGCAGGCTCGTATCCTCCCTTGAGGCGAGCCCGGGGGGCCACTGTCGGTACCCTGGATCAGGGGTACCCCTTACTACAGTATGAAGACATAGTGTCCACGCAGCTATCTCTAGTCGCGCGGTGAACAACACCCGACCCCTCCACGTGGGCGGCTCCGGGGCCGCCATGTGGCCAGAGGAGACGATATACTCCAAGGTGACGATAGTGGGTCTGGACCCCCACGGGAAAGTGCCGGACCCCTGAATGCACAGACTGGACCTCCGGGCGAGGTTCAAGACCTCCATAGGTACAAACCAGACCCCTGGGACGGGTCCCGGACCCCTCAGGAGGGGTCCGGGCTACTCATAGTGGGGTCCCGGGATTCCAAGGCAAATAATACCAAGGCCTTAATCAAGGCCAGGCGGGTGTCTGGTGCTGACACTTGTCCAGACCATACCGCGAGCGCTCCCACTCCTCGCTCAGGCGGAGACCCGATGCTGCCACGTGGCCTACTGCCCGTGATGTAAGCCAGCGGGCGAAGCCAGACGTAAGGCCTCTGGGCTGCGCATTTATTGCGGAGGAGGCGCGCCGCCTATCAAGCTAGCAGGTGATGTGCCGCCTCAGCATTAAATACGCCCTGTCTACTCCACTAACAAGCGGTGTACCGCCTCAGCATTTAATGTGCCCTGTCCACTCTACTGACGGGTGGCGGCCAGGCCATCCTGCAGGCGGCGTGCCCGTCCGCTCCGATGGCAGGCAGTGCGCCTGTGCTGTGGAGAGCACTGTGCTCATCATCACTCGTACGTTGACAGGGAAGCTTCCGCTGCACGCCAATACTACACAAGCCAAGGTATCAGGGCGCAAGGAGATGGCCCTGGCGACTAGCATTAGTTGCTACAAGTATTACATCTGTTATGTTCCTGGGCCCGCATGTCAGGGCTCAGCACCCTTGTACGTGCCCCCCTTGAGCTATAAAAGGAGAGGCACGCAGCATTATAGGGCAAGCTCACTCAGACACACTGAGACGCTCACAAGTTCATACAAGCTCTCTAGCTAATACATCACACAGTGGAGTAGGGTATTACGCTCCGGCGGCCCGAACCACTCTAAATCCTTGTGTGTTCTTGTGTTCGTTCATTGCTTACCAAACAAGCAAAACGCTTAGGCCCCTCCTCATCTTAGGATTTAGGGCGGGTGCATTCTGCCACCTAGCCAGAGATTTCCTCTCTGACAAGCCCCAAGGCAGCTAGGAGCCGTTGGAGATCAGTTTGGTAAGCAATTCTTGTCTTCTGTTGAGTGGTGCACCGAACAGTCCGGTGCACCACCGGACAGCCACTGTAGCAGTCTGGTGCTTGATTTCCTTCCATACCGGGCGCAGCCGACCGTTGGTCCTCGGGACCGATTGGCACACCGGACACTTTTGAGAGCACCTAGAGGGGGGGTGAATAGGTGATCCTGTAAAATTCAACAACTAATAGCCACAATTCTTGGATATAGAAATGTTAGTGTGACTAAGTAGTTGCGAAGCGAGTTCTTGTGGGCAAGACAATCACAAAGAAATCAACACAAGAGACACGCAATTTTATCCCGTGGTTCGGCCAAGTAACACTTGCCTACTTCCACGTTGTGGCGTCCCAATGGATGAGGGTTGCACTCAACCCCTTTCAAGTGATCCGATGATCAACTTGAATACCACGGTATTCTTCCTTATAGTTTACTTCCCGTTTGCGAGGAATCTCCACAAGTTGGAGCCTCTCGCCCTTACAAGATTGATCACAAAGAAAGCACGAAGTAAGGTTGGGAAGAGCAATGCACACTAGAATTAAATCCACACCACAAACACGCACACAAGTGAGAAGATGAGCACACAAAACACGCGTGGGGAGTTTACAACTCGAAAAGTGCTCCAATCTCAAGAACGATGAACGATTGCGTGAAAGTGAGGACTAGAAGTCTTGGAATGCTTAGAGTGTGTTTGGGTGACTCCTCCATGCGCCTAGGGGTCCCTTTTATAGCCCCAAGGCAGCTAGGAGCCATTGGAGGCCAACAAGGAAGGCTATTCTTGCCTTCTGTCGGGTGGCGCACTGTAGCATGTCCAGTGCGGATCTCCTTCCTTATTTGGCGCAGATGACCGTTGCAGCGCCGTGGCAGTTGGCACACCGGACAGTCCGGCGCCCCCTGCCGACCGTTGGCGCGGGCCACGCGTCGCCTGCGGATTGCACGGTTGACCGTTGCGCTGGCGGTCGTTGGCTCACCGGACAGTCCGGTGCACCACCAGACAGTCCGGTGAATTATAGTCATACGCCGCCAAATTCTCCCAAGAGCGGCCTGTTCATCGGAGTTCGGCCTGGCGCACCGGACACTGTCCAGTGCACCACTGGACAGTCCGGTGTGCCAGATTGAGCAGAGATTTGGCTGTACCGAGCCAAGTCTTTTGATTCTTTTCTTTTCTCTGTTTCTAGCACTTAGACAACATATATTAGTACTCAAAACAATGTACTAAGTCTAGAAACGTACCTTGTTACATGATTTGCACTTCTCTCTTCATTTGGCACATTATAACTCACTCACTATGTGTTGGTCATTTAATCACCAAAATATAATAGAAATGGCCCAAGGGCACATTTCCCTTTCAATCTCCCCCTTTTTGGTGATTTATGCCAACACATCAAAAAGCAATGCAAAACATGCAACATCGATTCAAATTGAAGACCAAATTGTTTTTTATTCTAATTTGGCATATTTGGATCCTTCTTTGCCACCACTTGGTTTGTTTTTACAAATCAAATTCATTTTCCTATCTCTAAGTCAAACTCACTTGTTTGGGCATTAAGAGAGATAATCCAAGAGTGAAAATGATCAAGATCCAAAAACTCCCCTGTTGGGGGGCCTTCGTCCTCCGAAGGTCCTCAAAAACGTAATTTAACAATGTCTTCCAAGTATGGCTTATGGACAGGTACCTTCGGATTACACGATGAGAAGGGCGCGATCGTGACGAAGGTTGCTGATACTTCGAAGCTATGCGCAAAGGAGCTTTGGCTCAATCAAGGGAAGAGGAACCGACTAAAAAGGTAAAAGGCTATCCAGCCCTCATAAATTTTTCTATAAGCCAATAATAAATGTAAAGGGCCTGAATGTAATTTCTCACAGGCTGCGTCCTGTGCCTATAAATAGATGAACAGTACCCTCGTACTGTTCAGGGCAGTCTTGTATTCACTCATGCGTCACTCTTGTATTTTTACCTTCTGTCAAGCCGAAGGTACATATGTAATTCAATATTGTATCTAGTTTTCCATGTTAATATAATAAGAATGAATTGGTATGTTATGTGATCATTCATGTTGATTCGTATATTTCATATACTTCTTTTTTTATTAGCATATGCTACGATGAAGAAGGTATGTCCTTCATGACCTTCGTCTGAAGATCATTATATCCTAAGGGAGATAATGTTTCGAAGGACGAAGGGTATTAACATTTAACATTCTGTGTTGCCTTGTTCTTGATTCATAGCATTTGAGAACAAGTCCACAACATTGGCGCCCACCTCCGGTGAACCCTTTTTCGACCACCTTCGATAAGCACTGACCTTCGTCATGCCGCCGAAGAAAGCTTCAGCGCCAGGGGCTGCCGCACTACAGCCACTGGACCCAAATCAGGAGACCCTTTCTCTCCGAGAGGCCCGAAGCCAGAAGAGAAAGGCCACTAGTCCAACACTTTAGGAAGAAGAGTTGGATCAAGAAATCAGAAACATGGAGATAATCCATCAGCAAGTACAAAGGAAGAAGGAGAAGATGGCCCGACTGGCTGATCTTCAAAGGCAGATCGACGAGGCCACTGAAGAAGTACGCCATCTTGCTCAAGACGAACAAGATCGAAGGCTCCAACATAGGGAGCTTCATCAAGAAGGCTTGTTCAACGAGGATGGATGGTATGATGATTTTAATGATGATACCTTTACCTCTGATGATGCTTCTCCCTTGGCAGCAGAACTGCAGGCTATCACATGGCCCCCATCATACAAGCCACCTCAGCTCCCCATGTATGATGGGCATTCAGATCCGAAGCAGTTTTTGATGAGTTATGAAGCAACTATATCTTCATATGGAGGCAATGCAGCCGTCATGGCCAAGTCCTTCGTCATGGCAGTTCGGAATGTGGCTCAAACATGGTATTCTTCTCTTCGGCCAGGGACTATTACTTCGTGGCAGAAACTCAAGGATATGCTAGTGACAAGTTTCCAAGGCTTTCAGACGAAGCCAGTCACAGCTCAGGCCCTATTTCAATGCACACAAGACCATGAGGAGTATCTCCAGGCGTATGTCCGAAGGTTCTTGCGTCTGAGAGCACAAGCGCCTACAGTGCCCAATGAAATTGTCATTGAGGCCATGATTAAGGGGCTTCGCCCAGGACCTACTTCCCAGTACTTCGCTAGAAAACCTCCACAGACTCTGGAGAAGCTGCTTCAAAAGATGGATGAGTACATCAGGGCTGACAATGACTTCCGCCAAAGAAGGGAGGAAGCTTACAGGTTCTCTGAGATGACCAGGGGCTTCGGAGGAAGAATCCACCCGAGGCATGTCAGGTCAATTCACAACTCCACTCAGAGTGATGACAGAGGAAGTCAGCTGCAGAGGCCGCAGTATACTTCACAATCTTCGGGGCAGCAACAAAGCTCTTTTTGGCCGCTAGCTCCAAGAGGCAGAGGCGCCAGGGGCTTCGGAGGAAGATATGGGGACCAGCCCAGGAAGATCTACTGCCTATTTTGTGGTGAAGACAAGGGTCATACTACAAGAATGTGCCAAATCACCATCCAAAAGCAGAAGGAGATCGCAGAAGCCGAAGCCCGGCAAAGTCAACCGAAGCAGGTCCTGCACACTGCTTCGTGTCACTCACCCTACATACCAGAATATGTGGGTAATCATCCTGCAGCTTCTGTTGCTTCGGCTAGTCAGCCACAGGCTTCTTGGCCACAGCTTCCACCTCCGCCGCCACTACAACCTGCCTATTCACGAGGTCAGCAGCCAGAAGGGAGCCATCAGACTCATCAGCAGCGAGATCTCAGGGAGGAATCCGAAGCTCGCACAGTCAACAGTACTATGCCAGAATCAAAACACATCTATTGAGAGATATCCTACCTCTGAAGCATTTTTTACATTCATTGTCATTTTCTTTTTAATAAGGAACAATCAATGTAAATCTAGTCTCCTTGTCATTTTTTATTTCTTGTAATATCTTCGTTCTTGTCATAGTGAAATATATCTTTCCCACAGACTCACGAAGCTCAAAAACTGTTGAAGCTTAAAAGTCGTTCCTAAGGGAATGCAGAGCTAAAAATAGCATTGCAAGTTTTACCGAAGCTACAAAAAGTCGTTTCTAAGGAGCGCAGCATAAGTTTGCCGAAGCTACAAAAAGTCGTTCCCAAGGGAGCGCAGTGTAAGGTTTTTGCTCAAAAGTCGTTCCAAAGGGAATGCAGAGCCAAATACCGCCGAAATATAAGGCGAAGCGCGAAAAGTCAACGGGAATACCGCCGAAATAGAAGGCGAAGAAGTTCAAAAGACGTTCCTAAGGGGATGCAGAACTTACACCGAAAAATAAGCGGTGAAGCCGAAAAATAAACGGCAAAGAGATTTTGATGGTTCCTAAGGGGACGCATAGATTGTGTTTCAGCATGGGTATGTGTCTTCGGCATTAGCATCATTCTTTGCATCATATCATCGCATCATATCGCATAGCATCACATCATACATTATATCACATCAACGACATCAATTGGAAACGAAGCCGATCTTCGGAGAATGCTTTATAAAAAATGAAAAGATGCCAAGGCACAAAGTAAGCTGAGAATTACAGCTTCATCGGTTCTGATGTGGAAGAAGGGATCTATTGTTCATAAAGCATTGATGTTTTTACAAATTGTGGATGATTCTTACGAGGCATAGAAACTCTTCTTTATGAAGCATGAAAAGAAGGGAAGGTGTTTTTTCGCCGAAGGCTCAAAAACGGTACGTACATAAAGTTTCATGCATCGCAAAGAACTGAATTACAAACAATTCACATATTGCATTCAAATTTATAAACACCAAATATTACACACATAGTTCAGCAAATGTTACATTAATATCCTAGAAATGGTTTTACAATAGCTACTCTTCTTCCTTCAGAACTTTTTCTGTAGCTTCGTTAAGTAGTTTGGTAACAACTTCGTCGACAATAGCTTCGGCCATATTAATGACTTCTATCGCTTTCTTTGTTTCTGGGTCGGCAAGGGGGTCGAACGGCTCCGGTGGAGGAGGTAGCTCAGCTGCGACAGAAAAAAATCAATCAGTTCGAAGCCTCGAAAACAAACAACGAAGCTAGTCTTCATCTTTTTCACGCACCCCACAGATTTTTCAAAACATCTTTCCTTCGATGCGCGAAGCTCTGTAACTGTCTTTTCAAAATAATTTTTCCAGTATTCGCTGGCATCTCGATTAGCTTCAGCAAAAGCGCATTTTACTTTAGCCTCAGCTAATTGTCTCCGAAGATCTTCAATTTCACTCTTCTGGGCCTCAGCTTGAGCTTTGGAACTGGCTTCGTCCTCTTTTATTTTGTTTACCAATGAAATTAATATTTTATCCTTTTCAAGGCCTTCGTTCCTTAGTTCAATTACCTCTGAGCGAAGGTAATTCAGAGCCATTGTACACCCTTCATCTTCGATATTTTTCTGTGCCCTGAGGGCATTGCTAAGGATCAAGCCCTGCAAGAGGAGTATAGTATTAAGTATAAACAAATAATTCATTTTCAAATACAAAAAATGATTTTCATACCTTTATGCTATTATATGCTAAACTGTCAGCTAATTCATCCTTTGACAATACTGAGAGGCCATCTTCTAACTTCAGAAATTCGAAGTTTCTTCCTATCTCCCGGCTGACGGATATCTCTTTGTTATCCGGGAGACAGTATAAAAAATCTTCTTCTCCGCTGCCATTAAACACCAGTGCCCCCATCGGGTATTTCAGTTTTTGGGCATAATGGCGAGCTTCTCGTTTTTCTTCCGAAGAAAGCATCTTTCTCGAAGCATGGCGAATGATGTAATCAATGCTCTCTTCCAAAGCTTCGGGAGCAGGAGTAGCAACCTTTTCAGCCAAAGTTTGCTCTGAGGCTTTTTCTTCTGTTGCTTTCTCTTCAATTTCTGAAGGTTTTTTCTCGGCAAGCTTTGAAGGCCCAACTTCGGCACTAGCTTGGCTTACTGCAGCTTCAATTTTGGTCGGCTTTGTTTCAGCTTCGGTTTGCATTTTTGAAGCCTCGGCAATTTTCCTTGAAGGAGTAGAGCTTAAAGCCTTTACTCTTTCTGGCACGTCTAGTACATTTGCCATCCTTCTTCTTTTCGGAGTTGCCGCAAGACTTTTTTGTGCCTTCGACACTATTACTTTCGCCCAAGGGCTTAAAATTTCTAACATTTTTGTTCCTTCAGTTTTTGGCTCTTCGGCCTTATCTCTACCAGTCTTTGACTCAGCTAGCTCGGCTGAGGGCGCCTTCGGCATGGTAGCCGGTTCTTCAGCCTTTTGCATAGGAGGAATGGGCTCCTTTGGTTCAACAGCTGAAGAAGTCTCCCCACCAAACTCAGGCACCACGGCCGGCTCAATATAACGTGGCCGGTGTGTAAGGACTTTCAACTTTTTGCTCTTCGGCGCAGGCTCATCTGGAGTGGCCGAAGCAGCAGTTTTCCTCTTCTTTCCCCGTCCTCGCAGCGGGTAGTAGTAGTCGGGGTAAACAAAACCAATGGCATCAAAAACTCTGTTTAATCTCTTTTTTCCCCGGCCCCCGAAGGATGTGGATAAGGCATTATCTTCCGCTTTGGAATACGGCCCAAGCAGTTCATCACTTGTAGCTTCGATACATTTCAGCCAATCATCATTCGGTTCATCAAATTTATCTCTGTATCTGAAGGTGTATTTCAGTCGAACCAGCTCACCTTCGCCAGACTTGGTGACAGTCTCCTTCGGCATTTCCCAGTTCTCTACAAGTGGCCATACACTGAAGGCTATATGCTCCTGGATTAAATCTATTGTACCAATAAAAAAGCAGATAGTACCAAAAGTTTTTTGGCATGCTTTGGCGGCTTCATCAATCTCAACCTTTGGCCTTCGAAGGCCGAAGCGGGACCAAATGGGGCGCATAATAACTTCTTTAATATCTTCTCTTGCCTTCAAGTCATTCTTCATGTAAAACCATTCCTCCATCCAGGCTCCAGGCCACCTTTTTCGGTATGTTGGCACCGGATAGCTTGCGTTGGGACGGGCAGTAAATCCATAACAACCAAAGTTGTTGTGACACTGTTCATTGCCCATGGCCTTCGTCTCATATGCAAGTTCATGCATACTGCAGAAACATTTCGCGTTTGGCTCCACTCCCTGGCTTCTCACAGCCCAGACAAAAATTCCCATTCTAATAATAGCTTCGGGGGTTATCTGATGAATAAAGATCTGATAAATTTTCAGCACTTCGACCACAAACCTGCTCAATGGAAACCGAAGGCCAGCTTTGAAGAAGCTTCAGTAAATCACAACTTTGTCTTCCTCAGGGGCAGGGACGTTGTTGTCTCCGCCAGCTCTCACAATAGACATATCCCGAAAGTATCTCCCTCTCATGCTCTCAAGGTGATTTTGTTTGATGGTTGATTTTCCGAAAATCGAATGACTTGGCCTCTAGGGCCGGTCCTCAGAATCCTCACCCCCACTTTCAGCATCATAACTATCACTGTCACCAGTATCTTCAGACAGGCCCTCCAATATCTCTTTTGTAATCTTCTCTGTATTTGATTTTGCCATTGATTCTAGAAACCCAGCTATATAAGGATTCACAGCCTTCTTCTGCTCAAAGAGCTTCTCCTCTTCGGTTAGCTTCGTCTCAACAGCAACTTTCTTGTCCTGAGACATCTTTTCTTCGAAAATGACGAAAATGTGTCCTTCAATCCGAAGCTTAGGGAGCTTGGGAAACTAAGCAAGCGTTGGTGAGCAAGAGCTATAAAATTGAGCAAACAAAGCAAGTGGCAAAAACAGTGTACCAAATGTGGTCAGGGTGAGTTCTTATTTATACGCTCGGCGCGCTCCAAATTGGAGGGTCCCGTCCATGTCGCAGTCTGAATTCGTTATCTTAAACAAATTAATACTGCGAGGGGCTACTGTTGGGGGCCTTCGTCCTCCGAAGGTCCTCAAAAACGTAATTTAACAATGTCTTCCAAGTATGGCTTATGGACAGGTACCTTCGGATTACACGATGAGAAGGGCGTGATCGTGACGAAGGTTGCCGATACTTCGAAGCTATGCGCAAAGGAGCTTCGGCTCAATCACGGGAAGAGGAACCGACTAAAAAGTGAAAAGGCTATCCAGCCCTCATAAATTTTTCTATAAGCCAATAATAAATGTAAAGGGCCTGGATGTAATTTCTCACAGGCTGCATCCTGTGCCTATAAATAGATGAACAGTACCCCCGTACTGTTCAGGGCAGTCTTGTATTCACTCGTGCGTCACGCTTGTATTTTTACCTTCTGTCAAGCCGAAGGTACATATGTAATTCAATATTGTCTCTAGTTTTCCATGTTAATATAATAAGAATGAATTGGTAATGTTATGTGATCATTCATGTTGATTCGTATATTTCATATACTTCTTTTTTTATTAGCATATGCTACGATGAAGAAGGTATGTCCTTCATGACCTTCGTCTGAAGATCATTATATCCTAAGGGAGATAATGTTTCGAAGGACGAAGGGTATTAACATTTAACATTCTGTGTTGCCTTGTTCTTGATTCATAGCATTTGAGAACAAGTCCCCAACACCCCCTTTTTCTCATAATCATAAATTCTCCCCACAAGAGACCAAATTTTGACAATAAGAGTATTTTGACAAATCAAAAGTTCTAACTCTACTATTTTCAAAATTCTCAAGTGGTAGCTGATCCATTTGCTTTGGCCTTAATTTCTCCCCCTTTGGCATTAAGCACCAAAACGGGATCATGTTTGGCCCTTTAACCCCATTGCCTCACCAAAAATGTCAATTGAGAGCAAAAAAGGCAATAAGAGTCTAAGAATGAACTTGGAGGTGAGTACACTAATACCAGAGTGCAGTGGAAGTCTTTGTATGGTCCAAGTTCACCTTTCCCTTTCAATTTACCTTTGAGACTACATTAAGTAAACTCAAACACACATGTTAGTCTCAAAGGGTCAAGTTGTAGCACTTCTCCCCCTAAATATGTGCATCACTCACACATGGACTTGTGAGGTCCGGGGATCCCTTGCACAACTTGAGCACCATAAAATAAACAACAAATCTCATAAATGCATAAAGTAACATGATCAAAGGCATAACACACATGTATGTTGTAGATCAATCCAAGTTACGCGAATCTAGGACATTTAGCTCACTACGCAGCCTGCAAAAGGTTTTCTCATCTAAAGGCTTGGTAAAGATATCGGCTAGCTGGTTCTCGGTGCTAATATAGAACACTTTGATATCTCCCTTTTGTTGGTGGTCTCTCAAAAAGTGATGCCGGATGTCTATGTGCTTAGTGCGGCTGTGTTCAACAGGATTATCCGCCATGCGGATTGCACTCTCATTGTCACATAGGAGTGGGACTTTGCTCAGATTGTAGCCAAAGTCCCGGAGGGTTTGCCTCATCCAAAGTAGTTGCGCGCAACACTGTCCTGCGGCAACATACTCGGCCTCAGCGATGGATAGGGCAACAGAGGTTTGTTTCTTAGAACTCCAAGACACCAGGGACCTTCCTAGGAATTGGCACGTCCCTAATGTACTCTTCCTATCAACCTTGCATCAAGCATAATCGGAGTCTGAGTATCCAATCAAGTCAAAGGTAGACCCCTTTGGATACCAGATCCCGAAGCAAGGCATAGCAACTAAATATCTAAGAATTCGCTTAACGGCCACAAGGTGACATTCCTTGGGGTCGGATTGAAATCTAGTACACATGCATACACTAAGCATAATGTCCGGTCTACTAGCACATAAATAAAGCAAGGAACCTATCATAGACTGGTATGCCTTTTGATCAACAGACTTACCTCCTTTGTTGAGGTCAACATGTCCGTCGGTTCCCATCGGCGTCTTCGCGGGCTTGGCGTCCTTCATGCCAAACCTCTTGAGAAGATCTTGAGTGTACTTCGTTTGGGAGAGGAAGGTGCCGTCCTTGAGTTGTCTCACTTGGAACCCAAGAAAGTATGTCAACTCGCCCATCATCGACATCTCAAATTTCTGTGTCATCACCCTCCTAACTCCTCACAAGACTTTTGATTAGTAGAACCAAATATTATGTCATCGACATAAATTTGGCACACAAAAAGGTCACCATCACAAGTCTTAGTGAAAAGAGTGGGATCGGCTTTCCCAACCTTGAAAGCATTAGCAATTAAGAAATCTCTAAGGCATTCATACCATGCTCTTAGGGCTTGCTTAAGTCCATAGAGCGCCTTAGTGAGCTTAAAAACGTAGTCGGGATACCTGTCATCCTCAAAGCCAGGGGGTTGTTCCACGTACACCTCCTTTATTGGCCCGTTGAGGAAAGCGCTCTTTACATCCATTTGAAACAACGTGAAAGAGTGGTGAGCAGCATAGGCTAATAATATTCTAATGGATTCTAGCCTAGCCACAGGAGCAAAGGTCTCCTCGAAAATCCAAACCAGCGACTTGGGCATAACCTTTTGCCACAAGTCGAGCCTTGTTTCTTGTCACCACCCCGTGCTCGTCTTGCTTGTTGCAGAACACCCACTTGGTTCCCACAACATTTTGCTTGGGACGTGGCACCAGGCTCCAAACTTCATTCCTCTTGAAGTTGTTGAGCTCTTCCTGCATGGCCAACACCCAGTCTGGATCTTGCAAGGCCTCTTCTACCCTGAAAGGCTCAATAGAAGAGACAAACGAGTAATGCTCACAAAAATTAGCTAATCTTGAGCGGGTAGTTACTCCCTTGCTTATGTCACCCAGAATCTGATCGACGGGGTGATTCCTTTGAATTGTTGCTCGGACTTGAATTGAAGGGGCCAGTGGTGCTTCTTCCTCCACACTTTGTTCTTCTTGTGCTCCCCCTTGATCACACGCCTCCTCTTGAGGAACCTGTTCATCATCTTGAGTTGGGGGATGCACCATCGTTGAGGAAGAAGGTTGATCTTGCTTTTGTTGTTCCTGTGGTCATACATCTCCAATCGCCATGGTGCGCATTGCGGCCGTCGGAACATCATCTTCATCTATATCATCAAGATCAACTTGCTCTCTTGGAGAGCCATTAGTCTCATCAAATACAACGTCGCTAGAGACTTCAACCAAACCTGATGATTTGTTGAAGACTCTATACGCCCTTGTATTTGAGTCATACCCTAGTAAAAACCCTTCTACAGCTTTGGGAGCAAATTTAGAATTTCTACCTTTCTTCACTAGAATGTAACATTTGCTCCCAAATACACGAAAGTATGAGACGTTGGGCTTGTTACCGGTAAGAAGTTCATATGAGGTCTTCTTGAGGAGGCGATGAAGGTAGAGCCGGTTTATGGCGTGGCAAGCTGTGTTCACAGCTTCCGACCAAAACCGCTCAGGAGTCTTGAACTCTCCAAGCATTGTCCTCGCCATGTCGATAAGCGTCCTGTTCTTCCTCTCTACCACACCATTTTGTTGTGGTGTGTAGGGAGCGGAGAACTCGTGCTTGATTCCTTCCTCCTCAAGGTACTCTTCCACTTGCAGATTCTTGAATTTGGACTCGTTGTCGCTTCTTATCTTTTTCACCTTAAGCTCAAATTCGTTTTGAGCTTGCCTTAGAAAGCGCTTAAGGGTCCCTTGGGTTTCTGATTTATCCTGTAAAAAGAACACCCAAGTGAAGCGGGAAAAATCATCAACAATTACTAGACCATACTTACTTCCCCCGATGCTAAGGTAGGTAACGGGTCCGAAGAGGTCCATATGTAGTAGCTCCAGTGGTCTTGATGATGTCATCACATTCTTGTTGTGATGAGTGCTTCCCACCTGTTTCCCTGCCTGACAAGCTGCACAAGGTCTATCTTTTTCGAAGCAGACATTGGTTAGTCCTAACACATGCTCTCCCTTTAGAAGTTTGTGAAGGTTCTTCATCCCAACATGTGCTAGACGGCGATGCCACAGCCAGCCCATACTAGTCTTAGCGATTAAGCATGCATCTAGATCGGCCTCCTCTTTCAAAAAATCAACTAAGTAGAGTTTGCCATCTAGTACACCCTTAAACGCTAATGAACCATCACTCCTTCTAAAGACAGATACATCAACATTTGTAAACAAACAATTGTAGCCCATGTGGCACAATTGACTTACAGACAGGAGATTATATCCTTGCCATCTAGTACAGTGCTCGCTTGTGATAGCTATTTTTCCCAAACCTTTGACTTTGCCTTGATTCCCATCTCCAAAAATAATCATATCCTAGGAATCCTTGTTCTTGACGTAGGAGGTGAACATCTTCTTCTCCCCCGTCATGTGATTTGTGCATCCGCTGTCGATAATCCAGCTTGAGCCCCCGGATGCATAAACCTGCAAGGCAAATTAGGCTTGGGTTTTAGGTACCCAACTCTTGTTGGGTCCTTTAAGGTTAGTCAAAATAGCTTTTGGTACCCAAATGCAAGCCTTGTCTCCTTTGCATTTGGATCCAACCACTTTTTCATTTTTACATGAAAGTACAAACGTAGTGTTACAAGCATGAAAGACAGTGGTAGGTTTATTACACATTTTCTTAGGAGCATGAGACACAAAATTTCTCCTAGGCCTACAATTACAATTAGAACTTGAAGCAAACATAGCATGTGAATCACAAGCATCATGATCATATCTCCTATTATGACTAGCAATTTTCCTATTATACCTGAAAGCATGATTCTTTTGATTACTACTAGCCATAGGGACCTTCCCTTTCTCCTTGTTGGGAATGGGAGCCCTTTGGCTTGTTAAGTTCTTGGCTTCCTTTCGAAAGCCAAGTCCATCCTTAATTGAGGGGTGTCTACCAATTGTGTAGGCATCCCTAGCAAACTTTAATTTATCAAAGTCTATCTTGCAAGTCTTAAGTTGAGCATTAAGACTTGCCACTTCATCATTTAATTTAGTAATGGATGCAAGATGTTCATTACAAGCATTAATATCAAAATCCTTGCATCTATTGCAAATTACAACATGTTCCACACATGAACTAGATTTATTTGCTACTTCTAGCTTATCATTTAAATCATCATTAACACTCTTTAAGCTAGACACAGTTTCATGACAAGAGATAATTCAGAAGATAGCATTTCATTCCTTTTAACCTCTAAAGCAAGAGATTTTTGCACCCTAACAAACTTATCATGCTCTTCATACAAAATATCCTCTTGCTTTTCTAAAAGTCTATCCTTTTTCATTTAAAGCATCAATTAACTCATTAATTTTATCTACTTTTGCTCTATCTAAACCCTTAAATAAATCGGTATAATATACTTCATCATCACTAGAATCATCATCGCTTGAAGTAGTATACTTAGGGGTTTCTCGAACGCTTACCTTTTTCTCTTTTGTCATGAGGCAAGTATGGCGTTCGTTGGGGAAGAGAGAGGACTTGTTGAAGGCTGAGGCAGCAAGTCCTTCATCGTCGGAGTCGAAGGAAGAGCAGTCTGAATCCCATTCTTTGCCAAGATGCGCCTCGCCCTTCTGTCGAGTGGTGCACCGGATAGTCCAGTGCACCACCGGACAGCTCCTGTAGCAGTGCGATGTGTGATCTCCTTCCATATCGGGCACAGCCGACCGTTGGTCCTCCGAGGCCGTTGGCGCACCGGACACTGTCCTGTGCACACCAGACAGTCCGGTGCACACCGGACAGTCCGGTGTGCCCAACCGACCGTTGGCGCGGATCACGTGTCGCGCGTTGATCGCGCAACAGACCATTGGCCGCTGGCGCCATTGGCTCACCGGACAGTCAGGTGTATCACCGGACAGTCTAGTGAATTATAGCCACGTCGCCTTTCTCTTTTCTCGAGAGCGACGAGTTCATCATTGACCAGCCTGGGGCACCGGACACTGTCCGGTGCACCACCGGACATTCTGGTGTGCCAGGCCCGAGCTGGTGTTGGCTGTACTTAGCCAACTCTTCTCCAATTCAAATCTCCTTTTCTTGGCACTGTTTCTAGCACTTAGGTAGATATATAGTATCCAAAACCAATTTACTAAGTCTAGAAACATACCTTGTTCTTTGATGTCCTACTTGGCACATATGAGTTTGAATTAATGTGTTGGGCATTTAATCACCAAAACAACTATAGAAATGGCCCAAGGGCACATTTTCCTTTCAACATGTCCTAAGATAACTTGTGAATCAGTTTTGAGGATTGCCCTTCTTGTTCTCATTTCCTTTTGCTTCTGAAGCCCCAAAAGAAGAGCTTCGAACTCGGCAATATTATTTGTACAACTAAAGTCTAACTTTATTGCATAACATGTTCTGACTTTAGAAGGTGCAACTACAACAGCAACTGCCCCTGCACCGAAGGTCCCCCAAGATCCATCGCAAAATACCGTCCAAGCTTTGGCATCTTTTGTTGCTTCTTCATCCTGAGCCCCTGGTGTCCAATCAGCAATGAAGTCTGCTAACGCCTGAGATTGTATTGAGGATCTGTGCACGTAATCAATGGTGAATTCGTTGAGTTCCACGGCCCATTTCCTGATCCTTCCTGTAGCTTCTCTGTTACTCATTATGTCTTTCAGGGGTTGCGATGAGGGCACTATTATGTGATATGCTTGAAAGTAATGTCGAATCTTTCTGGAGGCCATCAATACAGCATACAGTACCTTCTCCAACTCTATGTAATTTTTCTTTGAAGGGCTGAGTACTTCGGAAACGAAGTATACCGGTGCTTGGTTTTTTACCTGGCCCTCTTGTTTCTCTTGTACAAGTGCTGCACTAACCGCAGCATGGGAAGCAACCACATATAGAAGTAACGAAGCTCCAGATGAAGGTGGGGTTAGAGTTGTTAGATCTATCAAATACTGCTTCAGCTCTTCGAAGGCTCTCTACTAAGCTGGACCCCATTGGAAGACTTCGGCTAATTTCAGTATTTCAAAGAAAGGTAAATTCCTCTCTGCTGATCTTGAAATGAATCTGTTTAACAATGCCAGCCTTCCTGCTAACCGTTGAGCCCCCATTTTTGAATTTGGTGGCTCCATCCGAAGGATAGCTTCGATCTTGCTTGGGTTAGCTTCGATGTCTTTTGTTGTTACCAAGCAACTAAGAAATTGCCCTTCTTTACTCCGAAGACACATTTCTATGGATTTAGCTTGAGACCAGGTTGTCTGGAATTGGCAAATGTTTCTTGCAAATCAACAACATGGTTTTCTTGCTTTGTGCTTTTTACTATGATATCATCGACATATGTCACCACATTCCTGCCAATTTGGGAGTGAAGAACCTTGTCAGTCATTCTACTGAAGCTTCCTTCAACATTCTTGAGCCCCTCAGGCATTCGAAGGTAACAATAGGTACCATTAGGACTTATGAAGCTTGTCTTTGGCTCATCCTCCTTCTTCATCTAGATTTGATGACAACCCGAGTAGCAGTCTAGTAAACTTAAGAGCTCTGAAGAAGCTGCTGCATCCACAAGGGAATCTATTCTTGGTAGTGGGAATTCATCCTTCGGACATGCCTTGTTGAGATCTGTGAAGTCGATACACATTCTCCATTTTCCATTAGCCTTCTTTACCATGATCGTGTTGGCCAGCCATTCTGGGTATGTTACTTCTCTGATGACGCTGACACTTAGAAGTCTCTTCACTTCATTTCGTGCACCTTCGGCTTTATCATCGGACATTTTCCGAAGCCTCTGCTTTCTTAGTCTGAAGACGGGTCCACATTGAGTGAATGCTCAATAACGTCTCTATTAACACCACAGAGATCATTGGTTGTCCAAGCAAAAACATCTTTGTTGTTAAACAAGAATCTTAACAAAGTTTTTTTCCTGTTCATCAGACAGCTGGGATCCCAGCAATACTTTTTGTTCTGCTATGTCTTCACATAAAAGCATAGGCTTCGGTTGCTCTGCTGAAGCAGCCTTCTCTCTTTTATGCTTATACTGCTGATAAGCTTCGGCTTCATTGATATTATGAATAGCCTTCGAATCCATCCAACTCCCTTCAGCTCTCCTGGCAGCTTCTTGACTTGTAACGCCTCAAAATCATGATTTTGGAATTAAGGAAAAAGGTCTCCGAAAATTTGGATTTAATATGACTTTTAATAAGAGTTTTCTTAACCTAAAGTTTTCTCTTAAAATTAACAAGTTTTCTAATAAAGGACTTAATAGAATAGCTCCTATATGAACTAAGTTATCCCTTGATGGATTATATATTAGAGCATTTTTTTATCAAGCAATATAAAACTATTTCCCTTACATCAAATATGGGGGAATTACACCTGTAAAAGACAATGGATTAAATAGAATGATAAATAAATAAAATAATATCAATATTTCATAACAGGCTGAGTATTTGTTGGTTGCATTTATATTGCTAAACATAGATTTGAAAGTAGAGGTTCAAAATAGAATTCAAAAGGAGAATAGGAAATAAATAAATAAATAAAACAGAAATGGGGGGGGGGGGGAAACCACGCCTGGGCCGAATCCTCTAACCCTTGGCCCAGTAAAGCTTTTTCCGCTCCCTTCCTCGTGGGCCGCTCGGCCAACCGACCCAACCAGCCGGCCCACCTTACCCCTCGCGCGCACTTCCTCTCGGTCACCGCCAGACTGGTCCCGCAGCTCCGCGCGCACGCTACAATCAGCAAGCAAGTCGCTGGTTTGTGGGCCCGTATTGTCAGGTAGCGTCTTCCTCCGGAATCCATGCCGAGACGATTGCCGCGTTGGTCGGGCGACCAATCTGGGGCCGCCTCCGCCTCAGACGGATGACGGTTGCAACGGCACGCGCAGCTCGCGGCTGGGATCCTCCGTCGTGCCCTGCCACTCTGCTTCTCCTCTCCGCTTCGTGCGTGGCGGTTGAAGGACGGACTCCGAAGACCTCGGCCGTAACAACCAGCCGATTCTTGCTGCGTTAATGCGCTTGCGGATTCTGCAATTTGGCTATAAAATCTAGCCGCCGCGCCCCCTGGTCCTCCACCAGTGCCAACCGAACATCGTTATGGTATTCCCAGACGAGGTTATTTACTGGGGGCGTACCAATTGCTCGTCGGTGATTGAGAGCACGGCGGAAACACAACCCGCCGCGGTTGACCGCCGAATGCGCCACCGTTTAGATCCGGGAATGGGTCTGGGAGCTCCGTCTGGTTCCCGCGAAGAAGATCGTGGTCAACCGGGGCAGATGGGATGAATCCTCAATGGGGTCGACATCACCGTGCAATCCGCCCCGCCATGGCCGTTCCTCATTGGCGCTGCGACTTGAAGCATAAGGCTTGCCCTGAGATCTTCGTGGAGTTTCCTGGAGTGAAGTTGGGACCGTCCTGGTGCGAATTGGCGCTCTGGTCGGGCAGAATGCCTCGCTGAAGACCTGTCCGCGCCACAATCCCACCCCACGTCGTGGACTGGCGTTCCAGCTGCCCAACAGCTGGTATGAAGCTTTCCTCCGAGCTCACCTTTGACTTCGCTGCGCATAGCATCAAGCCAGGCTCGATTTGGGGCGTCGAGGCCCTGGATGACCTGTATTCCGGCGAGGCTCCGCCGTACCTAGCGCATGTGTCTCTGCCTGGGCTGCGGGAGGTAGAAGATGGCCCCTGACCGTTGGTCCCTTGATGAAGGGCTGAGATCAGTTAGCATTTACCACTTCGCGTTATTAGAACTCGGGCCGTCAATCGTCGATCCGTGGGCTGGGATGATTCTGCGGCCTGAATGAATTATTAGCCTTGGATTTGTGATCCGACGGCTACGATCACATACTAATTCCGGATCGTCCCCAGGGCTCTAGATCTAATCTGGCGCGTGGGTTCTGGATCGGACGGTCCTGATTTCGCGATACCCCCTTTGGCTTGCACGCTTTGCAAATAGAACCCTGAGCTTTTACCATTTTAAACCCGCCGTCCACACGTGGGACAATCTGTGTCTTAGGAATACTTGCGGAATTGCCCCTGCGCTTCTGTTTAATTGAGGCGCAGTTCAGTGGATAGGAAAATCATAGAAAATGATTTAGAAAATGATTTTTAGTGTAAAAATAAATCCAGAAACTTAATTAATTCATATTTAATTCATTTTAGCTCCAAATTGAGCCATTCCAGTTGCAATAATTTTGTATTAATATTTTATATCAACTAGTAACACTGTTTAACCATGAAACTTAAATTAAAATTGTTCATTTGAATTAATCTATTCTAGGTGGTTAATAACTTCAGAAATTCATAAATCCTTAACCGTAACTCTGATTTTAGCAATTCTTGAACCTACGATCTCGTAGCAACACGTAGAATATTATTATGCAGTTTTTGTTTATGTTTGGTGTAATGTTAATTTTGCCTATACCATGGTTGTCTGTATTGCTACGTTTAGCGCGAGGCTACGAGTCATTTGAAGATCATCCTGGTACCTGGAATCTCAAGTCCCAGGCAAGTTGTGCCCTTGATCACTTCTTTTTACCTACTCATGTTCTGATTAATCATAATGATCTGCATAGGTTAATTTTGATGGGACCCAATAGGTCACCCTAGTTTGTTCATCCTGAATACCTTGTTTACCCCTGAATCACTTGGGTAGTTCTGCTACTGCTTTATATGGTTTTGGGTTAATATTTCATTACATCTATGTTCCAATTATGTTGTTATTCTATTTATGTTCATGACAAGATCATTAAATGTTAATTGGAACATAGAGCTTAACTTGAGAACCACGTGCCACCACAAGGGTTTAATGGGACGCCCTTGGCTGACTAATTAGGAAAGCTAGTGGAGGACTACCTTACCCGAAAGGGGCAAGGGCAGTAGGGGAGTGGTCAGTGTAGGGAGGCCCTCGGGAGGATTTTGCTGCGATGGCGGTCCTGCAAGGGATTCCTGCATTGGAGCTTCCTATAAACTGTAGCGGGTTTTCTGAAGCTAGTGGAACTTTGTAAAGGCCTCGTAGTGTTACCCTGCCTCGCCTCCTCGGTAGAGGTGTATGGGAAGTCGCGATCCCTTGGCAGACGGGTAACATGACTTGTGGGTAAAGGGTACCACCTCTACAGAGTGTAAAACTGGTATACTAGCCGAGCTCACGGTCATGAGCAGCTCAGGACTCTCTGATGATTAATTTATGGAACTAAATTCAATTTGTCATATGCATTGCATCGCAGGTGATGTTGTTACTTTGTTCTACTACTTAATTGGGTTGGTATTTACTTATACTTAGTAATTGCTAATAAAATTTTGACCAACTATAAAAGCAATGCTCAGCTCTAACCATCCTCTTTGGTAAGCCTTACACTTCACATGAGCTCCCGCCTTTGGCGAGTTCATTCACATTATTCCCCACAACTTGTTGAGCGATGAACGTATGTGAGCTCACTCTTGCTGTCTCACACCCCCCACAAGTCAAGAGCAGGTACCACAGGATGAGGCGCTTGGAGGATGCTGTGACGAGTTCGTGAGAGGTCTAGGTCGTTGTCTCCCAGTCAACTTTGGGTTGCTGGATCGTTTCCTCATATGATGTAATTATTTAATTATTTTGTATAGAACTCCTGTTATATAGTAAAGATGTGACATTCGATCCTGTGCCACTATGCATCATATGTGTGAGACTTGGTCCCAGCACACCTGGTGTTTATGTTTGCGCCCGGGCTTTGGACCCCTAAAACCCGGGTGTGACAGAAGTGGTATCAGAGGAATGTTGACTGTAGGACGAAACCTAGATAGAACTGGACAACCAATACTTACTTACCCTTGCTACTCTGATTCTTTTCTAAACTTTTCTTAATCTTTTCTCATCTATTTCCGCTTTACTCTGATTATTCTTATCTTTTCTTTCTAAAAGACAAATATGGATTTTACACTTTGAAATCCTGTATCTAAAGTGACCTTTAAGAATAGGAGACCTAATCTTAGGAACCAAATCAAAACCATTTTTTGTATGTATATGATTGAATGTTTATTCTTATGATAGCTGCTTGATTTGGATCTTTGATTGAGTGTGATGGGTTGTGGAGTAATGTCCACAATTACATCTACATATACATATAGACATAAATATAAATAAAAAAAAATCATAAGATGACTATACAAATTAAGAATACCACCACTAGAATATATCAAGCCTAATAGATCCATCTTATCTTAAAAGATACTCTCTTACCTTAATAGATTTATCTTATCTTGAAAAGATCTTAGGTCATCATATTAAGATCTAACTGACCTCAAAAGATTCTACCCTATCCTTGTGGAGTCATCTTGCCCTAAAAAGCATATTTATCCCACCCAACACCAAACAAGAGTTTGACCTACATCAGGTAGTCTATCTCACCCATATCAACCATATTTACTAACTCCCAGGATATACACTAACCTTGAATCAATAAGACCAAGACTGGAGAAGAAAATATCAACCTTGTCAAGGAAGGAGAGAAGTCTAACTCAATCTTCAGATGCATTACCACTCAACACAGAATTCTTTTTCACCATAAACTTTCTTACCTTAGGCTACTCTTGCCCTAACCTATCTTTCATCCTACACAGTAAGATGACTATACCTATAGATACCCATGCTTTCATAACCATTTTCTGAATAACATGACACTTCTTAGAGGTTAAAGGCTAAACTATAAATAAAGTTTTTCTTTACATCCCTGTCCTTACAAATCTCGAGGACGAGATTTCTGTTAAGGGGGGTAGGATTTGTAACGCCTCAAAATCATGATTTTGGAATTAAGGAAAAAGGTCTCCGAAAATTTGGATTTAATATGACTTTTAATAAGAGTTTTCTTAACCTAAAGTTTTCTCTTAAAATTAACAAGTTTTCTAATAAAGGACTTAATAGAATAGCTCCTATATGAACTAAGTTATCCCTTGATGGATTATATATTAGAGCATTTTTTTATCAAGCAATATAAACTATTTCCCTTACATCAAATATGGGGGAATTACACCTGTAAAAGACAATGGATTAAATAGAATGATAAATAAATAAAATAATATCAATATTTCATAACAGGCTGAGTATTTGTTGGTTGCATTTATATTGCTAAACATAGATTTGAAAGTAGAGGTTCAAAATAGAATTCAAAAGGAGAATAGGAAATAAATAAATAAATAAAACAGAAATGGGGGGGGGGGAACCACGCCTGGGCCGAATCCTCTAACCCTTGGCCCAGTAAAGCTTTTTCCGCTCCCTTCCTCGTGGGCCGCTCGGCCAACCGACCCAACCAGCCGGCCCACCTTACCCCTCGCGCGCACTTCCTCTCGGTCACCGCCAGACTGGTCCCGCAGCTCCGCGCGCACGCTACAATCAGCAAGCAAGTCGCTGGTTTGTGGGCCCGTATTGTCAGGTAGCGTCTTCCTCCGGAATCCATGCCGAGACGATTGCCGCGTTGGTCGGGCGACCAATCTGGGGCCGCCTCCGCCTCAGACGGATGACGGTTGCAACGGCACGCGCAGCTCGCGGCTGGGATCCTCCGTCGTGCCCTGCCACTCTGCTTCTCCTCTCCGCTTCGTGCGTGGCGGTTGAAGGACGGACTCCGAAGACCTCGGCCGTAACAACCAGCCGATTCTTGCTGCGTTAATGCGCTTGCGGATTCTGCAATTTGGCTATAAAATCTAGCCGTCGCGCCCCCTGGTCCTCCACCAGTGCCAACCGAACATCGTTATGGTATTCCCAGACGAGGTTATTTACTGGGGGCGTACCAATTGCTCGTCGGTGATTGAGAGCACGGCGGAAACACAACCCGCCGCGGTTGACCGCCGAATGCGCCACCGTTTGGATCCGGGAATGGGTCTGGGAGCTCCGTCTGGTTCCCGCGAAGAAGATCGTGGTCAACCGGGGGAGATGGGATGAATCCTCAATGGGGTCGACATCACCGTGCAATCCGCCCCGCCATGGCCGTTCCTCATTGGCGCTGCGACTTGAAGCATAAGGCTTGCCCTGAGATCTTCGTGGAGTTTCCTGGAGTGAAGTTGGGACCGTCCTGGTGCGAATTGGCGCTCTGGTCGGGCAGAATGCCTCGCTGAAGACCTGTCCGCGCCACAATCCCACCCCACGTCGTGGACTGGCGTTCCAGCTGCCCAACAGCTGGTATGAAGCTTTCCTCCGAGCTCACCTTTGACTTCGCTGCGCATAGCATCAAGCCAGGCTCGATTTGGGGCGTCGAGGCCCTGGATGACCTGTATTCCGGCGAGGCTCCGCCGTACCTAGCGCATGTGTCTCTGCCTGGGCTGCGGGAGGTAGAAGATGGCCCCTGACCGTTGGTCCCTTGATGAAGGGCTGAGATCAGTTAGCATTTACCACTTCGCGTTATTAGAACTCGGGCCGTCAATCGTCGATCCGTGGGCTGGGATGATTCTGCGGCCTGAATGAATTATTAGCCTTGGATTTGTGATCCGACGGCTACGATCACATACTAATTCCGGATCGTCCCCAGGGCTCTAGATCTAATCTGGCGCGTGGGTTCTGGATCGGACGGTCCTGATTTCGCGATACCCCCTTTGGCTTGCACGCTTTGCAAATAGAACCCTGAGCTTTTACCATTTTAAACCCGCCGTCCACACGTGGGACAATCTGTGTCTTAGGAATACTTGCGGAATTGCCCCTGCGCTTCTGTTTAATTGAGGCGCAGTTCAGTGGATAGGAAAATCATAGAAAATGATTTAGAAAATGATTTTTAGTGTAAAAATAAATCCAGAAACTTAATTAATTCATATTTAATTCATTTTAGCTCCAAATTGAGCCATTCCAGTTGCAATAATTTTGTATTAATATTTTATATCAACTAGTAACACTGTTTAACCATGAAACTTAAATTAAAATTGTTCATTTGAATTAATCTATTCTAGGTGGTTAATAACTTCAGAAATTCATAAATCCTTAACCGTAACTCTGATTTTAGCAATTCTTGAACCTACGATCTCGTAGCAACACGTAGAATATTATTATGCAGTTTTTGTTTATGTTTGGTGTAATGTTAATTTTGCCTATACCATGGTTGTCTGTATTGCTACGTTTAGCGCGAGGCTACGAGTCATTTGAAGATCATCCTGGTACCTGGAATCTCAAGTCCCAGGCAAGTTGTGCCCTTGATCACTTCTTTTTACCTACTCATGTTCTGATTAATCATAATGATCTGCATAGGTTAATTTTGATGGGACCCAATAGGTCACCCTAGTTTGTTCATCCTGAATACCTTGTTTACCCCTGAATCACTTGGGTAGTTCTGCTACTGCTTTATATGGTTTTGGGTTAATATTTCATTACATCTATGTTCCAATTATGTTGTTATTCTATTTATGTTCATGACAAGATCATTAAATGTTAATTGGAACATAGAGCTTAACTTGAGAACCACGTGCCACCACAAGGGTTTAATGGGACGCCCTTGGCTGACTAATTAGGAAAGCTAGTAGAGGACTACCTTACCCGAAAGGGGCAAGGGCAGTAGGGGAGTGGTCAGTGTAGGGAGGCCCTCGGGAGGATTTTGCTGCGATGGCGGTCCTGCAAGGGATTCCTGCATTGGAGCTTCCTATAAACTGTAGCGGGTTTTCTGAAGCTAGTGGAACTTTGTAAAGGCCTCGTAGTGTTACCCTGCCTCGCCTCCTCGGTAGAGGTGTATGGGAAGTCGCGATCCCTTGGCAGACGGGTAACATGACTTGTGGGTAAAGGGTACCACCTCTGCAGAGTGTAAAACTGGTATACTAGCCGAGCTCACGGTCATGAGCAGCTCAGGACTCTCTGATGATTAATTTATGGAACTAAATTCAATTTGTCATATGCATTGCATCGCAGGTGATGTTGTTACTTTGTTCTACTACTTAATTGGGTTGGTATTTACTTATACTTAGTAATTGCTAATAAAATTTTGACCAACTATAAAAGCAATGCTCAGCTCTAACCATCCTCTTTGGTAAGCCTTACACTTCACATGAGCTCCCGCCTTTGGCGAGTTCATTCACATTATTCCCCACAACTTGTTGAGCGATGAACGTATGTGAGCTCACTCTTGCTGTCTCACACCCCCCACAGGTCAAGAGCAGGTACCACAGGATGAGGCGCTTGGAGGATGCTGTGACGAGTTCGTGAGAGGTCTAGGTCGTTGTCTCCCAGTCAACTTTGGGTTGCTGGATCGTTTCCTCATATGATGTAATTATTTAATTATTTTGTATAGAACTCCTGTTATATAGTAAAGATGTGACATTCGATCCTGTGCCACTATGCATCATATGTGTGAGACTTGGTCCCAGCACACCTGGTGTTTATGTTTGCGCCCGGGCTTTGAACCCCTAAAACCCGGGTGTGACATGACTGCTGTGTACAGCAATGGGCCCTTGTTCCGAAGGTATCTTCATGCAAAAATATGCTGGATGAAGTATTGCTTCGAAGGCATTAAGCGTCCCTTGACCAATGATTGCATTGTATGGATACTCTATGTTAACAATGTCAAAGACAACATGTTCTGTTCTTGTGTTATGAACATAGTTGAAGGTAACTGGCATTGTGTAACACCCTGAATTTGGGGTATAATTTTTTTTCTAATATTCACCAAATTCAGGTGTTACCCTCTCTTTTCCTTGCTTTTATTTTCTTTTCCCTAAATAGTGAAGAGTTATTTTGTTTTATGTCTAGGCGTAAGCCTAGTAAAATAAAATCTTAGAGGAACTTTGATTGTTGCATTCATACCGATGCATAGTGTTTATAAGTGCAAAATGTTATCATAATAGATTAAAATATCTCGAGGATGTTCCCAAGAGTTTTTGGAATCTTCGGAATGTTTCTTCGAGTATTAAATATGAATTTCAATTTTTCTAATATTAATTAAATACCTAAAATTTAGTATTCGCAAAAAACTATAAAATTTTGGAACCTCAATTATATATATATATATATATAGTTTATATATTAAGAGCACTGGGCTTCCAATAATAGAGGAAGCCCAGGCTAGTCAATATGCTCATTTTGGTTGAACCAGACCTGGTCAGCGGATCCCAGTCACGGCGCCGTTATACCATTTCCCCCGTCAGCCAGCCACGTCTCACTCGTTTCCCGGTTTCTAAAACCGTCTTCACGCAATCAACAGAGACAAACCCGCGCTAATAGGAAGGAAACCCCAGTGGCCGCACCGTCTTTCCTTGCGTCCGAGGCGACTCGCCAGGCGGTTTTCGCCGCTCCAATCCAGCGCCGCTCCAATCCAGCTGAGCTCCTTCAATCTCCGAGCATTGGAGCCTGATTCAAGAGCCAATGCTTTCCCAGAAGTTCTAGGTAATCCAACTTGAAATACATCGAGGTTTCCGTCGATTTTTGAAGCATTTTTTGTGAATGAATTGAAGTGGATTTGATTGTAACCCTTATTTTTCAGCTAAATGTGTGATTTGTATCCGATTATACATGTCTCTAATCGGCTCATTGCATCGCTCATTGCATCTCTCTTTTGTTCAGGAGCCCCGATCTTAGAGCATCTGCATTTCTTCTAGATCCACTGTATCGCTCGGCATTCATAGACCTAGACAAAGGCTGTGGATCAGGTATTTATTCATGAGTTTGCAGAGAGTACCTTTACACAATATTAGTAACACATATATGCTTATTGGATTTGATATATATGAATATCGTCAATACTGTTTATGCCCATTTGTACAAATGTTTATGAATATTGGTCAAGATAATATGCATAATTGCATTGTTCTATTTACTTGAATCATTAGTTTACACACCTGTTTTATTATATATACAATATACTTATTGGATTTGATATATATGCTTATCGTCAATACTGTCTATGCTCATTTGTACAGATGTTTATGAACATTGGACAAGATGATAAGCATAATTGCATTGTTTTATCTACTTGAATCAGTAGTTTACACTCCTGTTTTATTATATATAAATACATACAGATACTGTTATTTATGCAATAGTTATTTAAATATTCATGTTTGCATATCAGCTAAATGTGTATATTAATATGAACCAGTTATTAAAATATGTTGTATAGTTAGTTGATGCAAAAAAGGCACTGATTTTATCATGCTCCAGTTACAATTATATGAAATATTGTATTAATCTTTATGTTTGTATATAACCATGGTTCATTAAATGTTGTCATATAAATGGAAAAGGTAGTGTAAGTTATGTAACTCCATTTAGTATTATGTAGTATGCATTGTAGATAGTTATAGTAAAAAATAGATTTTTTGGCATATATTCATGCATAAATCATTGTATTTAAAAACAATTTTTTTAACTGATTTATTCAGTGTTTAACCATGAGATCTGTTGATCGACCTCCAACTAATCCAAAAAGACTAACCATTGAGTCAAGTCAGGAGGTTTTTTCCGTTGACATATCCAGACGAACTTGATCTAGCAGCTCAGCACATCAAGATGATAATCCACATAACCAGCAGCAGACTGAGCCACAACCAGCACCAGTTCATCGTTTTCGCAGAAAGGCACAAGCTCGTCGTGTAAAAAGAAATCCTCCTTCAGCTCCATCCACACTGTCCGATGATGATTTCATGGATACTCCATCTTTGAAGCGCCAATTCAGATCAGCATCACCTTCCCCTTCAGAAAAAAACAGTGCAAAGAAGATAAAAGTCCCTTCCCCATAAGTTCCGAGTGTGAAAAGCAGTTCAAAGTTTGATATAGATGTCAAGTCAAATATCATTACAAAAAAAGCTCTCCTAAACAGAAGACTCCTAGAAAATCCCAGTGACTATGTATATATTTCTGTTTATTTATGTGTTAATTTTGGTGCACAATCTATTTTGTATTTCCCCCCACGTTACATTTTTGTATATTATTATTTTTGGTATGCTGTTTATTTTTGTTAGTGTTGTAGACTAGTTATTTACAAGCTTCTAATAAATATCACTTGTATGTATGTATAGTATCCTTAGTTATAACAATATATATACTTCGTGTATTAATGCATATTCATTTATGCTTTCAGAAATTGAATATCCGCTGCATTCCTTATGATGTTATTGTCTCAACTTGGATAATGAGCGATCGGCAGCGCGATGCAGTCGCTAGGTTGGGATTTTCTAGTATATTTGATTTGCGAACTGATGTCTTAGAGAGCAGATCTCTCATCAGGTGGTTGATGGATAAATTGGATCCACATGACATGACCATACGCCCAGGGGCTGGCAAGGAACTGAAGATAACAAAAGAGACGGTTCGTCTTATTTTGGGTTTGCCATGTGCTGGAGGGGGCAGGGAGTTTACTGATTGGTATGGTGAAGTGGATGCTGCTGCAAAACTGAGACGTGATCTCAAAATTTGTAAAGAAGAATTTGATGTTATCAAGCTTCAGGACAAGATAGTGCTTGGCAATGATGATGAGTTATCAATCAGATGCTTTTTTCTGATTCTATTCAATCGACTTCTTTTTCCATCTGCTTCATGGGGCATTACAAACAATGAGGTACTAATGACTTCAAACATGGCCCGGATGGCTGATATTGACTGGTGTCAACTAGTTTACACGGATTTGTGTGATGCTGCCACACGTTGGCACAAAAGGAACAAAACAAACATTACAGCAACAATATATGGATGTTTTGTTCTAGTAAGTAATTCTTTTGTTTACTGTGCATACATATGATATGCAAATATTTGTTTTGTACTAATTATATATTTTTTGCATTCTTTTTTTTAGATTTACTATCTTGATCACTTACATCACCCTGCATCTCCTGATAACAAATATGGTACTCCCCGCATTAAGTTTTTTGATAATGAGACCATAAGAGATTTGGCTAGGGGTGACAGACGTCCCCCGCCCCCCGTAAAACTGGTGAACCATTCGGCCATGCAGAGGTTAGACATAAACATTTTTTGTCCTGTTATGCAGATGTTACAATTTTAATTACTGCTAACAGTTGTAACTGGGCTTTATACAGTTTCGTAGCCGTTCAGAAACGTGTTACGTCATTGCACCAGAACGGCCCGTTTCTGACGTTTTCAACATATATGTGCCACGTATCAAGCATTTGATTGGCAACAAGCTGAAATGTTTGCCCTCCCCGCATCGACCAATGTTTGAATCAATGTTTGATGCTCATGACAAGGAGGTGGATAAGTATTGTGATTCTCTTTAGCTGAGCCATCAGATGATTGTTTCGAAGCAGATTGAACTATCTGAAACCTTTGGTGAAATGATTGATGAAGTCCTGAGGGCTGCAACACAGCGCTATACACAGCAAGAAGATTTTATTATTTATGTTTATTTTTTTAAATTAATCAAGCTCACGGATTATTGTGGGGAAAATTATATTTAGTTATACGATCTCAAATACTTTATTTTATACAACATTGTATATATAACTTATGTATTAATTTATACTCATACAGTCAACAACACCTTTCAGTTGATTTTATTTTGAAAACTCTCATTTATTTATGCATCCTGATAGTATATTGATGTAGTTTGTGATGATATGTATGTTTAACCATTTTTTTATAACGATACATTTATATTTCTGGTACATTTCAGTAACAACTACTTTATTATTATATTTTCCAAATGTAGATATCCCCCACTACCTCAATGCCTCCAACAAATGCTCCAGTATCCACTCCACCTGTTCCAACCCCTGATAATCAGCAACATGATCAGGAAATACATGTTCCTACTGATGATATCAAAGTATCAGAACAGGTAAATTTTTTCATACAAACTTTATATATAAATCATATATTAAATATAGCATACAAGTTATTGTTTACTCAAATTTCATATGTTTCCATTACAGATTGTCAGTGGAAACGTTTGTGAAAAAAATCAGTTATGGATGTCCCTATATTTGACAAGACTCCAAAATCAAATGTTTGTTTTCCTTTATTCACAGTTATTATACTTTCAATTACAATTTATGCAAGTAACAATAATATATATTCATGTTTTTATTTACTTTATTCACTAGGCTCCCACAACCGACAAGCTTGCTGTTTTTGAATTAACACCACACATAAATACTGTTAGTATTTATACCTTCATCATATTATGTTAATATTAGTTATAACCTATGTTTGATTACGTTTATATTAATAATTTTATTGTTTTTCAGGAAGGACAAAAAACTGTTAAACATGATACTCCCGTATATGGTGCACCACATTTTGACAAAACCCCATTGACAGAAGTAAGTCATGTCGTTTCATCTTCTTATATTTTTCATTTATATACACTAAAATACATAATTATTTATGCCATTGATTACTAACAAATATATATATTAGGCAACTACTGAACTTGTTGCAAGGGATAGTTCCTCTAAATCTGCAGTTGAACCTCCCCACGTATCACGCGAAGAATGTGCTCGCAAACTATTTAAGTTCATTTTTTCAGGACAACTAGATCCGAGCATGTGTGTATTCGTTATTCAAACTTCAATTAACTATAATTAGATGATTTGTAATTAAAGTTTCATTTTTCCCAGGTCTATCATTGATTTTGGAGGATTTGGAGGTTCTGTCCTCGATGTTGTCCAATCGTTTGGTCCTAATAAATGCCTTGAGAATATTTTCATGCAGGGATTTATCGATTGTATTCGTGATGATGATTTATTATACAATCCAGATACCATAATCAACACTCTAATACTGAATGTCAATGTTGGGGTATTTTTTTCTCTACAACTTTGTATTATATTTCAACCCTTATTGTATAAATATATAATACTAATCAATATATTGTTTGTCCAGACTGTTTTGAATATCGAGGAGTTCGAACAGCACAGTTCAAATCCCCAGCCCTTCTCAACATCAGTTCTTAAAGAACAACTGTAACACCCTGAATTTGGGGGTATAAAATTTCTTTGCTCATATTCACAAATTCAGGTGTTACTTCCCTTTTCTCATCCTTCCCCAATCTCCTCTCTCTCATTTCTATAGGAGAAAAGTGGTTATCTTATTTATAATTATAGTCTATTAGCTCAAACTCCAAGGGAGTATGAATTGTTGCATCATGTTGAACCCTAGATTTCACTTTTGTTTGGTGCATAATTCTCAAAAGGTCTAATTTGAATTTGTGGCTCATTTGAATTTGAATCAAATAGAGAAAATAAAAAGAAAAGAGAAAACAAATACCAAAATAAAAGAAAAAGGAAAAGAAGCCCGCTTTCCCCGCCCCCTCGGCCTTTCGGCCCGCCTTGCGCGCGCCCGCCTCCCGCTCTCTCTGCTCGCCCGGCCCCACCTGTCGGCGCTGCCGCTTCCCCGCGCGTGCGCCCGCTCCCTCGCTCTCTCTGCCCGTGGGCCCGGCCCGTCAGCCCCGCTTTCCTCGCGCCCGCACCCGCTTTCTTCTCTCTCTCTGCGCCGCGGGCCCGGCTTGTCAGCTTCTCCGTCTTCGTGTAACCGCCGCCGTGCGTGCCGCGGTCTCCGCGCCCACGTCGCGCGTGGGGCTCGCCCCACCTCGCCCTCGGCCACTTGAGCCCCGAGCCTTGCTCGCCATCTCCCCCTCCCTCATTTGCGCACCAACCGGCCCCCCCCTCTTCCACCTCTCCCTCGCTGTGCGCACGCCAGAGCGCCGCCGCCGTAAACCCCGCCGTTCCGAGCTCGGTTCCCGGCCGCCGTTGGAGCTCCGCCGTGTCCATTGCCACGGTGAGCTTCGCCCCGACGTCCGCAACCCGGAACGCGCACCAATTTCCCCTTCCCCTCCCTATTTCGCTCTGCCCGCGCTCACCCGCCGTCCTCCGTGCAGCCGCCACCGTCGCCCCGGGCCGCCGTCGCGTCTCCGTCGCCACCGAGGAGTCCCCGGAGGCCGCTTTGAGGTAAGGGACCTCTCCCGCCCCTATTGGCCTTTGTCTTGCTCTCTATCGCGTTTAATTCCTCGCCGGAGTAGTTTAGCGCCGCCGTCGAGCCGCTCCACCGCGAACCGCCCCCCTCCGGTGCCCCTGCCCCGACCTAGTCCCCACCAAAAGGTTCCCCGCGCCCTCCCCAACCTTCCCGGCCACTCAGGTCGCCCCGGGGACCCGCAGGGCCCCCGCGCCCCTCGTCTCCGGCGAGTTCTCCGCCGCGGGACGGGCGCCGCCGCCTCAGCTGGCTGGGGAAGGAGACAGGAGCCAGCCGCCCCATCTCCGCCGTCCATCTTAGATCGGACGGCCCTGTTTCAAATAGCCCGAACCCAGCCTCAGCCGTTCGCCTGAGATCCAACGGCCCAGAGCCGTTTCCCCCGCGCCCCGCCTCCCTGCCAACTGGGCCCCGCCTGCCAGTCGCCCGCGCTCGCGCTGCCAACTGGGCCCCGCCTGTCAGCCCCGCGCCCGCGCTGCCCGCCCGGCCCCGCCTGTCAGCCGCTCACGCCGCCACGCGCCCGCGCGCCCGCCCGCAGGATCTAATCCTGGTCGTCCGTTTGAGATCCAACGGCTGTAAGCGTGATAGTCGCCTAGAGGGGGGGGGTGAATAGGGCGAAACTGAAATTTATAAATATAAACACAACTACAAGCCGGGTTAGCGTTAGAAATATAAACGAGTCCGTGAGAGAGGGCGCAAAACAAATCCCAAGCGAATAAGCAAGTGAGACACGGAGATTTGTTTTACCGAGGTTCGGTTCTTGCAAACCTACTCCCCGTTGAGGAGGCCACAAAGGCCGGGTCTCTTTCAACCCTTCCCTCTCTCAAACGGTCCCACGGACCGAGTGAGCTTCTCTTCTCTAATCAAAGCCGGGAACAAAACTTCCCCGCAAGGGCCACCACACAATTGGTGCCTCTTGCCTTGATTACAATGGAGTTGTGATCTCAAGAACAAGTGAGAAAGAAAAGAAGCAATCCAAGCGCAAGAGCTCAAATGAACACGGCAAATCACTCTCTCTAGTCACTAGGGTTTTGTGTGGAATTGGAGAGGATTTGATCTCTTTGAATGTGTCTAGAATTGAATGCCTAGAGCTCTTGTAGTAGTTGAGAAGTGGAAAACTTGGATGCAATGAATGGTGGGGTGGTTGGGGTATTTATAGCCCCAACCACCAAATGTGGCCGTTGCTGGGAGCTCTCTGTTCGATGGCGCACCGGACAGTCCGGTGCACACCGGACAGTCCGGTGCCCCCTGCCACGTCATCGTTGCCGTTGGATTCTGACCGTTGGAGCTCTGACATGTGGACCCGCCTGGATGTCCGGTGTACACCGGACATGAACTGTTCATTGTCCGGTGCAACGGTATGGGCGCGCCTGCCGACTGCGCGCGCAGAGCGCGCATTAAATGCGCTTGCAGGTGACCGTTGGCGCGGAAGTAGCCGTTGCTCCGTGGTTCACCGGACAGTCCGGTGCACACCGGACAGTCCGGTGAATTTTAGCGGAGCGGCTGCCGCGCAAACCCGAGGCTGGCGAGTTCAGGAGGCCGAGCTTCCTTGGAGCACCGGACATGTCCGGTGCACACCGGACAGTCCGGTGAATTATAGCGCGCCGGCTTCCGAGAATTCCCGAGGGCGAAGAGTTTGAGTCTGAGTCCCCTGGTGCACCGGACAGGTACTGTGCACTGTCCGGTGGCACACCGGACAGTCCGGTGCGCCAGACCAGGGGTGCCCTCGGTTGCCCCTTTGCTCCTTTATTGAATCCAAAACTTGGTCTTTTTATTGGCTGAGTGTGAACCTTTTACACCTGTATAACTTATACACTAGAGCAAACTAGTCAGTCCAATATTTGTGTTGGGCAATTCAACCACCAAAATTATTTAGGAACTAGGTGTAAGCCTAATTCCCTTTCAATCTCCCCCTTTTTGGTGATTGATGCCAACACAAACCAAAGCAAATATAGAAGTGCATAATTGAACTAGTTTACATGATGTAAGTGCAAAGGTTACTTGGAATTGAGCCAATATAACTACTTACAAGATATGCAAGGAATGTTTCTTTCTTATATAACATTTTGGACCACGTTTGCACCACATGTTTTGTTTTTGCAAAACCTTTTGTAAATCCATTTCAAAGATCTTTTGCAAATAGTCAAAGGTACATGAATAAGAGTTTGCAAAGCATTTTCAAGATTTGAAATTGTCTCCCCCTATTTCAAATGCTTTTCCTTTGACTAAACAAAACTCCCCCTAAAAGAGATCCACCTCTTAGTGTTCAAGAGGGTTTTGATATACCATTTTTGAAATACTACTTTCTCCCCCTTTTGAACACAATAGGATACCAAATGATAAAGACTTTTGGAAAGCACTAAGTTTTTGAATTTGGTGGTGGTGGTGCGGTCCTTTTGCTTTGGGCTCATTTCTCCCCCTTTTTGGCATGAATCGCCAAAAACGGAATCATTAGAGCCCTCTAAGTGCAATCTTCCCCTTTGGTCATAAATAAATGAGTTAAGATTATACCAAAGACGAAGTCCTTTTGCGTTTGAGCTTTTACTCTCTCCCCCAAGGATGAAGTCCTTTTCCTTGATGCTCATTTCTCCCCCAAAGACGAGAGAGTTGCTCGGAGTGATGGCGAAGCATGAGTTACGGAGTGGAAGCCTTTGTCTTCGCCGAAGACTCCAATTCCCTTTCAATATACCTATGACTTGGTTTGAAATCGACTTGAAAACACATTAGTCATAGCATATAAAAGAGATATGATCAAAGGTATTTAAATGAGCTATGTGTGCAAGCTAGCAAAAGAAATTTCTAGAATCAAGAATATTGAGCTCATGCCTAAGTCTGGTAAAAGATTGTTCATCAAGTGGCTTGGTAAAGATATCGGCTAATTGATCTTTAGTATTAATGTAAGAAATCTCGATATCCCCCTTTTGTTGGTGATCCCTAAGAAAATGATACCGAATGGCTATGTGCTTAGTGCGGCTATGCTCGACGGGATTGTCGGCCATCTTAATTGCACTCTCATTATCACATAGCAAAGGGACTTTGGTTAATTTGTAACCGTAGTCCCGCAGGGTTTGCCTCATCCAAAGCAATTGCGCGCAACAATGTCCTGCGGCAATGTACTCGGCTTCGGCGGTGGAAAGAGCGACCGAATTTTGCTTCTTTGAAGCCCAAGACACCAAGGATCTTCCCAAGAACTGGCAAGTCCCCGATGTGCTCTTCCTATTGATTTTGCACCCCGCCCAATCGGCATCCGAATAACCAAGTAAATCAAATGTGGATCCCCGAGGGTACCAAAGCCCAAACTTAGGGGTATAAGCCAAATATCTCAAGATTCGTTTTACGGCCGTAAGGTGTGATTCCTTAGGGTCGGCTTGAAATCTTGCACACATGCAAACGGAAAGCATAATGTCCGGTCGAGATGCACATAAATAAAGCAATGAACCAATCATCGACCGGTATACCTTTTGATCCACGGACTTACCTCCCGTGTCGAGGTCGAGATGCCCATTAGTTCCCATGGGTGTCTTGATGGGTTTGGCATCCTTCATCCCAAACTTGGTTAGAATGTCTTGAGTGTACTTTGTTTGGCAAATGAAGGTGCCCTCTTGGAGTTGCTTGACTTGGAATCCTAGAAAATACTTCAACTCCCCCATCATCGACATCTCGAATTTCTGTGTCATGATCCTACTAAACTCTTCACATGTAGACTCGTTAGTAGACCCAAATATAATATCATCAACATAAATTTGGCATACAAACAAGTCTTTTTCAAGAGTTTTAGTGAATAAAGTAGGATCGGCCTTGCCGACTTTGAAGCCATTTGCAATAAGGAAATCTCTTAGGCATTCATACCATGCTCTTGGGGCTTGCTTGAGCCCATAAAGCGCCTTAGAGAGCCTATAGACATGGTTAGGATACTCACTGTCTTCAAAGCCGGGAGGTTGCTCAACATAGACCTCTTCCTTGATTGGTCCATTGAGGAATGCACTTTTCACGTCCATTTGATAGAGCTTAAAGCCATGGTAAGTAGCGTAGGCCAATAATATGCGAATTGACTCAAGCCTAGCTACGGGTGCATAGGTTTCACCGAAATCCAAACCTTCGACTTGTGAATACCCTTTGGCCACGAGTCGAGCTTTGTTCCTTGTCACCACACCATGCTCATCTTGCTTGTTGCGGAAGACCCATTTGGTTCCTACAACATTTTGGTTAGGACGTGGAACTAAATCCCATACCTCGTTCCTCGTGAAATTGTTGAGCTCCTCTTGCATCGCCACCACCCAATCCGAATCTTGGAGAGCTTCCTCTACCCTGTGTGGCTCAATAGAGGAAACAAAAGAGTAATGTTCACAAAAATGAGCAACCCGAGATCGAGTAGTTACCCCCTTATGAATGTCGCCGAGGATGGTGTCGACGGGGTGGTCTCTTTGGATTGCTTGGTGGACTCTTGGGTGTGGCGGTCTTGGTTCTTCCTCATCCTCCTTTTCTTGATCATTTGTATCTCCCCCTTGATCATTGCTATCATCTTGAGGTGGCTCGTCTTCTTGATTTTGCTCTTCATCATTTTGAGCCTCATCCTCATTTTGAGTTGGTGGAGATGCTTGCATGGAGGAGGATGGTTGATCTTGTGTACTTGGAGGCTCTTCGGATTCCTTAGGACACACATCCCCGATGGACATGTTCCTTAGCGCGATGCATGGAGCCTGTTCTTCACCTATCTCATCAAGATCAACTTGCTCTACTTGAGAGCCGTTAGTTTCATCAAACACAACGTCACAAGAGACTTCAACTAGTCCAGTGGACTTGTTAAAGACCCTATATGCCCTTGTGTTTGAGTCATAACCAAGTAAAAAGCCTTCTACAGTTTTAGGAGCAAATTTAGATTTTCTACCTCTTTTAATAAGAATGAAGCATTTGCTACCAAAAACTCTAAAATATGAAATGTTGGGCTTTTTACCGGTTAGGAGTTCATATGATGTCTTCTTGAGGATTCGGTGAAGATATAACCGGTTGATGGCGTAGCAGGCGGTGTTGACCGCTTCGGCCCAAAACCGGTCCGGTGTCTTGTACTCATCAAGCATGGTTCTTGCCATGTCCAATAGAGTTCGATTCTTCCTCTCCACTACACCATTTTGTTGTGGCGTGTAGGGAGAGGAGAACTCATGCTTGATGCCCTCCTCCTCAAGGAAGCCTTCAATTTGAGAGTTCTTGAACTCCGTCCCGTTGTCGCTTCTTATTTTCTTGATCCTTAAGCCGAACTCATTTTGAGCTCGTCTCAAGAATCCCTTTAAGGTCTCTTGGGTTTGAGATTTTTCCTGTAAAAAGAATACCCAAGTGAAGCGAGAATAATCATCCACAATAACAAGACAATACTTACTCCCGCCGATGCTTATGTAAGCAATCGGGCCGAATAGATCCATGTGGAGTAGCTCAAGCGGCCTGTCGGTCGTCATGATGTTCTTGTGTGGATGATGGGCTCCAACTTGCTTTCCTGCCTGACATGCGCTACAAATCCTGTCTTTCTCAAAATGAACATTGGTTAGTCCTAAAATGTGTTCACCCTTTAGAAGCTTATGAAGATTCTTCATCCCAACATGAGCTAGTCGGCGATGCCAGAGCCAACCCATGTTAGTCTTAGCAATTAAGCAAGTGTCGAGTTCAGCTCTATCAAAATCTACCAAGTATAGCTGACCCTCTAACACACCCTTAAATGCTATTGAATCATCACTTCTTCTAAAGACAGTGACACCTATATCAGTAAAAAGACAGTTGTAGCCCATTTGACATAATTGTGAAACAGAAAGCAAGTTGTAATCTAAGGAATCAACAAGAAAAACATTTGAAATAGAATGGTCAGGAGATATAGCAATTTTACCAAGTCCTTTGACCAAACCTTGATTTCCATCCCCGAATGTGATAGCTCGTTGGGGATCTTGGTTTTTCTCATATGAGGAGAACATCCTTTTCTCCCCGGTCATGTGGTTTGTGCACCCGCTGTCGAGTATCCAACTTGAGCCCCCGGATGCATAAACCTACAAAACAAATTTAGTTCTTGACTTTAGGTACCCAAACGGTTTTGGGTCCTTTGGCATTAGAAACAAGAACTTTGGGTACCCAAACACAAGTCTTGGAACCCTTGTGTTTGCCCCCAACAAATTTGGCAACTACCTTGCCGGATTTGCTAGTAAGCACATAAGATGCATCAAAAGTTTTAAATGAAATGGCATGATCATTTGATGCATTAGGAATTTTCTTCTTAGGCAACTTAGCATGTGTTGGTTGCCTAGAGCTAGATGTCTCACCCTTATACATATAAGCATGATTAGGGCCAGAGTGAGACTTCCTAGAATGAATCTTTCTAATTTTGCTCTCAGGATAGCCGGCAGGGTACAAAATGTAACCCTCGTTATCCTGAGGCATGGGAGCCTTGCCCTTAACAAAGTTAGATAAGTTCTTTGGAGGAGCATCAAGTTTGACATTGTCTCCCCTTTGGAAGCCAATGCCATCCTTGATGCAGGGCGTCTCCCATTATAAAGCATGCTACGAGCAAATTTAAATTTCTCATTTTCTAAGTTGTGCTCGGCAATTTTAGCATCTAATATTGCTATATGATCATTTTGATTTTTAATTAAAGCCATGTGATCATGAATAGCATTAATATCAACATCTCTACATCTAGTACAAATGGAAACATGCTCAATGGTAGATGTAGAGGGTTTGCAAGATTTTAATTCTACAACCTTAGCATGCAACATTTCATTCTTAGTTCTAAGGTCGGAAATAGTAGCATTGCAAACATCAAAATCTTTAGCCTTAGCAATTAAATTTTCATTCTCTAATCTAAGGCTAGCAAGAGATGCATTCAATTCATCAATCTTAGCAAGTAAGTCAATGTTATCATCTCTAAGATTGGGAATTGACACATTACAAACATGTGAATCAACCTTAGCATTTAAAATAGCATTTTCATTTCTAAGGTTGTCAATCATCTCACGGCAAGTGCTTAGCTCACTAGACAATTTTTCACATTTTTCTACTTCTAGAGCATAAGCCTTTTTAACCTTAACATGTTTCTTGTTTTCTTTAATTAGACAATCCTCTTGGGAGTCCAAAAGATCATCCTTTTCATGAATAGCACTAATCAATTCATTTAGTTTTTCTTTTTGCTCCATGTTAAGATTTGCAAAGAGAATACGCAAATTATCCTCCTCATCACTAGCATTATCATCACTGGAAGATTCATATTTAGTGGAGGAGTTGGATTTAACCTTCTTCTTTTTGCCGTCCCTTGCCATGAGGCACTTGTGGCCGACGTTGGGGAAGAGGAGTCCCTTGGTGACGGCGATGTTGGCGGCGTCCTCGTCGTCGGAGGAGTCGCTTGAGCTTTCGTCGGAATCCCATTCCCGACAAACATGGGCATCGCCGCCCTTCTTCTTGTAGTACCTTTTCTTCTCCTTTCTTCTCCCCTTCTTGTCGTCGCCTCGGTCACTGTCACTAGATATAGGACATTTAGCAATAAAATGACCGGGCTTACCACACTTGTAGCAAACCTTCTTGGAGCGGGACTTGTAGTCCTTCCCCCTCCTTTGCTTGAGGATTTGGCGGAAGCTCTTGATGACGAGCGCCATTTCCTCATTGTCGAGCTTGGAGGCGTCTATTGGTTGTCTACTTGGTGTAGACTCCTCCTTCTTCTCCTCCGTTGCCTTGAATGCAACGGGTTGGGCTTCGGATGGGTCGCCAAGCTCGTTGATTTTCCTCGAGCCTTCTATCATGCACTCAAAACTTACAAAATGCCCGATAACTTCCTCGGGGGTCATTTTAGTATATCTAGGATTACCACGAATCAATTGAACTTGAGTGGGATTAAGAAAAATGAGAGATCTTAAAATAACATTTACCACTTCGTGATCGTCCCACTTCTTGCTCCCGAGGTTGCGTACTTGGTTTACCAAGGTCTTGAGCCGGTTGTACATGTGTTGTGGCTCCTCCCCTTTGCGAAGCCGGAACCGACCGAGCTCCCCCTCGATCGTTTCCCGCTTGGTGATCTTGGTGAGCTCATCTCCTTCGTGCGCGGTTTTGAGCACATCCCAAATCTCCTTAGCGCTCTTCAACCCTTGTACTTTGTTATACTCCTCTCTACTTAGAGAGGCGAGGAGTATTGTCGTTGCTTGTGAGTTGAAGTGCTCGATTTGGGCCACCTCATCCTCATCATAGTTTTCATCCCCTACCGACGGTACCTGTGCACCAAACTCAACAACATCCCATATACTTTTGTGGAGCGAGATTAGATGAAATCGCATTAAATCGCTCCACCTAGCGTAATCTTCACCATCAAAAGTTGGTGGTTTGCCTAATGGGACGGAAAGTAAAGGTGTATGTTTGGAAATGCGAGGGTAGCGTAGGGGGATCTTACTATACTTCTTGCGCTCTTGGCGCTTAGAAGTGACGGAGGGCGCATCGGAGTCGGAGGTAGAAGTTGATGAAGTGTCGGTCTCGTAGTAGACCACCTTCCTCATCCTCTTGTGCTTGTCGCCTTTCCGATGTGGCTTGTGGGAAGAAGATTTTTCCTTCTTCTCTTTGTGGTGAGAAGAAGATTTCTTCTCCTTCCCTTTGTTGGAGGAGCTCTTCTTCTTCTCCCTCCTTTTGGTGCGGGACTCTTCCGATGAAGTGCTCCCGTAGCTTGTAGTGGGCTTTTCGCCGGTCTCCATCTCCTTCTTGGCGTGATCTCCCGACATCACTTCGAGCGGTTAGGCTCTAATGAAGCACCGGGCTCTGATACCAATTGATAGTCGCCTAGAGGGGGGGGTGAATAGGGCGAAACTGAAATTTATAAATATAAACACAACTACAAGCCGGGTTAGCGTTAGAAATATAAACGAGTCCGCGAGAGAGGGCGCAAAACAAATCCCAAGCGAATAAGCAAGTGAGACACGGAGATTTGTTTTACCGAGGTTCGGTTCTTGCAAACCTACTCCCCGTTGAGGAGGCCACAAAGGCCGGGTCTCTTTCAACCCTTCCCTCTCTCAAACGGTCCCACGGACCGAGTGAGCTTCTCTTCTCTAATCAAAGCCGGGAACAAAACTTCCCCGCAAGGGCCACCACACAATTGGTGCCTCTTGCCTTGATTACAATGGAGTTGTGATCTCAAGAACAAGTGAGAAAGAAAAGAAGCAATCCAAGCGCAAGAGCTCAAATGAACACGGCAAATCACTCTCTCTAGTCACTAGGGTTTTGTGTGGAATTGGAGAGGATTTGATCTCTTTGAATGTGTCTAGAATTGAATGCCTAGAGCTCTTGTAGTAGTTGAGAAGTGGAAAACTTGGATGCAATGAATGGTGGGGTGGTTGGGGTATTTATAGCCCCAACCACCAAATGTGGCCGTTGCTGGGAGCTCTCTGTTCGATGGCGCACCGGACAGTCCGGTGCACACCGGACAGTCCGGTGCCCCCTGCCACGTCATCGTTGCCGTTGGATTCTGACCGTTGGAGCTCTGACATGTGGACCCGCCTGGATGTCCGGTGTACACCGGACATGAACTGTTCATTGTCCGGTGCAACGGTATGGGCGCGCCTGCCGACTGCGCGCGCAGAGCGCGCATTAAATGCGCTTGCAGGTGACCGTTGGCGCGGAAGTAGCCGTTGCTCCGTGGTTCACCGGACAGTCCGGTGCACACCGGACAGTCCGGTGAATTTTAGCGGAGCGGCTGCCGCGCAAACCCGAGGCTGGCGAGTTCAGGAGGCCGAGCTTCCTTGGAGCACCGGACATGTCCGGTGCACACCGGACAGTCCGGTGAATTATAGCGCGCCGGCTTCCGAGAATTCCCGAGGGCGAAGAGTTTGAGTCTGAGTCCCCTGGTGCACCGGACAGGTACTGTGCACTGTCCGGTGGCACACCGGACAGTCCGGTGCGCCAGACCAGGGGTGCCCTCGGTTGCCCCTTTGCTCCTTTATTGAATCCAAAACTTGGTCTTTTTATTGGCTGAGTGTGAACCTTTTACACCTGTATAACTTATACACTAGAGCAAACTAGTCAGTCCAATATTTGTGTTGGGCAATTCAACCACCAAAATTATTTAGGAACTAGGTGTAAGCCTAATTCCCTTTCAAAGCGCCCGATACCCCTTCGCCCGCGCATTTTCTTAAAGAACCCCCCTGTTTTCTGGAAATTGCGCCCGCCGTCCCTGGTTTCTCGCAGTTAGGTCCTCGGACCTTTTATTTAATTCAAAATAGGTCCTTAGGGTATAATTTTAACCCCTAAACTTGTAAAATTCATAACTTTGTCATATGAACTCCAAATTAGGTGCTTCAAATTGCAAAATGTTCATAATATTATTATCTATCTGTTTATGCAATGTTTCCCTGCTGTTTCCATGTCCCAATTAATGGTTAATCATTAGGATAAAGTTAATGTTATGGGAACCCTATTTGAGATAAATAAAAGAAAGTAGACTTTAATAAAAGTTGGAGCACTTAAGTTTATGGACTCAAACACTTAAGTTTAGGAACTTAAACCAGATAATTATTTAATCCCACCACTGACTTAAACCTGAGTAGTGGATAATGACTCATTTTGTATAGTCCTCTACCCCAGGCCTAGAGAACACCAGAGTGCCTATCCCTTTTCTGTTATGAACATGTGACCTCTCTCTGCTGCATATGTTTGGTATTTTGTTTTTGTTTGTTATTTTCCCAAGTGCATAGTGTGAATGATTGCTTTACGTAGACAACGAGCAGTCTGTGTTTCCCGAGGCAGTTGCAGAGGAAGTCCCTGATCAGCAGTTTGGTGAAGGCAAGTGTCCTCTGTCCCATTATGTCCTACTCATTTATAACTTACTATCCCGCATTACTTACTTGAAACCTAAGGATTGACTAGCTTTACACTTTACTTTGTCCTTGATGACCTATTGGGTTGTTATGGTTAGCACTCTGCTATTGCCTTAACTTAATCAATGAACATGATGTGACTATTTATGATACTGTTATCCTGATGATGTTGATGATCTTGTGATACTCTAGGGGGCTCAGGCTGTTTCCTGAGTACCTCTCCGTAAGGACTGGTTCGTTGAGAGACCACCCGGGATAACAGTGCAACCATGAGGGTGAAATGGGATGCCCTTAGCTGATTAATTAGATGAACTAGAGGTGTAGTTGCTTAGCCGTCGTGCCGTCAATGGGGTCCAGGCACAGTGCTTGCTCTGCCGAGGCTGAGTGCCGAGGTTCTTTCGTTTTGCTCTTTGTTAGTCACTCTCCTGCGGGGAGGGGTACTGTGTTTATCAAACTGGAGAAACCTAACGGGCAGCTATGATCTCTAGGGAATCTTTGTAAAAGCTACGTAGTGATGCCCTGCCGGACCACCTAGGTAGTGGTCAATGGGGATTAGCTCTCCCCGGGTAGAAAGGGAATCATGACTCATGGGTAAAGTGTGCAACCTCTGCAGAGGGTAGTGAAACTGATATATCAGCCGTGCTCACGGTTAAGAGCAGCCTTGGGATCCTCTTTGATTAGAGATACAGATGGTTCGAGATGCAAGGATTATGTTATGGTTTTGGTTCGACGATGATGATGATGTTCCTCGATGAGGAAATGGTTTACGGGTTGGTTAATGCTAAAATCTGGCTTCTACTAATGATAAATACCTGACCAACTAAAAGCAACTGCTTGAGCCTAACCCCACATAAAGCTAGTCCACCTCAGCCAAACGGGACATTTGCTGAGTACGTTGATGTGTACTCATCCTTGCTTTACCACAAAACACCAGGTTGTCCACATTGCAACCACTGCTCAGGAGAAGGCGAAGTCGTGGAAGGAGACTTCCAGGAGTTCCAAGACTACGACGAATTCTAGGTGTGGGTTGGCGGCAACCCCCAGTCAGCTGCCTGTGGAGGCCTTTTCTTTACTGTGTTTCGCTAGTACTTTGATTTACCTGTTAAGACGATGACTATGTTGATGTCTATGACTCTGTGATGTAATAAGTTAAGTACTCTTTTAAGTTATTATTCGAGCATTGTGCGATGATGTTCATTTATGTAATCGCTGTGTACGTGAGTTCTGATCCTGGCACGTACATGGTTCGCATTCAGTTTACCTTCCAAAACCGGGTGTGACATAAGTGGTATCAAAGCTGTGCTGACTGTAGGACCGCTGACCTAGAGTAGCACTGGTCGTACTAAGGACTATTGACCTTCCCTCTCACCTTGACCTCTGTTGTTACTTCAAAAGTCGGTCACCTCGACCAACCCTATGTTTTACTATCTATCTATACTATACCTTGTTAAAATTTTTATCTTATTCTATCTTTGGTTTATTCACTTGTCATATTAGTTCTGCTCTTACTCTTGTGCTTACGGTGTCTTTTGTAGATGGCTCGTCTTAGACACACTGCACGTAAGTCGGTGATTCCTTTCCTGCCGTCTCGACTTGCGGAGCGTCCTCTGCACCGCACCGTGTCCGGACAGTCGAGTCACCTGGAGAGGCTGCACCACCGTCTGCGTGAGGAGCAGGAACGCCGGCGCCAGCACGGAGAGCAGCAGGGCTCTTCCTCCCCACCCCAGCGAGAGGTGGAGTCCGTGAGGCCCCGTTCCTCTGTTGCCCAGCTGGAGGCGCCCCCTGCACCACCGCGGGACGTCCCGGCTGTTGGAGGAGCTACTGGAGGAGATCCCGACGACGACGACTCAGACCACAGTACGGAGTCCTCTGAGCCGCAGGAGGCGGAAGGATGGGTCGCCCGACCCATCACCCGTGACGCCGCTCGCGGTTGTCACTTCCACGACGCACTCGACACCTTGCTGCGCCAGGCTTTCGACCGGCACACCTGGTCGATCGAGTATCGTTGTGTAGTCTACCAGCACAGTCGCGGGAGGTACCCGGACCGCTGGGAGGCTACCTGCCTAGTTCGCCGTCCGGAGGATGACCTCCGGGGTGCGGAGGCCGTCTCGGAGCACTACTCCATCTCCGAGAGGGACACTGCGGAGGCGGCTATGCAGGATGCAGCACGGCGTGCACTCTCCCAGTACTGTTCTCTGTTCGGTGGCGTGGCCGATGGTCTTAACCTTCGGTACTACCCCCGCCGCCCTACTGGCAGCACAGAGAGTGTGGTTGTCTCATCCGTTGGTGAGGCTAACCCTAGGTTGAGCAGCACAGTCAACCTAGTCGCAGTGCTTAACACTGAGCTGGACCACTCTCTGGACGAGCTAAGCAGGGCTCGAACGGAGATTGCGGGGTTGCGTGCTGAGCTGGCAGAGCGCCATCACCAGGAGAGTGGTTCTCCCGCACCTGTTGGGACTCAGCACCCCACTACACGACGGTTCACTTTCAGCGACCTATGGTTGGTTGCTAAAACGGCCTTCAGCGACCTACGGTTGGTCGCTAAAAACTTTTAGCGACCCATAAGGATGGTCGCTGTAAGTGCCGTCGCTAAAGGCTTTAGCGACCGACATCTTTTTAGCGACCGACCGTCCGTTGCTAATATTGTATATTTAGCGACCAACCGTGGGTTGCTGTACTATAGATTTAGCAACCAACCGTAAGTCGGCATACTATACATTTAGCAACCAACAGAAAGTCGCTCTTTTACAGTTGTTATTGATAATAATATACATTTAATTAAGCTCCACAAATCACATATTTTTATACACAAATCATAAAGACATACACAGTTAATCAGTATACCACAGTCATAGATCCATCACATAAACACAAAAGCACCACAATTATATATTCACAAAAGCATCACAATTATAATATCATTCACAACTAGAGCATTTACAGATAGCTAGCTAGATCATTCACAAAAGCTCTAGAGATGATCAGTCACAAAAGCACCACAGCGACATCACTCCCACCGTCTCCAAATCAGCAATCGCTTGTTCGTCTTGAGGTTGAGCATTTTGTCTTTGTGGCCTTGGTTGCAAGTTTGGAGGTTTAGTTGTTGGAACACTTTGTCTTTGTGGCCTTGGTCGCAAGTTTGGAGGTTTAGTTGTTGGAACACTTGTCTTCTATTTTTTCTACAAGCAAATGGCATGAATGTTATGGAGCACATAAATACGTAAGTACAAGACCAGATTTAAGCAAATTATATTGCTTTGCAGCAACTGCCAACTAAATTGAAATGGGAATTGTAGCGCTTACACCAACTGTAGATGTTACCGAGATTACAAAACATATTAAGTAGTATTAAAGTAGCGTACGTCAAGAGCTAATAACGCTGTGTTTCTAGAGGTTGCATCAACATATACAGATTGAGAAAGGCTCCAACAGCTGGTTTATATATGTACATAGAAGCGTTTGTTGCTGTGTAATGGGTACACAGAAGCGTATACCCAGAAGTGATGAAGCCCTCCACGGGTATGCAAAAACAAATACATGTATACAAATGAGATAGGATTAGTTGCCCTGAAAGTGTTTGTCAAATACTTAGTTTCTGTGTGATGGGTACAAAGGATAATATGCAGATTATATGTAAGGAAATATGGTAGCTAAGCATGGTAGATGGTAGTGAGGCTTGTCTTCCATGGTCTCTGGAAAAGGAGTATTTTTTCCTTATACACTACTTCCTCTGGTGTCCTATTAGTTGTCGTTTAGTACAACGACACGGTCTCCAAAATATAACTTTAATCAATATTTTTTGATAAAATACAAATAGACTATTAATATATTTATACATTTGTAAAGGTACTCTTAAGATAAATCGGTGCATAGAATCATTAGGTTTCAAAACTAAATAACGAAATAGTTATTTGTAGTCAAAAAATTATAAGTTTGACTCGAACCTTGTCCAAAACGACAAATAATAGGACACCATTTCGCTGTTGCTGGCTCAGTATGCCTAGCCTTAGCTTTACTAACTCGCTCGAAGTCTTTGATGAGTCTAGATAATAACCACATAGAAAGAGGAGAATGTCAGCTTTAACGAAATTACTCATATAAGTCACCGTTTTTCTTAAAAAGTAAAAAACTAATGTTTGACCCCATTAATGTGATTCTAAGGGCAACAAATGCAAGTAGTCATGAGAAGCAGAAATAGTGGAACAAGGTATACACAGTGCAGTGCAATTGTCATCGACTAGAGGTTAGGACCCCCTGGGGCAGAGGTTACTCTAATGTCTAATCATTATACATCATGTAATGGGCCACTAGCGTCAAAAAAGAATAGACTAAAGTAAGCGCCAGTTACCTAGTCAGTGAAATCTGTAAGGATCAGAGGTATTTTTTCCACGTGGTTGGACCAGACTTCATACCTAAAGATCATGCCACAAAATATTTAAAACATAGATTCAGCCCTTTTACACCAATACTAATGCAATAAAGTTGTAAAGGATGATTGACCTGACGTTGTAAAAAACTTACCTCTGCGTAATGCTTGCATATGGACTTTCATTTGCCTTGGCTGCCTGAACCAAAAATAGAAGAGGAAATTGGGGGAAAGAATATATACAGATTTGCTAAAAGTGCTAGAACTAAAACTGCTATAAAACTGAAACTGCTATATAAATACACACTGAACCAGTCATTTGCTAAAACTGCTAGAAATGACTGTTATAAAATGGCTAGAAATACATATACCCTTTTCCCTCTAAGTATATCAGTGTTATTGTTGCCTATACTTCTTGCCTATGTCTTCAGTGTTACTTTTGCCTATACCTCTTGCCTATGAAATACATATACCTCTTGCCTATATCAGTGTTACTGAATAAACGCTCAACATTCACTGTGGTGTGAATACTATTGCAGTCCAAGTAGATCAGTACTAGTGTATGAAAAAAACGAAAGGCTAAAGTGGTAGAGACATGATGTATTTCAGCTGTCATTATTTACAGCAGTACGAGACCAATTCAACCATTCAGATAATAAAACTAGTAAATTGTGTGCAACCTTTAAATCTAACTTAAATTCAAACTAGTGACCATAGCACACTAGGCATAACTTAAATTCAACTAAATTGTGTGTATTTCAGCCGTCGTACCCTCTGTTCTGCAGAACCTGCAGGCATTCGGCATAAGGAATTAGCACCTGGGGAGCTGTTTGGCCGCCTGGGAGTGATGAGTGAGTGAGTAGAGTAGAGGAAAGGACCAGGGCCACGGACACAGCAAAACTTAACTGATAGGAGCGGAGCGGGATGAGGAACGTCCGGCCGGCACTGCACCTTGAGGTCTCTGTGACAGACGCCCTTTTCATGGCAGTAGCTGACACCATCAACCAGCTGCTGGAAGAGCCTCCTTGCATCCTGCTCCGGGAGCTTTCCCTCACTGGTCGCCTGCTGGTCAGTTGTCGTTGCAGCAAAAGGGAAGCGACAGGAGGGGGATTAGACACGTAGTATAGCTGTATGGGAGTGGTAACGGCATCGGACAAGGAGTGTAGCCTGACTGATCACAAGGGAGGAAGAACGAACGGCCGGGGCGGCTTACAATCCTGTCCAGCAGCTCGCCGCCGTTGACGAGCTCAAGCACCATGTAGATCTTCGTCTTGCTGGCAGCCACCTGGATCAAGAACACACGGTCAGGAACACTGTTGAAACTCTGCTCGGCTCGGCGCCCCGTTGGCCGCTCTGGTGCGGCGGGCGGTGGCCTGGGTGCTCGGGCGCTCGGCGCACCGCTCGGCCGGCCTAGGTGCTTGGCGCCCTGCTCGGCCGTGGCCTGGTGGTTGGCGGCTGGCCGTGGAGCCATGGTCCGTGGAGAGTGGAGAACGGCAGCAGCTAGCGGCGGCTGGTGGGCTTGGTGGCTAGGGTTAGAAGGACAGGAGAAGGTGCTAGGAGGCTAGGGGGCTGGGGGTTTTCCGCTGGGAATTGGGGATGCGGGACCGCGGGAGCGGGATGTTAGGTGGCCCGTGGGCTGTAGCCGGCTAGTGAGTGACTGGGTGTTTGGGTCCACATGTCATATCTATTTTTATTTGTCACAGATGAAGACCATATGTACACTATTTGTTCTTGTAGTTTAAACCATTTGTATTATAGATTTGTACCTATTATTATCTAAGGTTTTATTTATTTATTATTATGAAAATTCCTATTGTGGTGACCACATTGCTATGTATAATAACATATGTCAAATATAATAGCCTTTGGCAATGAATCAGCCCTAAATGGTGGGTCAGGCGAGCTAACATAGATAATAGCATTTTTGTTAAAACAATTATCATATGCCTATGACATATGTGCATTGTCATGAAATATCATCATTATTATTATGATGAAAAGTTATGACAATGTATTCTTATAAGATTTGATAGTGATCCTTACTCTATAGCGACCCACCGCTAGTCCCCGACGACATCTATAGCGACCAACCATAAGTTGTTAAATTTCTAGTCTTTTAGCGACCAACCGACCGTTGCTACAAAAGGATTTAGCGACTGACTGTCGGTCCCTAACCTTTAGCAACCAACAGTTGGTACCTAATAAGGGTCGCTAAAGATCAACCGTCGTGTAGTGCCCATACCGCTCGCCGCCACGTGGTCACCACACTTATGGTTCCCCTGTCTGTAAGACCAGGATAGATCTGGATCCTTAGATCGTTAGCGTCGGAGTTTGTAATAATTCTTAAGTCAGATGTCCCAGTCTTAGGTAGTCAGTTTAGTTTGCTTATCAGTTGCTTCCATTTAGTTTAGTTTGCTTATCAGTTGCTTTATTGCTTGTTATGGTGAACTTGTGCTGGATTTGAATCTTTGTAATGACTGTTGCCAACCTGTGGGTTTCCCCTGCAGTTTGGCCTAGCTAGTAATGTTAATGAAGTCAGTTGCTTAGTTGGGAAACCATTTGCCTCCACTTTCCTTCTTATCTAAGAAGCGGTGTTGAATCATAATGAGGATCAGTGAAGCCCTTTGTTCACTCAGTGTCATGAAGAATTCTGTATTCTCTTTTCTTATGCTGAAGGGTTGTAGGATCAATGCTGATGTATGAATGTCTTCCACAGATGTCTGACAACAGGCGCCGATGCAACAGGCGTGCTCAGCAAGAGCAGCATGACCAGCAGGAGGAACAACAGAGGCAACCTCCCCCACCACCCCCGATGTCAGTGGAGCAGATGTTTTTGATGCAGACTCAAGCAGTGCAGGCCATTGGGCAGACTCTGGCAGCCATGCAGCAGGCTCAACAGCAACCCCAACCCCAATTGCAAGTGCAGATGCCCCAGATGCCACGGGATAAGCGTGGTGAGTTCATGAGAGGGCACCCTCCTACCTTCGCCCATTCTGCTGACCCCATGGATGCAGAAGACTGGCTGCGCGCAGTGGAAAGGGAACTGCGCACCGCCCAATGTGACGACAGGGAGAAGGTTCTGTATGGTCCCCGCCAGCTAAGGGGAGCAGCCCAGTCCTGGTGGGAGTCCTACCTCGCCACCCATGCTGACCCTGAAGCCATCACGTGGGAGGAATTCAGCGAGAGTTTCCGTCGGTACCATGTGCCAGAGGGACTGATGATCGTGAAGAAGGAGGAGTTTCTGGCTCTGAAGCAGGGACCCCTGTCTGTTAGTGAGTACAGAGACAAGTTTCTGCAGCTGTCTCGTTATGCACCTGAAGACGTCAACACTGATGCTAAAAGGCAGTACAGGTTCATGAGAGGTTTGGTGGATCCCCTGCATTACCAGCTGATGAATCACACCTTCCCCACCTTCTAGCACCTGATCGACAGGGCAGTTATGACCGAGAAGAAGCGTAAGGACATGGAAGATCGGAAGCGCAAGATGAGTGGACACCAGTCCGGAGGCATCAGCCGTCCACGTTTCTCGGGCAGTTCGTCTCAGCAAGGCAGGCCTGGTCACCCACAGGGATACCAGAATCAGAATCAGCGTCCGCATCAGCAGCAGTTTCAGAGGCAGTATCAGCAGCAGCAGCAGTATCGTCAGCACAGCCAGCAGGGAGGTAATCAGTATCAGAAGCAGAACAACCAGGCACCTCGCCTTCCTGCCCCAGCAGCGAATCAGAGCAACCAAGCAGCCCCAGCACAAGGAGGAGGCAGAGGATGTTTCCACTGTGGAGAACAAGGCCACTGGGCGATGCAGTGCCCAAAGAAGTTGGCGCAACAGCAGACCAACCCCAATGCTCCAACAAGGCAAGGTGTACTGCAGCCGGCAGCAGGCAATCGTAACCAAGCGTACAACCGTGGAAAGGTGAACCACTTGGAGGCCGAAGCAATCCAGGATGCACCAGATGTGGCAGTAGGTATGTTTTCAGTCGAATCTCATCCCGCGAAAGTGTTATTTGATACTGGTGCAACTCATTCATTTGTCACTGCAACATGGGTAGAATTGCATAACATCTCAGTAGAGGCAATGATGCCGCCCATGAGGATTAATTCGGTCGGTGGCAAGGTGCAAACAGATAAAATATGCTCAAATATAATGGTGGAAATAAGGGGGATAGGATTCCCCAGTGACTTAATAGTAATAGACACCCCTGGGATAGACATTATTTTAGGGATGAATTGGTTAATGAAGTATGAGGCGAATGTTAGTTGTGACAAGAGGACCGTAACATTGAAGTCCCCGTCAGGAGAAGAGGTAGTGGCCGAGCTATGGATGCCTAAATCAGAAGAGGGAGTCTGTCACCAGATTTCAGTTGGTAGTAAGGAGCCTAACCCGCTCGAGGCTATCAAGGTTGTGTCAGACTTTCCGGATGTGTTTCCCGAGGAGCTAACGGGCATGCCACCCGAGAGAAAGGTTGAATTTGCCATAGAGCTTATCCCTGGTACCGCCCCCATTTCAAAAAGGGCCTATCGAGTGTCTGGACCAGAACTGGTAGAACTCAAGAAGCAGATAGATGAGATGTTAGAGAAGGGTTACATCAGGCCAAGCACCTCGCCTTGGGCCGCTCCAGTGTTGTTTGTAGAGAAGAAAGATGGTACCAAAAGGATGTGCATAGATTACAGAGCCCTGAACGAAGTCACTATTAAGAACAAGTACCCTTTGCCAAGAATAGAAGATCTGTTTGAACAACTCAGAGGTGCCAGTGTATTCTCGAAGATAGATCTGAGATCAGGTTACCATCAACTCAGAATCCGACCCTCGGACATACCGAAGACAGCATTCATCACCAAGTACGGGTTATATGAGTTCACAGTTATGTCCTTTGGTTTGACAAATGCACCAGCCTTCTTTATGTATCTGATGAACAGTGTGTTCATGGATTATCTAGACAAGTTTGTGGTAGTGTTCATCGATGACATTCTCATATACTCTCAAAGTGAGGAAGATCATGCAGAGCATTTGAAGATGGTACTGCAAAGGCTTCGAGAGCATCAATTGTATGTCAAGTTGGGCAAATGCGAGTTCTGGATTCATGAAGTCTTGTTTCTGGGTCACATCATAAATCAAGATGGGTTAGCAGTGGATCCAAAGAAAGTAGCAGATATCCTGAACTGGAAAGCACCGAAGGATGTTCGCGGGATCAAGAGCTTCATTGGAATGGCTGGATATTACAGGCGTTTCATCGAAGGCTTTTCAAAGATTGCTAGACCAATGACAGCGTTACTGGCGAAGAAAGTTGAGTTTAAGTGGACCCAAAAGTGTCAGGAAGCATTTGAAGAACTGAAGAGTAGATTGACTACAGCTCCTGTGTTAGTCCTGCCTGATGTTCACAAGCCATTTTCAGTGTATTGCGATGCTTCTTACACCGGATTGGGATGTGTGCTAATGCAAGAAGGAAGAGTTGTAGCATACTCATCTCGACAGTTGAAGATCCATGAGAAAAATTATCCCACACATGACCTGGAGTTGGCAGCAGTGGTTCATGCCTTAAAGACCTAGAGACATTACCTGTATGGACAGAAATGCGACATCTACATGGATCATAAAAGTCTGAAGTACATATTCACCCAGTCAGAGTTAAACATGAGGCAGCGAAGATGGTTGGAATTGATCAAAGACTATGAGTTGGAGATACATTACCATCCAGGCAAAGCCAATGTTGTTGCAGATGCTCTGAGCAGGAAGAGTCAAGTTAATATGTTGGCATCGTACCCGATGCCGTATGAGTTAGCCAAAGAGTTCGACAGACTGAGCCTTGGTTTCCTAAACAGTACGCAAGGAGTAACGGTGGAGTTAGAGCCCACCCTAGAGTGGGAGATCAAAGAAGGGCAGAAGGATGATGAAAACATCAACAAGATTCGGCAGCTGATCTTAGAAGGAAGAGGCAAAGACTTTCGAGAGGATGAAGAGGGAGTAATATGGTTCAAGGACCGATTGTGTGTTCCCGACCTCAAACCTATTCGGGAGCTGATCCTAAAGGAAGCTCATGAGACAGCCTACTCCATACACCCGGGAAGCGAAAAGATGTACCAGGATTTAAAAAGGAGGTTTTGGTGGTATGGCATGAAAAGAGAGATCGCACAATATGTCGCCATCTGTGATAGTTGTCAGAGAACCAAAGCAGAGCATCAGAGGCCTGCCGGATTGTTGCAGCCATTGCGGATTCCTCAGTGGAAGTGGGATGAGATCGGGATGGATTTTATAGTTGGCCTACCTCGTACCCGGGCCGGTTATGATTCCATCTGGGTGGTTGTGGACCGCTTAACAAAGGTGGCCCATTTCATACCTGTGAAGACAACATACACCGGAGCAACGTTAGCTGAGTTATACATGTCACGGATAGTCTGCCTTCATGGTGTGCCGAAGAAGATAGTGTCAGATCGAGGAACGCAGTTCACATCTCATTTTTGGCAGCAGCTACAAGAAGCTTTGGGCACCCATTTGAACTTCAGCTCAGCTTATCACCCGCAGACAGACGGTCAGACTGAAAGAACTAATCAGATCCTAGAAGATATGTTGAGAGCCTGTGCGTTGCAAGACAAGTCAGGATGGGACAAAAGATTACCTTATGCAGAATTCTCCTACAACAATAGTTACCAGGCCAGCTTGAAGATGTCACCGTTTCAGGCACTCTATGGACGGAGCTGTAGGACTCCGCTGCATTGGGACCAGCCTGGAGAGAGACAGGTGTTTGGCCCCGACATTTTGCTTGAAGCCGAAGAGAATATCAAAATGGTTCGGGAGAACCTGAAGATAGCACAGTCAAGACAACGAAGCTATGCGGACCGCAGGAGAAGAGAACTGAGTTTTGAAGTGGGAGATTACGTCTATCTGAAGGTGTCACCTATCAGGGGAGTCAGAAGGTTCGGAGTCAAAGGCAAGTTAGCACCCCAGTACGTTGGACCATATCAGATTCAAGCAAAGCGTGGAGAAGTGGCCTACCAGCTCAACCTACCAGAGAGCTTGTCAGCAGTGCACAATGTGTTCCACGTGTCGCAATTGAAGAAATGTCTGCGAGTACCAGAAGAGCAGTTGCAAGTGGAGGGTTTGGAAGTTCAGGAAGATCTAACCTACATAGAGAAGCCAACGCAGATTTTGGAGTTTGCAGACAGGGTCACCCGGAGAAACACCGTCAGAATGTGCAAAGTCAGGTGGGGTCACCACTCTGAGGAAGAAGCAACCTGGGAACGAGAAGATGATCTGAAAGCCAAATACCCCGAACTCTTTGCTGACCAACCCTGAATCTCGGGGGCGAGATTCTTTTAAGGGGGATAGGTTTGTAACACCCTGAATTTGGGGGTATAAAATTTCTTTGCTCATATTCACAAATTCAGGTGTTACTTCCCTTTTCTCATCCTTCCCCAATCTCCTCTCTCTCATTTCTATAGGAGAAAAGTGGTTATCTTATTTATAATTATAGTCTATTAGCTCAAACTCCAAGGGAGTATGAATTGTTGCATCATGTTGAACCCTAGATTTCACTTTTGTTTGGTGCATAATTCTCAAAAGGTCTAATTTGAATTTGTGGCTCATTTGAATTTGAATCAAATAGAGAAAATAAAAAGAAAAGAGAAAACAAATACCAAAATAAAAGAAAAAGGAAAAGAAGCCCGCTTTCCCCGCCCCCTCGGCCTTTCAGCCCGCCTTGCGCGCGCCCGCCTCCCGCTCTCTCTGCTCGCCCGGCCCCACCTGTCGGCGCTGCCGCTTCCCCGCGCGTGCGCCCGCTCCCTCGCTCTCTCTGCCCGTGGGCCCGGCCCGTCAGCCCCGCTTTCCTCGCGCCCGCACCCGCTTTCTTCTCTCTCTCTGCGCCGCGGGCCCGGCTTGTCAGCTTCTCCGTCTTCGCGTAACCGCCGTCGTGCGTGCCGCGGTCTCCGCGCCCACGTCGCGCGTGGGGCTCGCCCCACCTCGCCCTCGGCCACTTGAGCCCCGAGCCTTGCTCGCCATCTCCCCCTCCCTCATTTGCGCACCAACCGCCCCCCCCCCCCTCTTCCACCTCTCCCTCGCTGTGCGCACGCCAGAGCGTCGCCGCCGTAAACCCCGCCGTTCCGAGCTCGGTTCCCGGCCGCCGTTGGAGCTCCGCCGTGTCCATTGCCACGGTGAGCTTCGCCCCGACGTCCGCAACCCGGAACGCGCACCAATTTCCCCTTCCCCTCCCTATTTCGCTCTGCCCGCGCTCACCCGCCGTCCTCCGTGCAGCCGCCACCGTCGCCCCGGGCCGCCGTCGCGTCTCCGTCGCCACCGAGGAGTCCCCGGAGGCCGCTTTGAGGTAAGGGACCTCTCCCGCCCCTATTGGCCTTTGTCTTGCTCTCTATCGCGTTTAATTCCTCGCCGGAGTAGTTTAGCGCCGCCGTCGAGCCGCTCTACCGCGAACCGCCCCCCTCCGGTGCCCCTGCCCCGACCTAGTCCCCACCAAAAGGTTCCCCGCGCCCTCCCCAACCTTCCCGGCCACTCAGGTCGCCCCGGGGACCCGCAGGGCCCCCGCGCCCCTCGTCTCCGGCGAGTTCTCCGCCGCGGGACGGGCGCCGCCGCCTCAGCTGGCTGGGGAAGGAGACAGGAGCCAGCCGCCCCATCTCCTCCGTCCATCTTAGATCGGACGGCCCTGTTTCAAATAGCCCGAACCCAGCCTCAGCCGTTCGCCTGAGATCCAACGGCCCAGAGCCGTTTCCCCCGCGCCCCGCCTCCCTGCCAACTGGGCCCCGCCTGCCAGTCGCCCGCGCTCGCGCTGCCAACTGGGCCCCGCCTGTCAGCCCCGCGCCCGCGCTGCCCGCCCGGCCCCGCCTGTCAGACGCTCACGCCGCCGCGCGCCCGCGCGCCCGCCCGCAGGATCTAATCCTGGTCGTCCGTTTGAGATCCAACGGCTGTAAGCGCCCGATACCCCTTCGCCCGCGCATTTTCTTAAAGAACCCCCCTGTTTTCTGGAAATTGCGCCCGCCGTCCCTGGTTTCTCGCAGTTAGGTCCTCGGACCTTTTATTTAATTCAAAATAGGTCCTTAGGGTATAATTTTAACCCCTAAACTTGTAAAATTCATAACTTTGTCATATGAACTCCAAATTAGGTGCTTCAAATTGCAAAATGTTCATAATATTATTATCTATCTGTTTATGCAATGTTTCCCTGCTGTTTTCATGTCCCAATTAATGGTTAATCATTAGGATAAAGTTAATGTTATGGGAACCCTATTTGAGATAAATAAAAGAAAGTAGACTTTAATAAAAGTTGGTGCACTTAAGTTTATGGACTCAAACACTTAAGTTTAGGAACTTAAACCAGATAATTATTTAATCCCACCACTGACTTAAACCTGAGTAGTGGATAATGACTCATTTTGTATAGTCCTCTACCCCAGGCCTAGAGAACACCAGAGTGCCTATCCCTTTTCTGTTATGAACATGTGACCTCTCTCTGCTGCATATGTTTGGTATTTTGTTTTTGTTTGTTATTTTCCCAAGTGCATAGTGTGAATGATTGCTTTACGTAGACAACGAGCAGTCTGTGTTTCCCGAGGCAGTTGCAGAGGAAGTCCCTGATCAGCAGTTTGGTGAAGGCAAGTGTCCTCTGTCCCATTATGTCCTACTCATTTATAACTTACTATCCCGCATTACTTACTTGAAACCTAAGGATTGACTAGCTTTACACTTTACTTTGTCCTTGATGACCTATTGGGTTGTTATGGTTAGCACTCTGCTATTGCCTTAACTTAATCAATGAACATGATGTGACTATTTATGATACTGTTATCCTGATGATGTTGATGATCTTGTGATACTCTAGGGGGCTCAGGTTGTTTCCTGAGTACCTCTCCGTAAGGACTGGTTCGTTGAGAGACCACCCGGGATAACAGTGCAACCATGAGGGTGAAATGGGATGCCCTTAGCTGATTAATTAGATGAACTAGAGGTGTAGTTGCTTAGCCGTCGTGCCGTCAATGGGGTCCAGGCACAGTGCTTGCTCTGCCGAGGCTGAGTGCCGAGGTTCTTTCGTTTTGCTCTTTGTTAGTCACTCTCCTGCGGGGAGGGGTACTGTGTTTATCAAACTGGAGAAACCTAACGGGCAGCTATGATCTCTAGGGAATCTTTGTAAAAGCTACGTAGTGATGCCCTGCCGGACCACCTAGGTAGTGGTCAATGGGGATTAGCTCTCCCCGGGTAGAAAGGGAATCATGACTCATGGGTAAAGTGTGCAACCTCTGCAGAGGGTAGTGAAACTGATATATCAGCTGTGCTCACGGTTAAGAGCAGCCTTGGGATCCTCTTTGATTAGAGATACAGATGGTTCGAGATGCAAGGATTATGTTATGGTTTTGGTTCGACGATGATGATGATGTTCCTCGATGAGGAAATGGTTTACGGGTTGGTTAATGCTAAAATCTGGCTTCTACTAATGATAAATACCTGACCAACTAAAAGCAACTGCTTGAGCCTAACCCCACATAAAGCTAGTCCACCTCAGCCAAACGGGACATTTGCTGAGTACGTTGATGTGTACTCATCCTTGCTTTACCACAAAACACCAGGTTGTCCACATTGCAACCACTGCTCAGGAGAAGGCGAAGTCGTGGAAGGAGACTTCCAGGAGTTCCAAGACTACGACGAATTCTAGGTGTGGGTTGGCGGCAACCCCCAGTCAGCTGCCTGTGGAGGCCTTTTCTTTACTGCGTTTCGCTAGTACTTTGATTTACATGTTAAGACGATGACTATGTTGATGTCTATGACTCTGTGATGTAATAAGTTAAGTACTCTTTTAAGTTATTATTCGAGCATTGTGCGATGATGTTCATTTATGTAATCGCTGTGTACGTGAGTTCTGATCCTGGCACGTACATGGTTCGCATTCGGTTTACCTTCCAAAACCGGGTGTGACAACAACTAGAACCGACGCTTCCTCCAGATGAAGTTCTAAACCAAATTAAATTGGTGAGCCCCAATCAGTTTTATTTGTAAGAATATTTTAATGTTCTTTTGGTCATAAGTTATATATTTACGTTATCTTTAATTTTCTATACACCTATTATTGTTCATTCATAAACTTATACATATATCTTAACAGATCCTGGTTCCTATGCTACGTCGTAGTCACTGGACCCTTCATGCAATCAACTTTCAACTTCGTCGAATAGACATTTTAGATTCAAATCCTTATGGAACATTGCTTGGAGGCACTACCTGGAAACAAATCCACAATGATCAATTGTTGATACATGGAACGAAGATACCTTGGTCCAGATTAATAATGAGAAGACTTAGCATTGCGTTACATGAAGCTCGACCAGATTCAAGTTTACCAAAGTTTGGCAACTACAAGATTGGGCTTCTTCCCAATTGTCCAACCATGTTACCAAGGTCAAATGATTGTGGGTTTTTTGTCGCAAACTTCCTCTGATGCTACGATTTTGATGATGGCGACTTATCAGAATTTGTTGTACCGGTATGTTACTAAATTAGTGTTTTGATCATGCATATATTATTCCTTCATACTTCTTAGCATTAATTCAACTATTATGACTATTTCAGGATGAACCATTGGACCAACGTGCTTTTGTTCAGCATTACCTGACCTTTCATCGCAACAACAGGGTTTTCCCCCTCCCTGCAGAACTGCTGCCTTTCAAGTATGTTCCAAGGAAACGGCGTTGTTTGAAAGCCAAGACTTAGATATCATAGCTGAACATGATTCCCTATGGGATCCCCAAACTGTTTATGTTACTTCTTAAGTCACTTATGTCAGGTGTTGCTCATGTGTATGATACTCCCCATGACACTTATGTTCACTGTGTCCAATGTCTATGCTACTTTGTATCAGTTTTTATTTCAAGTGTGTAAAACATAAGTGGTACTAGACTGTCTAGTTATGTTATCTGTTATGAAATTCTATGCTTTTTATTTCCAGATTGTGAGATGGTTAATCGTTTTCGTCCAATGTTTGGCGTATTTCTATTATCATATTATCTTTAATATTCAAGTTTTATGCAACCTATATACTTCCTTATTTTATATACATTAGGTTTCTTTTTTACACATTTACCATGCTAATTATGCTAACTGTGACCAGTGCCTATGCTACAACCTTTCTGGTGTAGATGTAGTGTGAAACCCGAAGTATGTACTCCCAATTGCTTAGTTATGTTAAGTGTATTGAGTTTATATACCATTTATGTCCAGATCGGCCGATTGCTAAACATTCAATGCCAATTTTTGGTATATATTTAGTTTCATAATTTGTGTAATGGTCTAGTTTTACGCAACATATTATAGTATTATATCAACACATTATATAACCCAATCATGCAAACTATTAATTTCCAAAAACTAAAACATAGGTCATTGTGCTATTACAAATTTATACTACATCGACCACTCTTTAGTCACACTTCAAAATATTCACCCAATTCCATATGCTCAGCGGCTTATTCATTTTCTACTTCTTCATCAACACGATGTTTTTTAGCAGTCGATGTTTCATTCCACTGTGGAGCAGTTGTTTTATTGTTTAGTCTTGATCCGGTTGGTCATCCTCTCTTTTGATTAGCCAGTTTTGCTAGTCTTGCCCTGTTCTCTTCCACAGACAGACACGTTCTGCTGTTATGTCCATCTGCTATTCCACACAATTGGCATCTCCTATTCTTCTCTTTTTCTCCTTTCGCACCTAGTTTCATAATCCTATCTTCTGTATTTTTTATTGTCCGTCCTTTTGGTCTTGCACGATCCGGCATACTCAGATTTATAACATCCACATTAAAATTCAACCTCTGTATAATAAAATAAGTTATTAATTAGTATACACATATTTACATAAAGTATCTTTCTACCAATCAGTAAAATCATTTCTCAATGCTCACCTTTTTAGCTTCTGAGGATGCACCAATATGTTCCATTTGTTCATGTGCTACGTGACACGGAGAACTTGTATCACCAACCTCAGGTGGAATTCTCATGTTGTCCACCTATATAGCACAACCCAAATACATCAACATTTCCATGCAGCATAAACATATATTTTCATTATATACAAATGAACAATAATTGTTTAATATGTACCTAGTTACCAGCTGTTATTAATGTTAACGCATGTTCACATCCAGTCATGGTGTTATGCACATCCTACAAAATAAAATTTGCTTAGTACATTGATTTTATATATTCATTATATACAATACTTCATGCAAGATTATATATTTATCTTGTACATACCATTTTATGGCATGTAATTGTATTGTCATCTTCCATCCCATCGCCAGCATTATTATTATTTAATTCTCCTTCCTGGTACAAATAATATCTTACTATGCATACTATATGTTACAAATAGTATAACATTTAAAAAACTGGAATCTTATTACCTGGTTTTCCTCATCATCACTAACATCACATGACTCATTACATCCAATATCTGGCTCTAATCGGCATAGAACGCCATCGAGCTCATCCAACACATCCATTGCCTTGTCGTACCCTGCTTTTGACATACACGCCTGGCGAACCACTTTCATTGTTTTCGTTAGCAACATTTTCTGTCTGTATGATTTAGTAACTCCATCCTTTCCCCTGAAGCTCTTATCAATTTTTTCAAACGGTACATCTTTTCTTGATGAGACAGTGTACCTTTGCAATATATACTTTGAAGGTATCTTTTCAACTTGAAGATGCATGAAGGCTCTTAAAAGATGAAAACATAATAGACCTTAAAACATGAAAACCAACCATTATTTTTTAACGATATACATTAATTTGTACTACAATCAACAAATTATTTAGTATGCAAATTTATTCTTTTAATCAACACAATATGTATAAACCTGTATGTTCCCACTGTTTGCACTCGCATGTATACTCCCCAGCTTCTATGTCCGCTGTTATCTTGAATTGATGTTGTCCCCACACAATTTTATTAGACCTTTTTGTATGTTGTACGATCCAATCTTTATCACAACCGTTTGTGTCCTTTAATATTTTGTATGCAGTGGCGTATTTCATTGATTCCTCAAATCTATTCATAACAGCTCTGGTGTATGCTCTAGAGACTCTCACTTCGGACCTATACAATGTATCTATTGTCCTTGGTCCCTATAAGACGTTATTATCATAATTAAACAAAGTATTTACATAAACATGTATGCCATACATTATTGATAACAAGCATGACATACCTTGCTCATCAATGCCTCCTTTGATTCTTTCATTTTCCTGCTATGCAACATTTTCATCATTTGTTTAGCGAACTCATGCAGAGGGATGTTCGCATCTACATGTGATTGCTTCACTAATCTGTTCATGCTCTCACTTCGTTGTGTAGATACCATTACCCCACAGAAGTCATTTTTAAAAAATGCTGGTATCCATTCATTCCTTATTTCATATAATTTGCGTAGAGTCATATCTTCATGAAGATTGAACTCCTCTAGCATCATTTCCCAGGCACATTCAAACTCATGAGGAGTTAATGGATGATGTATAATAGATTGGAATGTTGTTTTAAAATCCTTATCAGCAAACCTTGCATATATCTCATTTAAGAATGGCATAAATCTATTCTGGACATGCCATAAACACAGTCTGTGAACTGTTTTTGGAAATACAGTTCTTAGAGCAATTGGCATTGCAGGATCTTGATCTGCAATTGCTCACAAACTATTAATTTACTTTCACAATAAATTAATTCACTTTTTTGCATAACAAATTGACATACCACATACCTATTAGCATAACTCTCGGACCCTCGCATCCCATACATGTTTTGAATGAATTGAAAGCCCATTCAAAAGTCTGAACTATTTCATCTCCCAACAAAACAAATCCAAACACTGTACACTGCAGATGGCTGTTAGCTCCAACAAACATGCCCAGTGGTTTATCATATATATTTGTCTTGTGTGTTGTATCAAATGTCACAACATCACCATAATCTGCATATTCCCCCTGCATACTTGCGTGTGACCAAAAAATACTCACTATTTTCCCATCATTGTCTAGCTGAAAATCACAAAAAAATTGTGGATTCTGTTTCTTGCATTCTGTAAAGAAAGCCAAAAGTTTGGCTACATCATTTGCGCAGTTTTCTCGTCTCCTTGCTGCCCTCCTACATTTGTTTGCACAAAAAATGATTATACAAACATTTACTATAGTAATATTTATGGCACTTAATATATACACATGAAACATAAAAATATAGCTTACATGTTTTTCAGGTCTTGAGCAGTTACCGGTACGTTCTCTGGCCCATCATGCATTTCTGATATAAAATCAACTATGCAATGCTGCGGCACTCGGCTATCATGCATTGCATCAACAAAATTTATGAACTCAGCATCCCTACTTTTGTTGCAACGTAAATGTTGTTTCTCTGCTTTGTCAGTTATGAACTCATGGTTATGCTCCAAGTTTACTAGTTCAATTTTTGCAGCTACAACCATTTTTTTCATCATCATATATTTTTTAAATTTTATTCCAGCCTTACATTGCATACGCTCCGAAGTCCTATTCCTCATCCTAGGTGTATCATTTGATTTTGGTGCACTTTTACCTTCACGTGAACAATTTATCCACTTACTGAATGTCTTCTCTCTGTATTTCTTCAGTGGAAATACAACTTCATATGCATACCTTTTATAGAATTTATATGCATCATCAACATCCTTGAAAGTCATCCCTACCGTTGGCACTATAGTTGGATCAATGTTTTTTTCTGCAAATTCATTAACATTGTTGTTTGTACCATGGAATATGATCATAACAATCTAATCAATCAAGAATCAAATACAACAATTGGACTTACATGTGAATGCAGTATTTGAGGCGTATCCATCTCCCTGGAGCTAATATTGGACATCGGAGGTCGAACCCTTTGTTCTCCTTCTTCCCATATGCTCATCTCGTCGATTACAGGACCCAGTAGAGTAGGAGGTGGTGTGACCAGTGAGTTACCATCAACTACTCCCTCTGTCTCTGGATCAAGACGAACGCCATCTCCTACCATCGCCGGCGATTCTCCAGAGCCAGCCATCTCCACCTCCAAATAGTTATGCAGGCTTTGTGGTGTTTTTTGGATGTAAGGAAATCACGGATACTATACAAGTAACCGCATCCACGTTTCCAGGGTATTTCCATTATTTCCGAAACCGTCCCGATATTATAGCGATGTACATGTAAAACTAATATCCCTAACACACTACTTACGCACAATGACACCATATTTTATGCCAAACGGTATATTCTATTTATGCAACATTTATACAATATCAGTTTTATGCCATATCTTTTAACATCTTATTCTACATTATATTTACCTGCCGCCATTACACCCCATGCAAGATCCATAAATTCCGCGCCCACGTAACAGAGTAAGCAAGTTTGCATGTGGAATCTATTCCCTATAATTCCGCGCCACTTCCATATGTTTACCGCCTTGCCATTAAACCAACCGCGTAACGGCGTCGTCTGTCCTGCATGTCGCCTGTCTGGACAGGCGCGCTTGTTTCAGCGGACCAGACCACGTAACCGACCTGGGATCTCTTTAATATCCGAAGCCCAGGGCTCCCGTTATACCTGCCCTATATATATATATATATATATATATATATATATATATATATATATATATATTGTCAGCGTTTTGGACCCGCGAGGACCCTCAACCGACTAGTGAATTTGACGCTGCGTGTCCCTGCCCAGATGGGTTGATGCAAGATGAAACACGAGAGGGGGGATGAGGCTTATATTATCTTGCACCGGGGTGCTCGTAGTAGGGGTTACAAGCTTTGCGAGAGAGGGTTTTGGTCTTGGAGTGAGCCGTCTGAGTTAGCCCCTTTCGCGTCCGCCCTCTCCCCTTTGGGAAGGCCCTGGGCATCCCCTTTTATAGATACAAGGAGATGATCCAGCTGTACATTTGGGGGTGTAGCTATGTGCTAACGTGGCAGGCGGAGAAGTGCTTGAGCCCTGTAGAAGCGTAGCTGGCGGTGCGGCCCTGGGTCCTGCTGACGTTTATTTGCCTTCGTAGAGAGTTGAGAACAATCGATGTCATGGACGCATGCAGGGAACCATCATTACCTGTTGCCAGAGTAATCTAGATGGGACACCGGTCTTGTTCCTTCGTAGCCTGAGGCAGCTAGCTAGGGGTAGGGTAATGATGTATCCCCTGTGGCATAGTCGGTCCGAGGCCGAGGTCGAGCGAGGCGGTGACTTCTCAGAGGCCGAGGCTGAGGCTGAGGCCTGGGGTCGGGCGAGGCAGAGACCTTCTCCCGAGGCCGAGGCTGAGGCCGAGGCCTAGGGTCGGGCGAGGCGGAGCTCCCTGTTGCGCCCGAGGCTGAACTCGGGGGAGGTCGTGACTTACTGTCGTTAGTTTTACCGTGGTGGTTGGCACAGTAGTCGGAACGGGGTGAATAGTGTTGTTTTCCTGTCAGAACGATCAGTAAAGGGGCGAAGTGACTGCGGTCATTTCGACCTTGCCAACTGAGGCGCGCGTGTTAGGATAAGGTGTCAGGTGATCCCCGCATTAAATGTGCATGCGATACGGTCGGTGGTAAGGCGATTTGGTCGAGGTTGCTGTACGATAAAGTTTGCCCGAGCTTGGCCTCGGGCGAGCCGGGGGTGCGCCCACTGCCTGAGAAGGCCCTCGGGCGAGGCGTGAATCCGTCCGGGACTACTGTTCTTACCCGAGGTCGGGCTCGGGCGAGACGAGATCGCGTCCCTTGGTAGATGAGGCTTTAACTTTGAGTTGTGCTTACCAGTCTTTACGGTCTGTTTTGAAGATGTTTTCCAGCCATGCTTAGGAGTATTGGGGGTACCCCTAATTATGGTACCTGACAGTAGCCCCCGAGCCTCAAAGGGAGTGTAGGCACTCGCTTGGAGGTTCTGCCGGATTTTTTGCAAGGGGACCAGCCTTTCTCGGTTATATTTTGTTCTGATGGGTGCGCGCGAGCGCACCCGTCGGGTGTAGCCCCCGAGGCCTCGGAGGAGTGGTTTGACTCCTCTGAGGTCTTAATTTTTTTTTGTGATTCCTCGGTCGGCCTTGTTGTTCCCTCATGCAGCCTGGCCGCAGCCCGGGTGCATAGTCAGGCTCCGAGTTTTTAAGCTGGTTTGTCGACGTGGTCAACAATTTGGTCGTAGCCTGGTGCAAGAGCAGCCTCCGAGCCTCTGCACGGAGCGAGAGGACGATCGAGGACCGTCTCGGCTTTTTATTGTACGCCCCTTCGTCGCCTTTCCACAAGGAGGAGGGGGCAAACACGCCATGTTACCCTTGGTGGGCGCTAAACATGGTGTTTCCAGTGAGTTGCTATTGGGTAATCCGAGCGGACGCCTAAGCCTCGTCCGATAAGGGTCAGCTAGTGGCCCAGAGGCGCGCTCCAAAAGTACCTGCAGGTGATTCGCTGGACCCGGACCCATTTGATAGGGTCCGAGGGCTCGGTGCCTCCCTTCGGTGGGATTCCATTACAAATCATTCCCGCTGGTCTCGAAAATGTCTTAGGGTACCTCGGGAGCGTAGCCCGAGCCTTGGCCATGTAATGGACGTACCCAGGGTCATCCCTGACTCTGCATGTTCTAGGGTGGCTGTCGAATCCCTCCGAGGGGCCAGCCTTCAAACCCCTGATCAGTAAAGGGCTCAGAGCCCGAGTGCTCTAGGGCGGTTGCCGAACCCCGTAGGGCGCAACCTCTGAACCCCTGATCAGTAGGAGGGCTCGAGGCCCGTTTCTTTTGCTGCGAAGGGCTCCTTCGAAATGTCCCCTTTTCCGATCCCTGTGGAGAGAGAGAAAGAGAGAGAAAAGGAAGAAAGGAGATATTTCGAAACAGTGTGGCGCACCTTTTTTGAGGCAGTCATCATGACGGAGGTGAAACGGCGCCCGCCCGCCTGCCAGAGGAGACGTGTATCCTGCCAGGGAGTTAATGCGACGGGACGGGCGACTCGCGGGGTATCTGTTGCGTGTGCGCAAGTCGTTCGAGGGATGGAAAAACCGCTTTGCCTTCGAGTTTGAAATTCACGAAGGGTTCGGGCGAAGTTTTGGGTGGATTTCGCCCAGGCCTTTATATACCCGGAAGAGGGGCCGGCAGTTGTTTCTTACCCTGCCATTTGTTTCTGCTTTGCCTTCTGCCTTCTGCCATTTGCGCTTGCCTTCTGCCTCGTCCCCTCTGCTCCCACCGCTCCCGTTCGGCGATGGCTGATAAGGTGACCGTCATTCTGCCGTGCGACCCATGGCCTTTCTCCACCGTCACTGTGGAGGATTTGCAGGCCCTCGTTACCGAGGGTTTGCTCCGTCCTCTCTCCGGCGGGCCGCAGCCTGAGCGGTTGGCCCTCTGGAGCGAGGCTGACCCGACTCCACCGCTGGGGTACATGGTCAGTTTCACCCCCTTCCATGAGCGGGGGTTTGGGATGCCGGCGAGCTGCTTCATGCGGGTGCTCTCGCACTACTACGGGGTGGAGCTGCATAACTTCAACCCCAACTCCATCGCGCAGGCGGCTATTTTCGTCGCGGTTTGCGAGGAGTTTCTGGGGATTGACCCCCACTGGGACCTATGGACCCATCTCTTCTCTGCGGAGTTCTTCGCCGCGTCGACGGGCATGAAGAAGGTTCATATGGCGGTGCGGGCTGGCGGCTGCACCCTCCAGCTGAGGTCGGGGCGGGCACAGCATTACATCCCTGCCTCCCTTGTGTCTTCGAACAAGGGGTGGCAGAACCGGTGGTTTTATCTCCGGAACGATGACGAGATGCTTCCGCCATTTTCTCAATGTGTGGTGACCGCCGCCGGTGATAACTGGCGCTGGGGGGGCACACGCGAAAACCAGGAGAAGCTCCAGCCCATTCTCTGTGCCCTGCATAAGTTACAAGCCGAGGGCCTTACTGCCGCGGGGGTCGTCACCGCTATCCACCGCCGGAGGGTGCTCCCATTGGCAGAGCAGCGGTTGCGGCTTTTGGAGATGAAGTCGGGGGTTGATTTGGAGGGTTCACGGATGTCCTCGACCTCCCTCTCCACCGACGACCTCCTCAGACGGGTAGCGGGCATGGTAGGGAGGCTGGACGCTGGCGTCCTTAGCCAACCCCCGATGCGTCCTGACCATGGGTATGTGTCCCTGGTAAGTGTCCGATCCTCCTTCTGTTTTGCGTCGTGTTTCTTACGTCTTTAGTTCTTACTGTTGGGATTTTCGTTCGTCCCCAGGGGTTGAGGAATTTTAAACTCTCTCGGCCACCGGTCCAGGAGGACGCGGCGGGCCGGACCGCGCGTAGGCTCACCGCGGAGAAGGACAAGGAGAAGAAGGACGCGGAAAAGGCCCGAGCTCGCGAGAGGATGCGAGCTCGGGAAGCTTTGGAGAAGCGTTGTCAGAGGCAAGCAAGGGATGGGCTCCCATTGGAGCCGTCGCCGGACACGCCTGACGACGACGACGATGATGATGATGATGACGAAGACGATGACATGGCGGCCTGGCTTGGCCTCAGTCTAGATCCGAGGCTGGGTCAGAGGTCGTCGAGCCAGCTTCCAGGTGGGCTGGCGTCACCAATGTTTGGGGCCGGGACGCCGGGGTCCCGGTCCGAGGAGCGGAGGCGGACCGAGGGGGTACTTGACCCCTTGGCCGAGATAATTGGGGTGACTCCGGGAGGTCAGACCGAACCACATGTCCCCCAAGAGCAGGTGCCCATGCCGGCCGTACGGGAAGTTGGTCCCCCGGCTGTCGCGATGTCGCCTGGGCAGGCCGCCCCCTCGGTGCCTCTGGTGCCCAAGGTGGAAGCGGCGTCGAAGCCGGCCGCGGGACAACCCTCGGCAGCGCCTGCGGAGACCGAGGCCTGAGGGGTCTCCCTGTAGGCACGATTGGCCTTGCCCCAGAGCGGGTAAGTATCTGAGGGTACCCCTATTTCAGTTATTTCGCTGTGTGTCTTGAATTTGCCCCTTCTCCTTTTCAGCAAGCGGAGGCAGGGCTCGGCTGGTCTGGCCCCCTCGAAGGCCCTTAAGACGGGACCGGCCTCTGCAGCCGGGGTTGCGGCGCGCCATGCTGGTTGGTTGGCCTCCGCGCAAGGTGCCCTCTTGCGGGGGGCCCAGGTGGCACAGGCTGTCATGGGGCAAGCCTCCCAGGTCGAGCCCCCTGTTGGAGCGGCCGTCATACTGGGGGAGGCTATTGCCGCAGCCGCGGCCCCAAGTCCGCCTGTCTTGTTGCCGGCGCCGGCATCGATTCCTGCCAGGGCTGTCGCTGATTCGCCCGCGGAGCCACCCGTCACCGCCGATGTTGAGATGGCTAAGGCGCCTCCACCCTCGGTCATCCCCGATCTCCCCATTTCCGACATGAGGAGGGGGCGGGCGTTGTTGCCAAGGTCGGTGAGCGGAGGCTTGTCACCTTGGCCGAGGAGAGGCCCGATACGTCGACTGCGGTGGCACCCGATGCATCGACTGCAGGGGGACCTAGCGCCTCGGTTGTGGGGCACACAGAACAGTGGCCCGTCTTGGGGATCAGCGACCTTATCCCCACGCAGCTCAATCCCAATGAGTGGTGTGGGCAGCCGCTCCTGTTCTGGAGCCGCAACACCTCGGAGCCCCTCCTTTCCCTTAACGATGAGCTGGAGGAGCAGTTCCGGGATAATTTCCGTGAATATACCGAGGCGACGATGAGGTCGCTTCGGACGACCATGGAAATCCTTTCTAGGGACGTTCCCAGGGTCTTTCAGGTAAGGATTTAGACGTACGCCTCGCGTGATCAGGGCATTCTTTGTGATATCCTATTTTCTCCCTCAGGAGCTTGCGGACGTGAGCACCGCTAAGTCGCTATTCATCCGTCGCGAGAGCGACGTTTGGGAGTCGTTGCGGTCCTAGTGGGCCGCGCTTACCGAGGCCAATGAGCGCCTCACCCAACGGAGCGCCGAGGTGGCGGACCTTCGGCTGCTCTGTGATGAGCTGAAGTCGGAGGCAGCGGCGGCGCGGACAGAAGCGGCGTCGGCACGAACGGAGGCTTCATCGGCATGGGAGCAGGTGGCTTCCCAGGCCGGGGAGATGCATCAGCGGCAGCTGGAGCTTGGCTAGGTCACCAGCGAGCGGGACCAATTCCGGAGCCAAGCTGCCGAGGTCGTGAGCCGGGCTAAGGTCCTTAGGGGACAGCTGGCTGAGGTTACGGAGCGGCTAGCCGAGGCGACCGCTCGGGCCGGGACCCTTGCGGAGGGCCTGGCCGTGGCCGTTGGGTCTGTCTGGTCCGCCCGAGTCATGGCCTCACAGTAGCGTGCCTGCGCCGAAGGTATGTGTTGCCTGCTTTGTGATTTTGTTTTAGCTTCATTCTTCTCCTCGTGTCTGAAGAATATTGTCCGGCTGTCTTCAGGGTTCGAGACGGCTCTTAACAAGTCCGTTAAGAACAGCAAGACGCTTGCCCAGGCGGCTGAGCAGAAGGAGGCCGACCGCATGGCCATGTCCGAGGCCATCTCGGCCTTCTGCCAGACCTTTAGCCTCGACGACGTCCCCTCGGGCAGCTCCCCCCAGAGTCGCATGTGGGCCTTGGGCGGCCACGTGCGCAGCAGACTCCGCGGGGCGCTGCACCACGGCGTTAGGCGGGCCTTCACCGTCCTCTCTTCCCACTACGACGTGGATTTGGAGCGGGTCAGCGAGGGCTACTGCTTACCCGACGAAGAGGAGGCCGCCCTATCCGAGGTCCAAAGGCTTGACGTGGCTGCTGAGGGCCTAGGCGCGGCGTTGGCTTCCTGTTTTGAGGTGGAGGTCCTTCCGCCTGTGTCGCCGTCCGAGGCCGGGCCAGATTCCGCCGCGGGTAGGAATGACGCCGAGGGTGCTGCTCCTCCCCCTGCCGACACCTGAGCCTGTGGGGAAAAGTTTATTCTAAGTATGTGTATGTTTCTTGCGGCCGCTGAGGCCTAAACATTTTTACTGTTATAGTATAAAGTTGTGTTTCTTTCCTCTTGTTTCGAGTGTTAGGACTTGTTCGGTAGTAGAATCACTTATCCGAGCGCGAGTTACTTTTCACGGAAGGTGATGAGTGAGGTATCTGTATCCTGGAGGCGTATGAGTCCCTCGGCTCGGTCGGCCTTGCCGTTCAAGGTCTCTCTTGCTCGTTTTTAGGATTCCGTTATCAATATAGTCGAAAGGCACGAAAGTCGTTTTGGTAGAAAACTTTTCCAAGAAAATTTTGACGCAGAGGGGGTTCCCCCTTCTAGCCCCCGAGGGAGGTTCGGTTTTTGCTGAGGCAAGGCCGATCCTCCCTTGACGGTTAGACTTTTTATTTATACATGTAAAGGGATCGAGATACATGAATGACTTGAAACACTTTACGGGTAAAAGCGACGTAGCTGTTCGATGTTCCAAGCGTTGTTGTAGACCTCGCCTTGATCGTTGGCCAGCTTGTACGTCCCGGGCTTCAAAATTTTGGCGATGATGAACGACCCTTCCCAGGGAGGAGTAAGCTTGTGGCGCCCTCGGGCGTCTTATCGTAGCCGAAGCACCAAATCTCCCACTTGGAAGCCTCGGGGCCGAATCCTTCGGGCGTGGTAGCGTCGCAGAGACTGCTGATACTGCGCCAAGTGTAGTAAGGCTACGTCCCGAGCCTCTTCCAGGTGGTCCAGTGAATCTTCTCGGCTGGTCTGGTTGTTTTGGTCGTCGTATGCCTTTGTCCTCGGGGAACTGTATTCTAAGTCTGTGGGTAGGACGGCCTCGGCCCCATAGACTAGAAAGAACGGCGAGAAACCCGTGGCCTGGCTCGGCGTCATCCTCAGACTCCAAACCACCGAGGGTAGCTCTTTTATCCACCGCTTGCCAAACTTGTTGATGTCGTTGTAGATCCTCAGTTTTAGTCCCTACAAAATCATGCCATTGGCGCGCTCCACCTGCCCGTTTGTCATTGGGTGAGCTACGGCGGCCCAGTCCACACGGATGTGGTGTCCTTCGCAGAAGTCTAGGAACGTTTTCCCAGTGAATTGTGTGCCATTGTCGGTGATGATGGAGTTTGGGATCCCAAAGCAGTGGATGATATTTGTAAAGAACGCCACCGCCTGCTCGGACCCGATGCTGGTTAGGGGTCGGACTTCGATCCATTTGGAGAATTTGTCGATGGCGACCAGCAGGTGCGTGAAGCCTCCGGGTGCCTTCTGCAAGGGACCGACGAGGTAGTGTTGCAGCTTTCGCCGTGTTAGAATCACCGTGTACAGTAGCTTCTGGATTTGCGGGTAGCGGATTTTGGTCTCGGATAGCACCTCGCTGATGAAGTAGACTGGCCTCTGGATGAGCAGTGCATGCCCCTCTTCTCGTCTCTCGACTACGACCGTAGCGCTGACCATTTGAGTGGTTGCGGCTACGTAAATCAAGAGATTCTCTCCTGCAGCGGGGGGCACCAAGATGGGCGCATTAGTAAGAAGTGCCTTTAAGTTTCCGAGGGCTTCTTCGGCCTCGGGAGTCCAAGTGAAGCGCTCGGCCTTCCTTAAGAGGCGGTACAAGGGCAATCCTTTCTCGCCAAGGCGCGAGATGAAGCGTCTCAGAGCCGCAAGGCATCCCATGACCCTTTGTACTTCTTTTAAATCTTTGATGGTCCCATGTTGGTGATGGCCGCGATTTTCTCTGGGTTGGCCTCGATGCCTCGTTCGGAGACGATGAACCCTAGGAGCATGCCTCGGGGGACTCCGAAGACACACTTCTCGGGATTGAGTTTTACACTCTTCGCTTTTAGGCACCTGAATGTCACCTCAAGGTCAGAGAGGAGGTCGGAGGCTTTCCTTGTTTTGACAACGATGTCGTCGACGTAAGACTCGACCGTTCTGCCGATGTGTTCTCCGAACACATGGTTCATGCACCTTTGGTATGTTGCACCTGCATTCCTCAAGCCAAATGACATAGTAGTATAACAATACATGCCAAAAGGTGTGATAAAAGAAGTCACGAGCTGGTCGGATTCTTTCATCTTGATTTGGTGATAGCCTGAATAGGCATCAAGGAAAGACAGGGTTTCGCACCCAGCGGTGGAGTCCACAATTTGATCAATGCGGGGCAGAGGGTAGGGAACCTTTGGACATGCTTTATTTAACCCAGTGTAGTCTACACACATCCTCCATTTCCCACCTTTTTTCCTTACAAGTAAAAGGTTAGCTAACCATTCTGGATGGAATACTTCTTTGATCACTACAAGAAACTGATAAATGTTCGTGGGTTTTGTTAAGAACGTGGGTACCGACGTTCTTACATTAGTTAAGTTCATAGGGTTTTTTAAGAACGTGGGTACCCACGTTCTTAAATTAAGTTCGTGGGCCTTAGCCAAAACCGTCGAACTTAACATGTTAGAAACGTGGGTACCCACGTTATTAGATTAAGTTCGTGGGCCAACTCGACACCGTCAAACTTAACCCAAAATACCAAATCCCTATCCCGCGTCGTGGGTCTCTCTCTCACCAGCTCTCAGCCCACCCACCGCCAGCCCGATAAGCACGCCGCCTGTTCAACACGCCACCGCCGCCTCCGCCTGTTCAGCGTGCCGCCGCCACCAGATCAGCGCTCTGTCGCCGCCAGATCAGCGCGCCACCGCCAGCCCGCCCACCACGCCGCCGCTAGCCCACCGCACCGCCGCTAGCCCACCCACTGCACTCTCCTTTGTCGACATCACACCTCGACTATCGTTGGATAGCGGGAGGGCCCTCCGTGTTTCATTCCCTTCCCTTCTTTAAGCATCATCTGTATATCTTTAAGCCAGATCACCACCCGCTCGGTCACCGCACCCGGATGGGGCACACCGTCGCCGCTGCGGCCGCGGCCGCCGAACTCGCTCTCGGATTCACCAAGCCCAACGCCGTCGAGCCGCCTCAGGTCTGTCTGCTGCACAGAGGCCCAAGAATTCGGTGCAGTAGCTCATGGCTTGTATCTCCTTGCAGGAAAGTGGACAAAGACTGCGAATTACTGGAGGCGGAGAGGATCATGGATTACAGTCTTTTGGTCGGTATTCACTTCAAGGACAGATGCAAAGATAAGTTAAAACGATGCATGCTTCTCACACATGCTTGGAGCTGCAAGATGCATTTGGAGTTAGGAGACTGAAAAATCTATTTGGTTGTTACAACAGCAATGGTGACAATGGTTGTTACAGACTGCATTTGGAGCATCAAATTTCTATTGTGGGGTTCAGGATACTTACCTGTTTCATAAGGGCTTCGCATCTTATCTAATGTGGTGGTCAAACAACCTTCCTGATATTTATTCCTAACTATGCAGAATATTGGTATATATACAACTTCCTTTGAAACAACTGATCAGTTTGTTCTTGTGATCCCTTTTATGCATTTATTTGGCAGCTCAGTTCCAAATGGTTTGTCATCAGTTACTGATTTACATTTGAATTCAGATATGTTGTTGTACACTGCCACACTTGCAGCATGTGTTTGGTTGAGGGGTGACGAGGGATGGGTCAATTCCAGCATGTGATCCCTTAGATTCGGGTTCTCCCTGCCTTCTGAAAATGAGCGGATGGGGTAGATCCTTTTCAACACCGTTGTCTTTCTTGGCATCTTGGGGTAATCCAGAACACAGGTTGGGATCCAAAACAGGGACATGACAATTCCATTCCCTCTAGTCCCCAAACCAAACACATGCTACAATCTTCAATGTGTTCTTGATATGATCATGCTACATAGCCTTAATGTGTTTACCTTTTAGACAAGGTTTTCGTTTCTTTTATTTGCATACCTTTGGTATCTTTCCACCACTATGTAGACTGCTGGTTTGTGACCCTTATCATTATCATCATTAGTGCATTTGATTATAGAACTTTGTTATGCTGCATATGTAGCTCATATATATGGTCAGAAAGTCAACTGTGGAAGTTGCAAAATTATTTGTTTTTTGGTCACTAAGCAAGAACTGACTTCTGCCATGTAGGCATGTCCCTTCCGGTATCCTTTTGAGCAATGTGTGCTGCTTCAAAGTATTTGTTCTTTTCTACAATTTTTTTTCATTTCTCATTATTTCTGGGTTTTGTTCAATAGCTATTCTGTTTGTTCTGATTTCTGAATGTTTTCTCTATGCATATTGTTTTGTTTGAACTAATTGCAGCTCTTCATAAATGGTTAACAATTCCTTTCTCATTATTTCTGGGTTTTGCTCAATAGCTATTCTGTTTTTTTTTCATTTCTCATTATTTTTGGATTACAGTGAAGTTGCAGGAGTACAATCTCAAGTCTTATTGTATTTTTGGACTTTGGTGCTCATCTGCTACATGTTCAGGCATTGTATCAGTTTATTCACTAGCTAGTAGTAGCAGTGATGCAGACATGCCTTCTTTGCTGTCGCATTCTTGCCCTTGCATAATTTCTAGGACAACCTCCTCCCCACTCTTTATCACTTTATATGGCTGGAGCCTGGAGGCAGTCTTCGGCCTCAAAACACTAGCAGCTTGTGTGCGATCAGCTTTTGAGCATAGTGTGGTTTCTATGTTCCTTAGTAGAATGAACTATTGTGCAATAGAATTAGCTTGACTATCAAACAAATGAAGTGTTTGTTCATTGTATTTGTGTTATGTAGTTTTCACATATATTTTGAAAGTTTTTTCTTCCTTATTTGCACATATATTTGTGGTTCTCGTTATTAAATAAACCCTATATTATTTTTTACAGCTAATGGCTCGTCTTCCTTTAAGTATCCAGACTCAGAGGAGAAAAATGGTTCTCAGAAATATGATGTCTTCTTTCATTTTTATGTTTTATTACATTTGGGTACTACTACTCATCTCATATAAGAGGAAGTGTTGGAAAATAGAGAGAAGGATAAGAGTTAGAGAACTTAGAAGCAAAATGGTTCTCAGAAAGATATCATCTAGGAGGCTTCACTGTGCAAAATCCACCACGAAGTACAGAAGAATATTTTAACTTGTGCCATGCTATTGCTAGAAATATTATTGAGAGAGCCTTTGGAAGGCTAAAGGGCCGCTGGGCTATTTTAAGGTCTCCATCATTTTTTCGGTCATCGCGTGGAAGAGGAAAAAGTAAAAGGGTGTGGACTTATTTTGAGGATGAAGCATTGGTGAAGGCACTCTATGAGCTATCCCTTGATCCAAAGTGGAAAAGTGAGGGTAGTTTCAAGAATGGTTATCTATCTGTCCTAGAAGTTACACTTGCTGAAAAAATTCCAGGTTGTGGCCTCACTGCAATTCCACATATTGAGTCTAGGGTCAGACACTTTAGAACAAAGTATGGTGCAATTGAGGTTATGCTAGCAAATAGTGGGTTTTCTTGGGATGAGAACAGGAAGATGGTACAATGTGAGAAGCAACAATATGAGGACCATTGTAAGGTAAATTAGTTGGCTATGATGTTTTCATGTTCTTTACATAGCCCACTGTGCTATTTTCAAGTTCTTTACATAGTTGGTTGTTGTTTTCATCTAGGAAATTGTTGTACTATTTTCACCTAGGAACAAAGTATGGTCATACATATAAACAATATAAACAACCATGGTTGTACTGTTTATCACATAGCTGATTGTGAATAGAGCTTCCCTAATAACCTGGAGTATAATTCTTTGTTACTTGGCAGTATAATTCTGTGTTGTACTTGGAAATTGCTAGATCTTATACTGATTTGTTATACTGATTTCTTGCAGAGATATCCTGATGCAAAGAGATGACCATGCTTTTTGCACTTCCAGAGACTCTAAGGAGGGAGTTCATACTACATATGATCTAGTAAGTATGTGTATGTTCAGTTATTGGCTTCACCATTGCGGCTGTCCCATTGTCACCATTGATGTTGTCTGTAACAATTAAATAGAGGCAAGGAAGAAACACAAACAAAAAGGCAAGGAAGAAACGGTGTAGTCAATAGTCAATTTACATAGCTTAAGTGCATAGTGTGAAACGGTGTAGTCAATTGTCAAACAACTGCATAAAGGCAAGGAAGAAACACAAACAAAAAACACTCAGAAACAAAACTGAAAGCAAACCTAAACACGAAGAACAAAACAGAAAAAGAACACAAGGCCAGAAACTTCTAAGACTCCCCCACGCGTGCATCGTCCAGCGGACTGCTTCTCCCTCCCTCCCTCCATTCCTGGCATGGCATTGCTCATCAGCTCTAGCATTGTTTGGTATTGTAGTCGTGGACCCGTTAATAATTGTTAGTAGATGAAAAATTGATAGAGAATCTTTTTTCTTCACCTTCAAAAGATGATGCACATTGAAAGAAGTGAGGCCCTGTTGCTGAATTTGAGAAGAACTCGAAGCTAGCTATTTTGGACCAGGCCAAGGTGACTGACTTCAGTGATAGGATCATTCGAAAGCTTAAAAACTGAGTTGGCTTGTACTCTGTTATCAGACTTCTATGAAGTTTAAAAACCATGTAGCCGGATAGTTGGCTTTGCTACATACAATAGATTTTACTCTGTTATTAGATCTTCATACAATGGATTTTACTTTGTTATCAGACTTTAAAAATGAGCTGGCTTGTACTCTATTATCAAATCTTCATACACTGGATTTTATTTTCTTTGTCATATAAACTTTTGATTTTAAAAATTGAGATGTCGTTGTTTTGGCATCATCCGGTGTTTCAAAGCATCCGATGTTTCAGTGTTTGCACTGGCTGTTTTGGTGGTTATAGGCTACGCTGAGCAGCCAACTGATGTTTCAAAGAACAGCTAGTAATGATACAAGTTGTTCCCATTACCTTTGATGAACCAAACAACGTAAAGGGATGGGATCACTTTGAGCGAGCCGTTTACCATGGTGTTCTCAATATGATGCTCAGCTGTTAAGAGGGTCTGGTCAAGTTGTGTGGCTTCCAAAAACTTTGTAAGCAACTGGTAAGTCATTGTTAAATCGTTGTACCTTGGAGGATTTGATGCCATATATTTGAGACATTGAACTGCTATATTTATGTTAAGACTTTACATACGCAGTCAGTTGTTTTAGTTATATGCTCTTTTGCTATATTTATGTTAAGACTTTACATGCCTAGTCAGTCGTTTCCAATCTGTAAATCTTCCAGCGCCTGACATGGTGAGGAAGGTTGTTAGACCCTACTGAAACTTCCCTCTCTTTGTTACATCACTTTGCATCTTCCAGCGCCTAACATGCTTTAGTGAATTTAAAATTTAGTGTTGTGAGAGCTGTTTTATTGTGACATGCTTTGGACTGTTAGGTGGCTGAATTCTGAATTTTCAGATTTGGAATAGCGTCTAAGTCTGAATTTCCAAAGTAGTTTCTTGGACAGTTAACATCGCGGATCCTTTGCACTATGCATCATTTTAAATAACACGGTGCTGCGTCTTGAAATGAAGTCTGTTTTCACTCTCATGTTCATGTTCATGCACAAATATGGAAGCCACATTTTGTGTTTATCATGCTTTCCTATATCTTTGTGTACATGTGATTTAATGCCAGTTGTGTATTTATGAGAATTTTGATTTATTTTGTAGGATTCCGGCTCTCATCAAGTGACTCCTCCCCCTCACATTGACTTTGCGGACAGATGTCTCAATTCTAGTGGTGGAGCTACGAACAACAATCCGATGTCCTGATCGAGAGCGATGGAGTTAATGTTTGAACTTGTGAACTAAAAATGTGAACTATGGATGTGAACTTGTGTGAATTTGTGAACTTATGTATTTGGACTTATGTGAATTTGTGAACTTATATATTTGGACTTGTGTGAATTTGTGATATGAACATATATCAATGTGTTTGAAATCTGTATTGTATGTGATATATTGTGTTGCATGTGATATTATGTGTGTCTAATTTTTCATTTTTGTATTTTTTATTTTTTTCTGGAAAAGGGTTAAGAACGTGGGTACCCACGTTCTTAAGGTTAAGAACGTGGGTACCGTCGAACTTATTGTGCAATCCTCGCAGACCCACGCAGGGTTAAGAACGTGGGTGCCCACGTTCTTAAGGTTAAGAACGTGGGTACTGTCGAACTTATTGTTCAGTCCGCGTAGACCTCCATAGGACACATAAGTTCGACGGCCACGTGACCCCGTCGAACTTAACCTTAAGAACGTGGGTGCCGTCGAACTTATGGGAAAAAATTCGACGGCCCCCGTCGAACTTAAAAACGCACGTTCTTAATGTTAAGTTCGACGGTACCCACGTTCTTAAGGTTAAGTTCGACGGGGCCGTCGAACTTACTTCTCTAAGTTCGTCCAAAAATCGCCGTCGGCTATATTCGTCGGTAAACCCACGTTCTTACGGTAAGTTCGACGGCTTATTACATTAAGTTCGACGGTTTTTCACCCACGTTCTTTAACCAGTTTCCTGTAGTGGATGAACCCTGCAGCCATTAGCTTGTGGACCTCCTCGCCTATGGCCCTGCGCTTTTCTTCATCAAAACGGCGCAGGTGCTGTTTCACGGGTCGGGCACCGGCTCGGATGTCCAGTGAGTGCTCGGCGACATCCCTCGGTATGCCTGGCATGTCCGAGGGACTCCACGCAAAAATTTCGGCGTTTGCGCGGAGAAAGTCGACGAGCACTGCTTCCTATTTGGGGTCGAGCTCTGAGCCGATCCTGACTTTCTTGCTGGTGTCGTTGCTGGGGTAAAGAGAGACGAACTTAACCGCCTCGGCTGGTTCAAAGTTTCCGGCGTGCCGCTTCACGTCGGGCGCCTCTTTGGAGAGGCAATCTAGGTAGGCGATGAGGGCTTCGGACTCAGCGAGGGCTTCAGCGTACTCCACGCATTCCACGTCGCACTCGTAAGCATGGCGGTATGTGGATCCGACGGTGATGGTTCCCTTGGGGCCTAGCATCTTGAGCTTGAGGTACGTGTAGTTGGGGACGGCCATGAACTTGGCGTAGCACGGTCTTCCCAACACCGCGTGATAGGTCCCTCGGAACCCAACTACCTCGAAAGTGAGGGTTTCCTTTCAGAAGTTGGAGGGAGTTCCGAAGCAGATGGGCAAATCAAGTTGCCCGAGGGGCAAGACACGCTTGCCGGGGACGATCCCGTGAAAAGGTGCTACACCGGCCCGGATCATGGACAGATCGACCCCTAAGAGCCCTAGGGTCACGGCGTAGATGATGTTGAGGCTGCTGCCTCCATCCATGAGGACCTTGGAGAGCCTAGCGTTGCCAATGACAGGGTAGACGACAAGCGGGTACCTTCCTGGGCTCGGTACGCAGTCGGGGTGGTCGCCTTGGTCGAAGGTAATGGGTTTGTCGGACTAGTCCAGGTAGACTGGCGTCGCTATCTTTACCGAGCAGACCTCCCGGCGTTCCTGCTTGCGGCGTTAAGCCGAGGCATTCGCTACTTGCCCACCGTAGATCATGAAGCAGTTGTGGACCTCCGGGAACTCCTCTTCCTTGTCGCCCCCCTTCTTGTTGTTGCATTGGTCCTTGCCACCTTCTACCGAGGGCCCGACCTTATTGAAGTAATGCCGGAGCATGTCGTACTCTTCAAGGGTGTGCTTGACGGGACCCCTGTGATAGGGGCACGACTCCTTGAGCATCTTGTCGAACACGTTGGCCCCTCCGGGAGGTTTCCGAGGATTCCTGTGCTCGGCAGCAGCGACGAGATCCGCGTCAATGGCGTTGCGTTTTGCTTGCGCCTTCTTCCTGGTCTTCTTCTTCGTGCCACGCTAGACGGACGCCTCGGGGACGTCTTCCTTTTGTCTTTCCTGAGGCTGCTTGTCCTTCCGGAAGATGGCTTCGACCGCCTCCTGACCAGAGGCGAACTTGGTGGCTATGTCCATCAATTCGCTCGCCTTGGTGGGAGTCTTGCGTCCCAGTTTGCTTACCAGGTCCCGGCAAGTGGTGCCGGCGAGGAATGCTCCGATGACGTCTGAGTCGGTGATGTTAGGTAACTCGGTGCACTGCTTTGAAAACCACCGGATGTACTCTCGCAGGGATTCCCCTGGCTGCTGGCGGCAGCTCCGGAGATCCCACGAGTTCCCGGGGCGCACGTACGTACCTTGGAAATTTCCAGCGAAGGCCTTGACTAGGTCGTCCCAACCGAAGATCTGCGCAGGAGGCAGATGCTCCAGCCAGGCCTGGGCAGCGTCAGAGAGGAAAAGGGGGAGGTTGCGGATGATGAGGTTGTCGTCGTCCGTCCCTCCCAACTGGCACGCCAGCCGGTAATCCGCGAGCCACAACTCCGGCCTCGTCTCCCCTGAGTACTTGGTAATGGTAGTCGGGGCTTGGAACCGGGCCAGGAACGACGCCAGTCGTATGGCCCGGCTGAAGACCCGCGGACCTGGTGGTTCGGGCGAGGGGCTCCGATCCTCCTCACTATCGTAGCGTCCCCCGCGCCTAGGGTGGTAGCCTCGGTGCACCTTCTCCTCGAGGCGGGCTCGACGGTTGCGGCGGTGTTGCTCGTCACCGAGGCGATCCCGGGCTGCAGGTGTCCTATCTCCTGTGTGCTCGGTGTGGACCGAGGCCTCGCACATGCGTCGGGAGGACGCTGCGTGATGCTCCAAGGGGCCTCCTCGCCTTCGGGAGGCAGAGCTCTTGGCTCGTCGGACAGCGGCAGTTTCAAGGAGGTCCTTGAGTTCACCCTGGATACGTCGCCCCTCGGTGGTGGATGGCTCCGGCATTGTTCGAAGTAACATCGCCGCTGCAGCTAGGTTCTGGCCGGCCCCACTGAAGGCCGGGGCAGCCCTGCCCTGGCATCATCAATGATATGGCGCTGGACGTCCCGGGCCTGATGACGCGCTCCTCCGGTGAGTGCTCGGCCTGCCCACTCCTGCTCGATGTTTTGTCGGAGCTGCACAAGTCGTCCCGTTTCTTCGTCGAGCTTGGCCTGCATCTCGCGGAGTTGCTTGAGCTGTGTGCCCTGACCCTCCGCAGGGACTCGGACCATAGCTAGCTCCCGCGGGATCTCAACGCGAGACGCAGGCGTAGGGGCATCGTCATTTCCTGGCATGCCGAGATGGTTGTCTTCGTCGTGATCCCCCTGATCGATGTGGAAACACTCGCGACTTGGGTCGTAACCCTCGTCGTCAAGGCTGTGGCCATCGTCAGAGTAGCCAGAGAGGCAGTGGTCACATGCGGACATGAAGTCTCGCATGGCACTGGGATCACGGAGTCCGAAGAAATCCCAACTGAAGTCGGGGTCGTCCTCTTCCTCGGAACCCGTGGGTCCGAAGGTTGAGGCGGCCGTCAACAGGTCCCAAGTTGACCACATATGGTACCCCGGAAGGTCAGGATATGCCCTTGCGAAAGCGCTCGCCGAAGTGGGGTCGCTTGGTGGATCGAAGCTGAATCTAAAAGAAACAGGATGGGAAACAGATGGTACCTCCTGGTTGATGGACGGTGGTGCAGTCGCATCGGGGATGGAATGCGCCATTATCTCAGGTGCGAGACTAATGCCCGACAAGTCCCTCGCAAGGGTGCTGGCGTCATTAGTCCGCCTGGGGTTGGCACGTTGCTGGGAAGCGACACCCGTCGTTGTCCCAGGTGCGAGGATAATACCCGACATGTCTCCGACAGGGGTGCCAGCGTCGTCGACTCGCTCTGGTCCGATAGCCGACGAGGTGCTGCCTCTTGCCTGGTCATGGTTGCTCCGTCTCCTCCTCCTCCGGCGACGAGGGTGGCGGGGCAAACCCGGGTGTTCCTCTTCCACCACGGGGAGATGTCGTCGTCGAGTTCGCCTCCGCCGGGCGAGCCGGCGACCGTCGTTGTTGTCGTGCTACGGGGGGAGGAGTACCATGTCGTAGCTACCGTCGGGGGACATGAACTCGAGACTCCCAAAGTGGAGCACCGTCCCGGGCCGAAGAGGTTGCTGAAGATTATCCATCTGGAACTCAACAGGAAAGTATTGCCAACACGCAGCTGGGCCCCTACCTAGCGCGCCAACTGTCGGGTTTTGGACCCGCGAGGACCCTCAACCGACTAATGAATTTGACGCTGTGTGTCCCTATCCAGATGGGTTGATGCAAGATGAAACACGAGAGGGGGGATGAGGCTTATATTATCTTGCACCGGGGTGCTCGTAGTAGGGGTTACAAGCTTCGCGGGAGAGGGTTTTGGCCTTGGAGTGAGCCGTCTGAGTTAGCCTCTTTCGCGTTCGCCCTCTCCCCTCTGGGAAGGCCCTGGGCATCCCCTTTTATAGATACAAGGAGATGATCCAGCTGTACATATGGGGGTGTAGCTATGTGCTAACGTGGCAAGCGGAGAAGTGCTTGAGCCCTATAGAAGCGTAGCTGGCGATGCGGCCCTAGGTCCTGCTAACGTTTCTTTGCCTTCGTAGAGAGTTCAGAACAATCGACGTCATGGACGCATGCAGGGAACCATCATTACCTGTTGCCGGAGTAATCTAGATGGGACACCGGTCTTGTTCCTTCGTAGCCTGAGGCAACTAGCTAGGGGTAGGGTAATGATGTATCCCCTGTGGCGTAGTCAGTCTGAGGCCGAGGTTGGGCGAGGCGGTGACTTCTCCTGAGGCCGAGGCTGAGGCCTGGGGTCGGGTGAGGCGGAGACCTTCTCCCGAGGCTGAGGCTGAGGCCGAGGCCTAGGGTCGGGCGAGGCGGAGCTCCCTATTGCGCCCGAGGCTGAACTCGGGGGAGGTTGTGACTTACTGTCGTTAGTTTTACCCTGGTGGTTGGCACAGTAGTCGGAACGGGGTGAATAGTGTTGTTTTCCTGTCATAACGATCAGTAAAGGGGCGAAGTGACTGTGGTCATTTCGACCTTGCCAACTGAGGCGCGCGTGTCAGGATAAGGTGTCAGGTGATCCCCGCATTAAATGTGCATGCGATACGGTCGGTGGTAAGGCGATTTGGCCGAGGTTGCTGTACGAGAAAGTTTGCCCGAGCATGGCCTCGGGCGAGCCGGGGGTGCGCCCACTGCCTGAGGAGGCCCTCGGGCGAGACGTGAATCCGTCTGGGACTACTGTTCTTGCCCGAGGTCGGGCTCGGGCGAGACGAGATCGCGTCCCTTGGTAGATGAGGCTTTAACTTTGAGTTGTGCTTACCAGTCTTTACGGTCTGTTTTGAAGATGTTTTCCAGCCATGCTTAAGAGTATTAGGGGTACCCCTAATTATAGTACCCGACATATATATTTTGTCCTCTCGTCGAGCCTGATCCAGATCTTGTGTCATTTTCACGAGATCGCCAAACCGTCTCTCCTCGTAAACATCGTGATGCTCGTGTCTACCCCGTCTATCTCTCGGCGCAGGCACAATCACCTCGTTTCACCTCACTTTGTCACATAACTTCCATCCGTCGTGCACTCAACAGCCTCGCTTTGGCGAGACCCGGCAAGGTCCCTGGCCGGCGAGCTCGGCCGTTGGCCCATTCAGCCATCTGCCAAACCGCCAGACCGCCCCCACACAATTTCCCTTTTTTCTGTCTTTTTCTCTCAGCTTTTAAGCGTACGTGCAGTTGCATTAGAAAATGAAACCGCCTAGTGAGACCCACTTGCCATCTTCATCTCCACCGAACCACATCTCCCGCCCAGGCCAGCCACGACACGATGCGTCTGGCAACCGCCCACCACTATCGCTTGCATAAAACTGCACGCTCGCCCATCCACTCTCCCCTCCTGCACAAACAAAGGTGTTGTTTGGTTTATATATTTATAATGTAATAGGTAACAAATAACGTTAAATCATGTTTGTTTAAGTCCAACTGTAATCGGATACCACACTAGAAATTGATACCAGCCTAATAAAACTTGTTACCGCTGGTAATCGACTGCAAATCATTACCGTTATCATTTACGTTACATTTTGGAAACCAAACGGCACCCAATTTCGTCGCGCACCCACCCTTGTCGTTCCAGCCACAGTTCGTCGCCCACCCGACCGTGTTCGGCCTCGCGGTGCTCGGCCTCGCCGTGGCCGCTGCGATCACGCAGCAGCAGGCAAGCCGGAACCGCCATCGCGCAGTCCACAGGCGTCGCTCCACCCGTCTTCCCCGTCCACCGACCGGCAGCCATCCACACCCACTGTCCCTGACCCTGCCGTCCGAGGTGAGCACTTCCCCTTCGTCTGCCCCACGGGCGGACCCAGGCCCATGGCCACCTGGGCCACGGCCCGGGGCGCGGGCAAAAAAATAGAAATTCTACGCAGACGCAGCCCACCACGAAGACCTCGTCCTCCCGCCAGCGTGTAGCCATCAGAAGTTCAGAACCCTAGCCGCCAGCCCGCCACGGCGCCGCGGCCGCCGCCTCTGTCCTCGCCGAGTCGCCGGCCACCGCCACGCGCACGGCGCACTCCCGACGTCCCGTAACCCCGTCCTCGCCCGGGCCCGGCCAAGCACTGTGCGCTGTCGGCGTCACGCACTCGCGCCCTGCGGGCTGCGGCGGTGGCGCGGTGCGGGCGTGCGGCCTCGTCTGGCCTCGCCGGCTCGCCCAGTCGGCAGTCGCCCGTCCGGCCACGCCGGACGCGCCGTGCGGCTGCGGCTGTGGCCTGCCACGGTGCCGCCTGCGGCTCACCTCGCCCGCCCGGCGCCCGGTCACCTCGCTCCATAGGTCCAGATTTAGCTTTCTTAACCGTGACTTTTCTTCCAAAAGTCATTGTTCATTAGATGTTTTATAGAGATTTTTTGTGTTTGAAAAATGTTTCATATACAATACAAGGAGCCAGAAGAGGCATAGAACATTGCATTTATTTTTCTGGAGACGAATGGCTTAACCATCATATGGTGTGTTATATTGAGAGAGAGATATTTACAAGCATTGAGAATGCAAAGTTATTGGATTATTTTCAAGGCATGAGAACCCATAGGGTGAATCTACCTCGTACTAGTGGTATGTACCAATTATTAATATTATTAAATTTATTCAACATTACCTTTCAAGTCACGTTCTTAATATGATTTCCTTCAAGGTTCTGGAGCAAGAAGCACTGATGTTGATGTTGACATGATACATTTGGAAGGGGCTACATCATAACATGTATGTCATCTTTAACATTTATAACAACGTTGTTTCGTCATATAGTTTTTTTATATGCTATTATTAGAATTTATGGGCGTTTCGGCCCGGGGCTTGCTAATTTCTGGGTCCGCCACTTGTCTGCCCCCTTCCTCTCGCAATATATTACCTCCCTGCGTGCCTGCTCCGCCGCGACGCCGGCGAGCCCGTAGCCCGTGTGCGCGCGTCCTCGCTCCATCTAGCTGTGCATCGCCACCTTGCCCCGCTGCCATGGCTGCTGCTCTGGCCAGCCCACTGTGTCGTTGCCGCACCGCCATGCGCCCCAAGCTACGTGGTGCTGTCCGATCCTCGCCGCGCTCTAAGCCCCTCTCGGCCTCCTGCCTCACCGTCGCCGGTGCTACCCCACCGCGCCATGGCATAGACCTGCGAGCGCCCCGTGCTGCCCCGCGTCATCGACTGCTGTGCATAGCCGTGTCGCGCCTCTGCATGTTCGCTGCTTGCCACGTCCTTGCTGGCCCAGCCCGGCCACCGACGAGCCCTACCCCGCACACGCCTTCGCGCGTGCCAGATTTCTTCATGCATGCGCCTAGGAAGCACTACTACAACACACCTCTGTACAGGCGGTCTGGTTCGCCACTACACAGGCGGTTCCAGGAACCGCTTGTGGTGCACCGCCTGTGATGTAAAACAACATCACAGGCGGTCAATCAAAAACCGCCTGTGAAAAACACAGATTACAGGCGGTCCAGTTCAACGGAACCGCCTGTGATAGACACACATCACAGGCGGTCCAGTTCAAAGGAACCGACTGCATACACTATAAATCACAGACGGTTTTCATTATACAGATTCATATATACAGAATTTTCAAACAGGTATAATACATAGAATTTTCAAACAGGTATAAACAGATTCATATATACAGATTATACACAGATTCACACAGATTGCATAATACACAGATTGTACACAGATTCATCCACATACACAGATTTACACATATTACAAGTTCCATAACAGGTATAATACACAGATTACAAGTTCCATAACAGGGATAATACACAGATTCATCCACATATCAAGTTCCATCGTCATACACAGAATTATACAACTAAACATCTCAAAGTTCCATAGACAACTAAACATCTAAAGTTCCTAACTAAAGACCTAAACACTGTGATATTGTGTACAAACTTAGTTCTGGGAATTTTTGCAAATTTCCATTTACATTGTAGAATAGCCCTTGTTGATGAAGAACTTCACGGCGCATAAAGTAAAGCAAGTCTCTTACAACCTTAGCAACGCCGACGGAAACCATATCTCTTTCTAACCATTCAGCATTGATCTTGGATTTAGGAACCTGCAATGAAAGCAAAAAGCAATCGGTGCTAAGAGTAATGTGATGAGCAACAATATAACATAAAAATTGCAACATAGACAATGATAGCGAACTTACATCCTCACGATTGACCATGTAATGGAAGGTGACACGACACCATTCGCATACATAATAACCGCACAGGACAGTACCCGGAGGTTGTTTGTCACCATATGGAAATAATGATATTGACAAATTAGGCTTGTCCTCTGGATGTTCGCCGCCAAGATCTTTCCAATAAAAACGGTATGCACTGCATATAAGAATAGCATTGTGAGATTAAGAATACATTTGTTAAGTTGTAATAAGTACAAGTGTGCAATAATAATCATACTTCTCTAAAATCTTCAAGAAGTCATTATACGTAGTCTTTTCCATTCTCAGTGAGTCGAAGACCACGACTTTACCATCCTTTGGCCAGATCATGATACAAATGTAGTGGTCACTATATAGACATAGACGAAAACACATGTTAATATCACGATTGCCATAATTTATAGTTCAAAATTAAACCATGTCGATAACTTACTTAAAGTGGTGCAGAGCTATTATTAAGTCCTTGCCATGTTGTACATGATTATACATGGCTCGTCCAATGTATGCCGCCATTACCTTCATTTTCTTTCTTTGATTCTGTTTGACGGCTTTCTCAAATTCAGCATCGTTCAAGTCTTTATATTCTTCTCCATGCCTCCGAGCAACTACTTTGTAGCGAGCTTGGGATATCATCAACGGGTCAAGAAACCCTGTCTTAAGTTGTTTCTTCTTATCATCCATGTATTGCATCCTACGTGTAATAGTGTTAATCGTTAGACTCTCGTTTATGTGTGCGTGTACAAAACTAACAAATATGAAAGTTTAGAGGTACTTACAAGCAAAAGAGGGTTAAGTAGCTGGTTTCCATCCTTTGTCGGTGGTACAACGACCAGAGATCGTCAAAGAATAAATGCCGCACAGGATCTATATGATCATTGCTCCAAAATGCATCTTCTAGCACAACAAATGTGAATTCCTTGAGTTTGTATTTGTTGCTAGCCACCATGTACCACTCATGCATTCTAATCTTCGGAGTCGACAACTTAGAAAGTTGCACCGTCGTTAAGAACGGCCTCCCATTCACAAATTTAGGAGAAACATCCTCCTTCTTGTATACCGAGATATTGGTTTTAAGACGTAATGATTCTCGAGTATGAATCATTCCATCTTCTTCCCATACTTCGAAATTGTCTATTTGGGTCGACCGTGTGCCTACTCCATGAGATGCTGATTCCGCTTTTGATTGATTTGTTATAACTCTCTGCAATTTATGCAGGTAGCGTGCCACTGATTCTGACGGTTTCTTGACATCGTCAGTGGCGATTCGCTTATGAATTTTCTTTGAAATAGTTGGCCTTCAACATTGGTGCCAACCTTTGGTTCCTTTTTGATGTTGACGTCGACATTCTGAGGAACAATTTTGTCTACGTCCCCCTCGTCGAGTTCCTTCGCAAGAGGCGATATGATTGTTTCAACGATTTTTTGGAGGTCGGTGTCATATTTTCCTGCACCATGGGGTGTGGAATGATCGAACTATCTTTTTGTTGCATTGGTGTTGAATTCGGCTCATCACCCAACTTGATGTCGCGTCGATGCCAAAGGACCAACTCGTTCATTGCCTCCTGCAAAGTTATGATCCCCTCAACTGGAAAATCTATCTCCCAATCTTCACAACCACTGTCTGTGATTTCTAGAACTTGGACCACAGCATAGTGTGGCGGGACAGGATTATCCTTGTAGTTAACAAGTCCTGGTTTTACCAAACCAGTAGCAGCTTGCTTTGTTTTTGTCCCAGATCGATTGATTGGAATATGAAGAAAGCAAGGCTTGTCCTCAACAATATCGTCTACAGGGTACTTGGTCAAGTCTTGCACAGATCCAACGCTGCTAGGGACTATAGGTGGACTCATGTGGCTTGGCTTGAGTTCAAATGATATGCATTCTGTTTTCTTCATTTTGTTCATCACGTCATTAATAGCCTTTTGTACCCTTTCATCAATAGTCTCTTCAAGGGTCCTTTTCGACTTCTCGTGTTTCCTATATGACGACGCATACTCTGGAAACGCCTCTCTCCAGGAAATCTTAGAAGAGATTCCCCGAGCCCGTCCAGTGTGTTCAGGATTGCCTAGTGCTGCAGTTAGTATGTCATTCTCCCTCCGAGGCTTAAATTCTCCTTTTTTCTCTTATCTGCATATTCTTGAATTTTTGTCGAAACTTCGCCTACCAATTCTGGATGCAAAAGTTTGCCGTCCTCACTCAAACCTGCCCGACCTAAGATCCAACGAATAGCTCTCTCATCGATATCTTTTAATATTGGGTCCAAAGTGCCGTTAGTTATAGCTTCCTCGATTATCCTGTTCCACTGCACAACTTTATGGTGATGTTCGCTTGACCCCAGGCGATGGGGGTGTTTGTTCATCTTCGCTCTCTGAGAATTAGTTTCACCCAGTTCTTTGGCCTTCAGTTCGGTCTTCTGACGAACAAATTCCTCCCACTGAGCTTGAGTGATTTTCCCCATTTTCTTGGGCGGAGGAACCTTATTCTTCTTAACAAATTCCCTATTCATCTCGGCCTTCCACCCACGAAACATCTTGGCCATAGCAGAGAGCATCGACTTCCTTACTGCATCCTCTGTGCCTTTTGGGAACTTGAATGACTCAGACAACTTAGCCCATAGCTTGTTGCGGGTGTCTTCATCTAAATCCTTCCATTTTTGAAGTGTGATTGGCACTATATCTCTAACAGTAGACCCGTAGGAATTTCGAAACTTTGTAACCACGTCAAGTGGTTCTTCAGGAAACCCCTCTGCATTTAGTTTTGTTACGTACATAACTGCACCTTCTTTCATCTGATTTGGACCTCGTCGCCCTCGTTTCCGCTTATGTGAAATGGATGATTCAGGCATCGGAGCATCCTCCGTGTTTTGTGTAGAAGATGCATCCTCTTTCTTCTCTTCATTTGAAATCTATATAGTGAAAAAATTAATGGCCTTTCATATATGAACATTATTTTAGAATATAGTCGGCATATTTCTATTTACCTCTTCATCGTTGGGAATATAGTCGGCATCAAGCTCATATGATGTTTTTTTCTTCCTTGGAGGTATAGGAGTACAAGGATTGTCGTCACTAGAACTATCCTCCCCGCTCCCTTCACCGGAGCTGCTCGTTGTCTGCCATTCAAGTTTGGTCGCGTCTTCATCAAATTTGTTAGACGCACCGGTGCAGACCACATCCATACTAGGCTGCTCGTTGTCTGCCATTCAAGCTGGTTCCATCGATAAAGGGATATACTGTTAGTCTGATATACTGGTTCCATCAATAAGGGAACTTGGAGAAAAGGTGATTCAAAAGAAATCGAGCCCAAACCCCCCTCCGGGGCAGGATCGGGTCGGGAAGCAAGCTCGCAGATAGAAGGGCACTTTCCAATGCAGTTAGACAGAGAAGGCATGGCTGTGCTGTTATAATGCTGAAGGACCCCAAGAAGAGATTATGCCCTATAGTCTACCACCTCTCGTTATTTGTGGGCTTCACCGAGGGCGGGAAATATTTGGTGACATCAAACGACCTTCGGGCTGGGGACGTCTGCGAGCTTGTTAAGGGGCCAGACGATGGTGAGCCGGTGTACTCTGTCTGGATGTGTGGTCACAAAATTTAAAGCCGCCCCGGCTTCATCTGTGCGCTTCTCTTCTCTTATGTCGGCTACTAAGATCACTTTGCACCCCACCTAAGAGAAGAGAAGCACACACATGCAGCCGGGGTGGCTTTTAATTTTGTGACCACACATCCGGACATAGTACACCGGCTCAACATCGTCTGGCCCCTTAATAAGCTCGCAGACGTCTTCAGCCCGAAGGTCGTTTGCTATCACCAAATGTTTCCAGCCATCGGTGAAGCCCACAAATAACGGGAGGTGGTAGACTACAGGGCTTAATCTCTTCTTGGGGTCCTTCAGCATTATAACATCACAGCCATGCCTTCTCTGTCTAACTGCATTGGAAAGTGCACTTCTATCTGCGAGCTTGCTTCCCGACCCGATTCAGGCATTCCGCCGATGCCATTCTCCATATAAGTCCCAAACAGAGAATAGGGATGAGGTAGTCAAGATTGTAGGTTCCATCAATAAGGGAACTTGGAGAAAAGGTGATTCAAAAGAAATCGAGGCCAAACCCGCCTCCGGGGCAGGATCGGGTCGGGAAGCAAGCTCGCAGATAGAAGTGCACTTTCCAATGCAGTTAGACAGAGAAGGCATGGCTGTGATGTTATAATGCTGAAGGACCCCAAGAAGAGATTAAGCCCTGTAGTCTACCACCTCCCGTTATTTGTGGGCTTCACCGAGGGCGGGAAACATTTGGTGACATCAAACGACCTTCGGGCTGGGGACGTCTGCGAGCTTGTTAAGGGGCCAGACGATGGTGAGCCAGTGTACTCTGTCCGGATGTGTGGTCACAAAATTTAAAGCCGCCCCGGCTTCATCTATGCGCTTCTCTTCTCTTATGTCGGCTACTAAGATCACTTAGCACCCCACCTAAGAGAAGAGAAGCACACACATGCAGCCGGGGCAGCTTTAAATTTTGTGACCACACATCCGGACATAGTACACCGGCTCACCATCGTCTGGCCCCTTAACAAGCTCGCAGACGTCTTCAGCCCGAAGGTCGTTTGCTATCACCAAATGTTTCCAGCCATCGGTGAAGCCCACAAATAACGGGAGGTGGTAGACTATAGGACTTAATCTCTTCTTGGGGTCCTTCAGCATTATAACATCACAGCCATGCCTTCTCTGTCTAACTGCATTGGAAAGTGCACTTCTATCTGCGAGCTTGCTTCCCGACCCGATTCAGGCATTCCGCCGATGCCATTCTCCATATAAGTCCCAAACAGAGAATAGGGATGAGGTAGTCAAGATTGTAGGCGCTAGTGCTCAACTACTAGCATCTATAGATATGGACACAAGTCCAAATTTGGTGCTACTCGGCACCATCGATATCACTAGAAAAAAAATACAAGAGATCCACTTCCCAATAGTACTCGAAGATAGTTCATTGACTTGACACTCTCTAAGAGGTTCATACAAAATACATTATCTCTAAGAGTGAAACCTATGATACTCATATCGTGTTGTTTAGGACTAAACATCAACAACCCCTTGACTGGTCGCTATCATACTCAATTCCAAAATATTTTTCCAATATGTCGGCTTGAGTAAGGAGATCTGGGCTTGGGAGTTCCTCCAAATCATCTGCAGCTTCATCATCTTCAGCATATTGCAGGGCTTCATCTTGAATAATTTTAGCCCTCTTGGAGTCAGCATACTTTTTGATGGACAGAGCACACTTCTCAAGCATGTCGCATACATCTCCAATTTGAAACAAAGTGGTCTTAAGTGTGTACACTGATTCCGGTTCACTAGTATCCACAACCCCATCAGTCACTAGACTGTGAATGATGTCAACATGTGTCTCGATGACTCGAACTGAGCTCTCAACCATGTCAAGTGGCTCTTTTTCCATCCCTAAAACTGAAAATGGCCAAGTCTCACAATCAAAATTGAGATCGCAACAAAGGCAGGGATCAAAGGGAAAACAAGGATGTGGCTTATAGGGCAAAAAGAGGGGTCCAAATAACATTGTCATGGCTATGAACAAGTCAAAGATGGGAGATAAGAACAAGTCTTATAACATAGGGTTGGGAAGCAAAGATAGGTAGTCAAAAAACTAAGAAGGGAGATAAGAACAAGTCTTATAACATAGGGAGATAATAACATTGTCATGGCTATGTACTTCCATGATTTTCTTATAACTGAATATGTAAGTGAAAAAACATTTAATCAGAAGGGATAAAAATAGATCCCAATCGATAGAGGGACACAAAATTCAGGGATAGCCAAACAAGTAATTGACAACCAAGCAATAAGCAATAAGCATATTGACAACCAAACAAAATATGTAAGTGAAAACAACAACAGTAATTAATCTAAGAACTGATAATCAGGGATAGCCATTGATTAACACCTTAATGTGTTTGAACCATTGATTAACCTAAGCATTCGATTAACCTAACCATTTGATTAACCTAAGCTATGATTCAAACACATATATATCCAGTTGTGTATTCAAACACATATATGATTCAAACACAAGTAATCTGCCATCAATTAACATATATGATTCAAACACATATAGGAAATTCGAGCTATGAACTTAGAAGAAATGAACCTGAACTTTGACCTTACTACGAGAGGAAGAAGTTTAAGAGCTTGGGGACGGCGGCGCTTCAGGCTCGGGGACCGTAACGGCGGCCCTTGGGCTCGGGGACGAGGACAGCGGGGCTCGAGCTCGGGCTCGGGGACGGCGGGCGCTCGGGCTCGGTGAAGGGGACGGCGGCGCTCGGACTCGGTCTCAGGGACGGCGTTGCTCGGGCGCTCGGGGACAGCGGCGCTCGGGCTCGGGGACGAGGACGGCGGGGCTCGAGCTCGGTGAAGGGGACGGCGGCGCTCGGACTCAGTGAAGGGGACGGCGTTGCTCGGGCGCTCGGGGACGGCGGCGCTCGGGCTCGAGGATGGGGACGGCGGCGCTCGGGCTCGGGGACGGGGACGGCGGCGCTCGAGCTCGGGGACTAGGACGGCGGCGCTCGGGTTCGTGCTCGGGGACGGGGACACGACGGCAGCCTGGCGGCGCTCGGGTTCTTGCTCGGGCGGGAAGAGTTAGGGTTCCTGGCGGCGCTCAGCTTTTTATATTGTAAAGCATCATAGGCGGATATTTAGCCAAACCGCCTGTGATAGACAACATCACAGGCGGTTGTTAATTCCGACCGCCTGTGATAAATTAACTTCACAGGCGGTCGACAACAAAAACCGCCTGTGATGTTGTCTATCACAGGCAGTTTGGCTAAATAACCGCCTGTGATGTGTGTACACTATAAAAGGGCTAGCCCCCCGACGGGTTCCAGAACCCTAACTCGCAGAACCCTAATTTCAATAGTGGCGGCGGTTTTTTTTTGAGATCTACAGGGAGAAGGTTTTGTTTTTGAGTTTATTGATTGATTTCAATAGTTTATGCATATATATGATCTCCATTTGTTTTCTTTCTCATTTTGATGCGATTTTTTGCCTTAATTTTGTAATATAGAACGGATTTGAAGAAAAGCTTTGGAATTCAAGATTTGGACTTATAATAGTTGATCTAGTTTAAAGATTGTTTAAAAACACAATTGTCTCACCTCAAGGTATCTATTATTGCAATGTTTGTTTTATTTTCATACATATCAATTCGTTTCATGTTTTATGGATGAATTCAATTAATTAATGATTTTATTGATGTTAATCAATATAAGGATAGGTAATGGACCGAGGTTGGATGTACAATGTGCCAAGACCACATCCGTCATATATTCGAAAATTGAGAAGCTTTATTGAAGCGGCCAAAAAGCACGCGAATTTGCGAAAGAGCAAGGAGATATTATGTCCGTGCATCGACTGTGATAATAAGATAGCTTGGAGAGATACATGAGTAATCCAATCACATCTGCTAAAAAGAGGGTTTACAAACAATTACACGATATGGTCAAAACATGGTGAGTTGGATCCGTGTGAAGTGCCTAGTAATGACGAGAGAGTTGTCGGAATTTTAGATCTTAAAGTTGATGGTAAAGTGGATAATGTGGATGCTAATCAAGATTTTGAAGAATTTGATTGCGAAGAGATGTTGCGCCATATGGAACCAGAAATGTTGAGTTCTGTGGGATCACAGAAAGGGCTATCTAAAATGGAGGGACTGGAAAGTGCTTCAAAAGAACCTTTATATGATGAATCAAAGGGTTGTGACAAAGAGTTTACTACACTGCGTACAGTTCTAGAACTTCTGAAGTTGAAGGCTAGCGCCGGATGGTCTGATACTAGCTTCACAGATCTTTTGAATTTTCTGTCTCAATTACTACCAAAACCCAACAAACTACCAACAAGCACTTATAAAGCGAAGAAGCTTATATCTCCCATAGCTCTGGGTGTGCAAAAAATTCATGCATGTCCGAACCATTGTATTCTGTATCGTGGCGATTTTGAGACGCATCAAGATGCCCAGTTTGCAATGTCAGTCGATACAAGAAGAGCTACAATCAAGACTGTGTAAAAAAATTCCCAAAGAAAAATAAAAACAAGAAATCCACTATTGGACCTGAAAGTGACGATGACACTTTTGATGACATGGATGGGAAAAAGAAGTCAAAGAACCCAGCTTTGGTGATGTGGTATCTTCCAGTAATTGATCGCTTAAAACGTTTGTTCTCAAATCCTAGGGAGGCTGAGCTTATGCGTTGGCATGCTGAAAATCGCAAGCAGAATAACAAACAGATTCGACACCCTGCTGATGCATCACAATGGAAAAATTTCGATCTTATGTATCCTGAGTTTGCCAAAGAAACCAGAAATGTAAGATTTGCTTTGGGTACAGACGGAATGAATCCATTTGGTGAAAAAAGAAGTGTACATAGCACCTGGCCCGTGACTTTAACGATGTACAACCTTCCATCATGGTTGTGTCACAAAAGAAAGTACATTATGTTGACTATTGTTATTCAAGGTCCGAAATCAGCTGGTGTTGATATTGATGTGTTCCTAGAACCTCTTATGGAAGATATGACAAAGCTCTGGAATGAAGGAGTTAGAATATGGGATGAGTATTGCCATGAGTATTTCAACTTAAGAGCAATTATATTTGTTACCATCCATGATTCTCCCGGTGGCGCCACACTATCAAGGCAAAAGACTAAAGGAAAGAATGGTTGTGTAGTGTGCATCGATGGAACTGCTTCCATGTACCTTAAATCATCCAAGAAGTTGGTGTTCATGGGACACAGACGGTTCTTGATGAAGCAACATAAGTATTGAAAGATGAAAGCGGAATTTAACAATCAACTGGAAAGTGAAGGTGCACCAAAGCCTTATAGTGGGAAACTTGTTTTTGAAATTGTAAAGAACATTCATGTTGTATTCGGAAAGGGAAAAAACAAAGGAGAAAAGAGAAAGAGAACTGACCCTTCAACTTACACAACTTTCAAGAAGCAATCAATTTTTTTCAAGTACCTCCCGTACTGGAAGGATATGGAAATTTGCCACAGCATTGATTTGATGCATGTAACAAAAAATGTTTTTGACAGCATCATTGGAACCTTGCTGGGCATGCCGAGTAAGACAAAAGACGGACTCAAATCACGCAATGATCTAGTAGATCTTCAAATCAGACCGGAACTTCATCCAGTGGATAGTGGCAAAGGGAAGCCTTACCTCCCCCCAGCTAGCTACAACTTGTCAGTTGAGGAGAGAACAAAGATTTGCAAATGTTTGCGTGGGGTCAAAGTGCCCACATGTTTCTCATCCAATATCAGCAGACTAGTCAGGATGAAGGACTTGTCTCTATTTGGCTACAACTCTCATGACTGCCATGTGATGATGATGGTGTTCCTCCCAATTGCGGTAAGAGCCCTCGAAACAGAGCATGTCAAAGTTGTCATCACACGCTTGTGTTACTTTTTCAATGCGGTTTCACAAAAAGTAATAGCTTTAGAAGACTTGGACTATCTAAAGGCATACATCATCGAGACTATGTGCAAGCTTGAAATGTGTTTTCCTCCATCATTTTTTGATATGCAAGTACACCTAATCATACATCTCGTGGATCAGATAAAAATATTAGGGCCACTATATTTACATCATATGTTTCAGTTGGAGCGATACCTGGGAGTATTAAAAGGTTATGTGCGAAATCGCGCTCACCCAGAGGGTTCAATCATGGAGGGATACACTACAGAAGAAGTGATTGAGAGCTGTATAGATTACATCAGTGACGGAACAATGATAGGTGTGCCTGTACCTAAACATGAGGGTAAACTATGTGGGAGAGGGAGAATGGGCAAGAAAACTTTTCGCGTTGAGGATTACAAGCTAGTACATTGTGCTTATGGTAGTGTACTACAACATCTCACGATAGCCGAGCCTTACATAGAGGAACACCTGGATGAGCTTCGTAAAGAAAATCAGAACCGCACAGAGGACTGGATCATGAGGGAGCACAAACATCGTTTCAGCGAATGGTTAATGGACAAAAACATCCCATTCGGAGACTCTTTGGAAGAGAAAACAATGAAGAATTTGGCTTCTGGGCCATCGTGTTTTGTGACATCATGGCAAGCATATGACATCAATGGGTACACATTCTACACTAAATCAAAAGACATGAAAAGTGTTGCACAAAATAGCGGTGTTCGTATCGATGCTTTTGACCTACATGGACAGAAGACCACATATTTTGGATTCATAGAGGAAATATGGGAACTTGATTATGGCCCAAGCATGAAAATACCCTTATTTAAGTGCCAATGGGTACAACATCCCGTGGGGGTGATAGTGGATAACTACGGACTCACACTGGTAGACTTAAAGAAAGTAGGATATAAAGATGACCCGTGGGTTCTCGCCGAATGTGTTGCACAAGTGTTCTATGTACTCGATCCAGCAGATGAGAAGATGCATGTAGTTATTTCTGGAAAGCAAAAAATTGTTGGAGTTGAGAATGTGGGAGACCAAGATGAGGAATACAATAAGTATGAAGAGATGTTCGTCTTTAACGGTCCAGAGGGAATCAAGCGTGTGGAAAAGAAAATTGATAAGAACTTAAAGCCATACATGCGGAAAAATGGTAGTTCATGAAAAATTGTATGAATCAAATTGTATTTGTTATCATGTATGATCGACTATGAATTGTGGTTGCCAATTAATTTAAAATCTCTCTAGTTATCTATGTGTGCTATTATAATTCATTTAAATTGTATTTGCATATTATTGTTAAAAATTAAATATTAATTGATTTAAATTGTATTTGCATATTTCTGTTAAAAATTAAAATTATTTTCATATTTAAATTGTATTTTCATATTTTTACAATCACGGGCGGTTTTGTCTTAGGGTCCGCTTGTGAAAAGGATAGAGCACCACAGGCGGTCCTAAACAAAAACCGTTTGTGATACTATTACATCACAGGCATACTGAACCGCCTGGGACATCACAGGCGGTTTTCTAACCGAACCGCCTGTGATGTAAAAAGCCTACTGCTTGTATAGAGCCAAATTGTATCAGTGAAGGCAACAGCCCATGCCCTCTACATTCTTGGTTGCATGCACCAAAAATCGAGAACCTGCGTGTAGGAGAGAAAAAAGGAATCTGCATGCGGTTAGCCCCCAGCACATGCAGGATAGGCTACACGATTGGATGCATGCAGCTATCCAATAAGAATATTGCCCAACTCCATCTAAGGGTTCCAAACATATTGTACCACGTCCCATAAATACACAGTTTATCAAATACTTAGATGTCTAATTTATTCTATTTTCGTTTCAGTCGCCTTAACTTCTTAATAACGTTAACCGAGTATTAGTAACTTTGTTTTGTTGTAACACATGTTTTAGTTAATTAATTAATTATTGGTTTGTTCGATGATTATTAAAATAGCAATTTAATTAGAACTAATTTATGGTTTTAACTTGGTGCTTTTATAAATATATATTAATGTGTTATTGTCAACTCAAATGTTTTTGGAATAACACTTGTTTAATATAAACGTGTCGGGGACCATAATTAGGGGTACCCTCAAGACTCCTAATCTCAGCTGGTAACCCCCATCACCACAAAGCTGCAAAGGCCTGATGAGTGCGATCAAGTCAAGGATCGGTCCACTCAAGGGACACGATCTCGCCTCGCCCGAGCCCAGCCTCGGGCAAGGGCAGCCGACCCCGGAGGATTTACGTCTCGCCCGAGGACCCCCTCCAGCAACGGACACACCTTCGGCTCGCCCGAGGCCCAGTCTTCGCCAAGAAGCAACCTTGGCCAAGTCGCCACGCCGACCGACCGTATCGCAGGAGCATTTAATGCAAAGGTGGCCTGACACCTTATCCTGACGCGCGCCCTTCAGTCGACAGAGCCGAAGTGACCGCAGTCACTCTGCCGCTCCACTGACCGGCCTGACAAGAGGACAGCGCCGCCTGCGCCGCTCCGACTACTGTGCCACTCGACAGAGTGAGGCTGACAGCAGCCAAGTCCGGCCTCAGGCGCCATAGGAAACTCTGCATCGCCCGACCCCAGGGCTCGGACTCGGGCTCAGCCCCGGAAGACGACGAACTCCGCTTCGCCCGACCCTAGGGCTCGGACTCGGGCTCAGCCCCGGAAGACGACGAACTCCGCTTCGCCCGACCCCAGGGCTCGGACTCGGGCTCAGCCCCGAAAGACGACGAACTCCGCTTCGCCCGACCCCAGGGCTCGGACTCAGCCCTGGCCTCAGCCGACGGTCTCCGCCTCGCCTGACCCAGGGGCTCAGACTCGACCTCGGCCTCGGAAGACAGACTCGACCTCGACCTCGGAGGAGCCTCCACCTCGCCCAACCCAGGGCTCAGACCGACCACGTCACAGGAGGCGCCATCATTACCCTACCCCAAGCTAACTCAGGCTACGGGGAACAAGACCGGCGTCCCATCTGGCTCGCCCCGGTAAACAAGTAATGATGGCGCCCCGCATGCTCTATGACGACGGCGACTCTCAGCCCCCTTACGGAAGCAAGGAGACGTCAGCAAGGACTCGACAGCCCCGACAGCTGTCCTTCCGCCAGGCTCCAGCGCTCCTCCGACGGCCACGACACCACACGAAACGGGTGCCAAAACCTCTCCGGCTGCCACGATGGCATGTACTTAGGGCACTAGCTCTCCTCCGCTAGACACGTTAGCACACTGCTACACCCCCCGTTGTACACCTGGATCCTTTCCTTACGCCTATAAAAGGAAGGTCCAGGGCCCTCTTACAGAGGGTTGGCCGCGCGGGGAAGGACGGGACGGCGCTCGCGTAAGCCGCTCGCTCCCTCCCGCGTGGACGCTTGTAACCCCCTATTGCAAGCGCACCCGACCTGGGCACGGGACAAACACGAAGGCCGCGGGTTTCCCCTTTTACGCCTGTCTCCCTCCGGCTTCTTCCCCCCTTCGCGGTCCGTCTCGCGCCGACCCATCTGGGATGGGGCACGCGGCGACAATTTACTCGTCGGTCCAGGGACCCCCCGGGTTCGAAACGCCGACAGTTGGCGCGCCAGGTAGGGGTCTGCTGCGTGTTGACGAACAACTTCCCGTCAAGCTCCAGATGGGCAGTCTCCAGCAACCTTTCCAGCCCGGGACGGTGCTCCGTTTCGGGAGTCTTGAGTTCATGTCCCTCGACGGCAGCTACGACATGATACTCCTTCCCCCGCCGCGCGACAGCGACAATGGCGGCCGACAACCTGCCAGCCGGCGGCGGAATCGACGACGTCTTCCCCACGTGGTGGAAGAACAACATTCGGGCTTGTCTCGTCCCCTCCCTCGCCAACAGAGGAGGAGGCGGGGCAACCAAGGCCAAGCAGGAGGCGACACCTCGTCGGCTGTCGAGCGAGTCGACGGCACCGGCGCCCCAATGGGGGGCACGTCGGACATCGACCTCGCGTCTGAGACGAAGACGAGTGTCGTCTCCCCGCAACACGCCAACCCCAAGCAAACGGACGACGCCAGCACGCTCGCAAAGGACTTGCTGGGCGTCACCCTCGTACCTGAGATGATGGTGCAGTCTGCCCCTGACGTGACTTCGTCACCGCCCGTCGACCAAGAGGTACCGACCGATTCCCATCTCGTGCCTTTTGGATTCAGCCTCGACCCACCAAGCGACTTCGCTTTGGTGGACGCTCTCATAGAGGCGAGTCCAAACCCTCTGGGGTATCGTATGCGGTCACCTTGGGACCGGCTGACGGCCGTCTCGACCTACGGGCCCTCGGGTTCCGAGGAAGATGACGAGCCCGACTTTAGTTGGGATTTCTCTGGACTTGGTAACCCCAGTGCCATGCGGGACTTTATGACCGCATGCGACTACTGCCTTTCCGACTGTTCCGACGGTAGCCGCAGCCTCGGCGACGAGGACTGCGGCCCAAGTCGTGAATGTTTCCATGTCGATCTAGGGGGTCCCGACGAGGGCAACCATCTTGGTATGCCGGAGAACGGTGATCCCCCTAGGCCTATGCCTCGCGTTGATATCCTTCGGGAGCTAGCTGTGGTCCCCGTCCCGGCGGGGGGTCATGACCCACAGCTCGAGCAAATCCGCGAGATGCAGGCCAGGCTCGACGAGGGAGCAGGAACACTTGAGCTGTTCCGCCGGGACATTGGGCAGGAATGGGCGGGCCAACCTCTGGCCGGAGAAGTGCGTCATCTACCCCAGGGCATCCAGCACTGCATCACCGACGATGTCAGGGTAAGGCCGCCACCGGTTTCCAGTGGGGTTGGCCAGAACCTGGCTGCAGCGGCAATACTTCTCCGCGCGATGCCGGAGCCATCAACCACCGACGGGTGACGTATCCAGGGAGAGCTCAAGAATCTCCTGGAGGATGCCGCGGTCCGACGGGCCGAAAGCTCTGCCTCCCGAAGGCAGGGGTACCCCTCGGAACATCGCGTCGCGACTTCCCAATTCATGCGGGAAGCCTTGGTCCACACCGGGCGAACGCGCAACACAGCGCCTGCGACCCCAGGTCGCCTCGGCAACGAACACCCTCACCGCAGTCGTCGAACCCACCTCGACGAGAGGGTGCGCCGAGGCTACCACCCCAGGCGTGGGGGACGCTACGACAGCGGGGAGGATCGGAGTCCCTCTCCCGAACCACCCGGTCCGCAGGCTTTCAGCCGCGACATACGACGGGCGCCGTTCCCGACCCCGTTCCGAACCCCGACTACTATCACAAAGTACTCGGGGGAGACGAGACCGGAACTGTGGCTCACGGACTACCGGCTGGCCTGCCACCTGGGTGGAACAGACGATGACAACCTCATCATCCGCAACCTCCCCTGTTCCTCTCCGACACCGCTCGAGCCTGGCTGGAGCACCTGCCTCCGGGGCAGATCTCCAACTGGGACGACCTGGTCCAAGCCTTCGCCGGCAATTTCCAGGGCACGTACGTGCGCCCAGGGAACTCCTGGGATCTCCGAAGCTGCCGCCAGCAGCCAGGGGAGTCTCTCCGGGACTACATCCGGCGATTCTCGAAGCAGCGCACCGAGCTGCCCAACGTCACCGATTCGGATGTCATCGGAGCGTTCCTCGCTGGCACCACCTGCCGCGACCTGGTGAGCAAGCTGGGTCGCAAGACCCCCACCAGGCGAGCGAGCTGATGGACATCGCCACCAAGTTCGCCTCTTGCCAGGAGGCAGTTGAGGCCATCTTTCGGAAGGACAAGCAGCCCCAGGGCCGCCTACCGGAAGATGTCCCCGAGGCGTCAACTCAGCGCGGCACCAAGAAGAAAGGCAAGAAGAAGTCGCAAGCGAAACGCGACGCCACCGACGCGGACCTTGTCGCCGCCGCCTGTGGCAGAACCTCCCAAGTTATTGGGCCCACATGCACCTGTCCTTGTCTCAAAGACCTCAGACTGCTATGCATGTGCACCAGATAACTTAACAGGATCCGTCCGATTGCCCCAAGGACATCGGATAAACCGCGAACAACCAGAACCGCGGGATTAAGTAACACAAATCACACACACCAATATTGTTGCAGCGGAAATCTTACTACCAAATTTTACAGGTTACAAATTTTACATTAGTTTATCGGAGTGATTACAAAAGTATAAGTTTGAAATATATGCTAGCTCAAGGGATCATCCTCAATAAGAAGTATAGAAGGGTTACTTAGACTTATAAGAAGGCCGAGCCCACCGGCACTTAACACCATCAACAACAGCACAAAGTTAGAACCTGAAAAACAACAGTGAATAAAACCCTGAGTATGGAATTACTCAGCAAGACTTACCCGACTAAAGAAAAGACTCTCAAGGGTATGCTGGCTTAAGGGAGTCAAGGTAAGGCTTTAGCAAGAATCAACTTAGATACTTTTGCAGAAATAGCTTACTAAAGTGAGTCCTTACTTTCAACATTTTAATGCTAGATTAAGTATTAATAGACCTTGTTTGCATCTAGTCTAATTTCACCATCACATTAATCAATCCAACATGATTTTTGCTCATTAAGATTTCATCCATGACTTAGATTGCAGGGCAGTGACCAAGTCTTCATAACCGCGAAGGTACGGCGATCCGAATCGATTATACTCAGCTGAGGATCTCCGATCACACGACATATGTAGCACTTAACCCTTGCATATGTCAACCCGCCACCGGGGTTCTTAAGACCAGATCAGGTTCACGCGAACCGAGAGCACAGATACACCACCGTCCAGCCTCTTGCCACGGAGGGTACACGCTACTCTCGCCACCGCTCCACGCCCATTCCGTGTTATCTTATTCTGGCCTTAGTCTGCCCGAGGCAAGGCTTACCCATGACGAGGCATGTGACCAGTTAAAGGGTCCTCGATCATCAAGCCTACATTCAGTATAATCCTTAATCAACCTGGGTAGAACATCACCTGTTCCTAGCCCAAGTTCCGATTTAAGTACTTCCATCCTTAGGATTGTTTGTGTTCCTTAGGATGAAAAGAGCATCACAGGGAACTTTGCAGTAAGATCCCACCACGCTCTCAATGAAAATATTCTTGCAGGTAGAAGCCATCTTTCCTCAGGATAACCCCTGAGCAAGGCCTTAACGCAAAAGACAACCTCTATCCACAAGATCTGAGCAGGGCTAAGCATTTTTTGTAAATCATATTTTGATACTTCACCATAAGTATCTATAAAGGTATGGATTTCAAGGAAGGCAATGCATCAAAGGGTTTCCAAGCAACTCCTATAAACCTAATGCACATTTCACTAGACTTAAAGTGTGCAAAAATTATTTAAAAACACAAGGAAGGGGTTGCATGCACCGGGGCTTGCCTGGGTAACACTAGGTTAGTGTTTGTTAGACGATGTCCACTTGACGACCATCCTTGTCCTAGCACTTGATCAGGCAGGTTCGTTCATCAGCATCACCAATGCGGAGTAGCCCGCGCTTGGGGTCGATTTGAGTCATCTTCCGCATCACGTGATTAATTATCGCACCTGAATGAAATGCATTATGCATATGAATGCATATAGACAGGAATATCAAAAACCCTAAATAGTGCTACGCGATGACGAATTTAAACACCTAGCGGCGAGGCGTTGTACAATTTTGTACGGAATCACTAGTTATTAATATACGACTACACGCAATAATTACGCTTCTCTAAATTAAACGAACCTAACACAAACATTACAAACAACAACAAATTATACCCCTTTAATACAAATAGCCTAATCACAACTTAGCAGTTAATTAATTGAATTCTAAACATATCCCTTGTTTTATAAATTATACTACATCGCTCACAAAGAACTATTTTTTATTAAATTCTATAGGAAATTAGAAGCCCATTAAAATTGGTTTGGTATTTTTATCATTTTTCTTGAATTCTTTATGGATTTCTCAACTTTCTTAGAAAAAGAAAAAGAAAAACTTTCAATAGTATTGGGCCAAATTTTGCTCAACCGGCCCAGTTTAAGCAGATTATAGGGGCGTGCCCGCGGCAGCGCAACCGGTTTTGCATAAAAGTCCTTGCCAGAGTTAATATTAGGAACGAAGTCCTCAACTGAACTCTGCGAGTACTGACATTTTACTTCTGGCCCCTTCTAGGTTTCTTGTCTTTACAACGTGAGTCCCTGATGTCGCCGGCGGCGCGGACGCATTCCCACCGCGACACAACGGCGGAGGAGAGCCCGAGCAGCCGTTGGATAGCGACCAGACCAAATCCTAACCTACCCCGAGCATCTACAGGCATGGATTTGACTCACTAACTTACAGAGTGCCATGACCACGTTCAAGGCGGAAGCCCAGTACCGCAACGCTCACCCAAATGGCTCAGGCACAGGATGTTTTAAATTGAGGGCACAGGGAGCACGAGTAGGATGCGGGCAACACGACGCTCACAAGAATTGCCCCTGGGCCAACTGAACTTTGAGTGGGTCATCACCAGGACAGTTCACGCGGTGTCAAGCCCGTGTTCCGACCAAACCAAGACCGTAAGGACCAAACGGACTTCTCGGTGAGCTTCACCAAGGTACGGGGATGCTAGAACATCAGCTTGTGGGGGTTAAGACATACCACAGTCGCCAGCCCACGTGAAGCCGAGGTGTTGCCGGGGTGGTCATCAAATAAGTTCAGTGCCTTGATCGATGGAACTTGGGTGTGTCTAGGGTATGATTTGGGGTGTAGTACTACTAATCATGACTGCTCAACATGGTTGATGGTGAACTACGGATCACTGGTTGGGTTCCTACCTTTCCCTCCCCGGTTGCTCTTTATATAGGCAGGGAAAAGATCACAGGGGTTGGATGCTTGAACTTGCAGCAAGGACAGCTATGAACTCTAAATGCAGTCGTGGCTTCCTCCAGTAAATCCACGCCAGCACATAGAGCCTAGCTACGCAGGGTGGAGATTATCCATGGGCAAAAGAAAAGAGGGGGTAAGGATGAGGTGCACTGTACAGGATATTTGCACAGGTGATATTTCAGGGATGCACCAATCTGAATACCCCTGCCAGCACACCATCCCAATCTTCATCCTGTTCCAAAGTTGGTCATGGCAAGGAGGGTAAATATCAAGGGTAGATATTTCAGTGCTTCTGAATCTTCAACAGATAACTGATCCCCCCATCTTCAGCTAGCTATTTCTCTCATTTTCTGAGTAAGACAGATTAATCACTGTTAATAGAACTTGTTTAGTAATCCAAGGTCTACCAATTTTCTACAGATTTCATAGACCCAAACTTCTCAGATTAGAAGCTATGGCATCCAAAAGTTGACTATAAATTCTGGTTACCATTTCAGTTTGCCTGAACCAATTTTCAGTTATTCACCCCACTGCCTTCTTTCTGACAGGGATAGTTTAGGCGCCCTTATCTCCTAAATCTCCATAACACCAGGCCAAAGTTTCTTAATCAAACTCGCTCATGAATACATGCTTTTCAGCTTTGCTTAAATTAACCTGGCACCAAGTCGCATAGGACAGTACCAGCAAGGCCTCAAAGTTGCTCAGACAGAAATTTAAAGTAGATCAGTCTGAACTATATCCTTCAGTCTTGCGCAGCTGACTTATCATCTTTGGACGCCTGAATCTTCCAACTTTGTATAGTGTTAAGCTATGGTCCGTTAATAAATTTTGTTCATAGATACTACCTCTCCCACTTTTCTGTAGATACTTGGGCACAAAGCTACACGAAACAGCCTTTGCAAGCCCACAAAGTGGAGCAGACAGATAGGTATTTAGAACAGAGTTGTCTGATGAGGACCCATAAACCTGACAGCCTAACTGGAGCATCCTTTTTCTCGATTTTTGGCACAGGATCAAGCCCATACTTCTTAAGAACATTTAATCCCCTTCTAATGGTCTCTAATTTATCTACACAGCTCATAGACTTTAACCCACTAGATTGGTCACAAAAAGGCTTCCAACCCAGCTTGATACACTGCACTTATAAGTTTCAGACTACTGTGTTCAGTCTGAAATTTCAGAGTTCTGCTAGCTCGGTTTTGGGGTATGTTTTCATGAGATTTCATAAGGTTTTAGGGTTGGGTTTCTCAATTGAACTTATACCCCAATAGCAGCTCTACCTTTTTGATGTACTAATTTAAGACAGAATCCTCATGAGTGAAGAGATATATAGCTCCAAAGATGGTCCCAAAGTACTGGAATTCAGACTTGGTTACATGGCTTTCATGGGTCTTTTCTACAAAAAGGTCCAAATCCCACTATTCCTCTTGCAAATCCTTGAATATAAAAGTTAGTGGGTTTAAGGTGCCCCTTTTACTTTGATACTTGCACTTAGGTCCAGAAGTGTGCAACATTCGCATATAACCCCCTAAGATGTCAGTCCAGGGTTTTCAGAGGTCTACTTATGGTTTCTGGCACTTCTAGGGTTTGAATGCCACTTAAGTCCATCCATGGTGACATTTTATGATTAGTACAAATAAGTTTTGAGAACCTAACTCATTTGGGCTTTATTGACCTCCTAAACTCAGTTTAGGGTTAAGTACCCTACCCTAGGTTGTACCCATGACATATCACATCCATATAACTTTGTTTGAAATTTTTGCTTAGTGAATGAACTCTAGGTGTGACAAACTCATAATATGCCAATAATTATGATGTTATGCTCAAGCTTTAGTAGCAGTAACACCAGGGGTGTTACACCGCCGAGTACAAGAACCCTCGGAAACCTCCTGGAGGTGCCAATCTCTTCGACAAGATGCTCAAGGAGCCGTGCCCCTATCATCAGGGGCCCGTCAAGCACACCCTTGAGGAGTGCGCCATGCTTCGGCGCCACTTTCAAAAGGCCGGGCCACCCGCGGAGGGTGGCAGGGCTCACGACGACGATAAGAAGGAAGATCACAAGGCAGGAGAGTTCCCCGAGGTCCACGACTGCTACATGATCTACGGTGGGCGAGTGGCGAACGCCTCGGCTCGGCACCGCAAGCAAGAGCGTCGGGAGGTCTGCTCGGTAAAGGTGGCGGCGCCAGTCTACCTAGACTGGACCGACAAGCCCATCACCTTCGACCAAGACGACTACCCCGACCGCGTGCCGAGCCCGGGGAAATACCTGCTCGTTGTCGACCCCGTCATCGGCAACGTCAGGCTCACCAAGGTCCTCATGGACGGAGGCAGCAGCCTCAACATCATCTACGCCGAGACCCTCGGGCTCCTGCAGATCGATCTGTCCTCGGTCCGGGCAGGCGCTACGCCTTTTCACGGGATCATCCCCGGGAAGCGCGTCCAACCCCTCGGACAACTCGATCTACCCGTCTGCTTTGGGACACCCTCCAACTTCCGAAGGGAGACCCTCACGTTCGAAGTGGTCGGGTTTCGAGGAACCTACCACGCAGTGCTGGGGAGGCCATGCTACGCCAAGTTCATGGCCGTCCCCAACTACACCTACCTCAAGCTCAAGATGTCGGGCCCCAACGGGGTCATCACCATCGGTCCCACGTACCGACACACGTACGAATGCAACTTGGAGTGCGTGGAGTACGCCGAGGCCCTCGCCGAATCCGAGGCCCTCATCGCCGACCTGGAGAGCCTCTCTAAGGAGGCGCCAGACGTGAAGCGCCACGCCGACAACTTCAAGCCAGCGGAGACGGTTAAATCTGTCCCTCTCGACCCCAGCAACGACGCCTCCAAGCAGATCCGGATCGGCTCTGAGCTCGATCCCAAATAGGAAGCAGTGCTCGTCGACTTTCTCCGTGCAAACGCCGACGTCTTCGCGTGGAGTCCCTCGGACATGCCCGGCATACCGAGGGATGTCGCTGAGCACTCGCTGGATATCCGAGCTGGAGCCCGACCCGTGAAGCAGCCTCTGCGCCGATTCGACAAAGAAAAGCGCAGAGCCATAGGCGAGGAGATCCACAAGCTAATGGCGGCAGGGTTCATCAAAGAGGTATTCCATCCCGAATGGCTTGCCAACCCTGTGCTTGTGAGAAAGAAAGGAGGGAAATGGCGGATGTGTGTAGACTACACTAGTCTAAACAAAGCATGTCCGAAAGTTCCCTACCCTCTGCCTCGCATCGATCAAATCGTGGATTCCACTGCTGGGTGCGAAACCCTGTCTTTCCTCGATGCCTACTCAGGGTATCACCAAATCAGGATGAAAGAGTCCGACCAGCTCGTGACTTCTTTCATCACACCCTTCGGCATGTACTGTTATGTTACCATGTCATTCGGTTTGAGGAATGCGGGTGCGACATACCAAAGGTGCATGAACCACGTGTTCGGCGAACACATTGGCCGAACGGTCGAGGCCTACGTCGATGACATCGTAGTCAAGACGAGGAAAGCCTCCGACCTCCTTTCCGACCTTGGAGCGACATTCCGATGTCTCAAGGCGAAAGGCGTAAAGCTCAATCCCGAGAAGTGTGTCTTCAGGGTCCCCCGAGGCATGCTCTTGGGGTTCATCGTCTCCGAGCGGGGCATCGAGGCCAACCCGGAGAAGATCACGGCCATCACCAGCATGGGGCCCATCAAGGACTTGAAAGGCGTACAGAGGGTCACGGGATGCCTTGCGGCTCTGAGCCGTTTCATCTCGCGCCTCGGCGAAAGAGGCTTGCCTCTATACTGCCTCTTAAGAAAGGTCGAGTGCTTCACTTGGACCCCTGAGGCCGAGGAAGCCCTCGGGAACCTGAAGGCGCTCCTCATGAACGTGCCCATCTTGGTGCCCCCCGCTGCCGGAGAAGCCCTCTTGATCTACGTCGTCGCTACCACTCAGGTGGTTAGCGCTGCGATCATGGTTGAGAGACGAGAAGAGGGGCATGCATTGCCCGTCCAGAGACCAGTCTACTTCATCAGTGAAGTACTGTCCGAGACCAAGATCCGCTACCCACAAATTCAGAAGCTACTGTACACGGTGATCCTGACGCGGCGGAAGTTGCGACACTACTTCGAGTCTCATCCGGCAACTGTGGTGTCATCCTTCCCCCTGGGGGAGATCATCCAGTGCCAAGAGGCCTCGGGTAGAATTGCAAAGTGGGCGGTGGAAATCATGGGCGAGACGATCTCGTTCGCCCCTCGGAAGGCCATCAAGTCCCAGGTCTTGGCGGACTTTGTGGCTGAATGGGCCGACACCCAGCTCCCAACAGCTCTGATCCAACCAGAACTCTGGACCATGTTTTTCGACGGGTCGCTGATGAAGACAGGAGCAGGCGGGCCTGCTCTTCATCTCGCCCCTCGGGAAGCACCTACGCTACGTGCTACGCCTCCATTTCCCGGCGTCCAACAATGTGGCCGAGTACGAGGCTCTGGTCAACGGGTTGCGCATCGCCATCGAGCTAGGGGTCCGACGCCTCGACGCTCGCGGTGACTCGCAGCTCGTCATCGACCAAGTCATGAAGAACTCCCACTGCCGCGACCCGAAGATGGAAGCCTACTGCGATGAGGTTCGGCGCCTGGAAGACAAGTTCTACGGGCTCGAGCTCAACCACATCGCCCGATGCTACAACGAGACTGCGGACGAGCTGGCTAAAATAGCCTCGGGGTGAACAACGGTTCCCCCGGACGTCTTCTCCCGAGACTTGCATCAACCCTCCGTCAAGACCGACGACACGCCCGAGCCCGAGAAGGCCTCGACCCAGCCCAAGGCACCCTCGGCTCGGCCCGAGGCACCCTCGGCTCGGCCCGAGGCACCCTCGGCCCCCAAGGGTGAGGCACTGCGCGTCGAGGAGGAGCGGAGCGGGGTCACGCCTAATCAAAACTGGCAGACCCCGTACCTGCAATATCTCCACCGAGGAGAGCTATCCCTCGACCGAGCCGAAGCTTGGCGGTTGGCGTGGCGCGCCAAGTCGTTCGTCTTGCTGGGAGACGGGAAGGAGCTCTACCACCGCAGCCCCTCAGGCATCCTCCAGCGATGCATTTCCATCGCCGAAGGCCAGGAGCTCTTACAAGAGATACACTCGAGGGCTTGCGGCCATCACGCAGCACCTCGAGCCCTTGTTGGAAATGCCTTCCGACAAGGCTTCTACTGGCCGACCGTGGTGGCCGACGCCACTAGAATTGTCCACACCTGCCAAGGGTGTCAATTCTATGCAAGGCAGACCCACCTGCCCGCTCAGGCTCTGCAGACCATACCCATCACCTGGCCGTTTGCTGTGTGGGGTCTGGACCTCATCGGCCCCTTGCAGAAGGCACCTGGGGGCTACACGCACCTGTTGGTCGCCATCGACAAATTCTCCAAGTGGATCGAGGTCCGACCCCTAAACAGCATCAGGTCCGAACAGGCGGTGGCGTTCTTCACCAACATCATCCATCGCTTTGGGGTCCCGAACTCCATCGTCACCGACAACGGCACCCAGTTCACCGGCAGAAAGTTCCTGGACTTCTGCGAGGATCACCACATCCGGGTGGACTGGGCCGCCGTGGCTCACCCCATGACGAATGGGCAAGTAGAGCGTGCCAACGGCATGATCCTGCAAGGGCTCAAGCCGCGGATCTACAACGACCTCAACAAGTTCGGCAAGCGATGGATGAAGGAACTCCCCTCGGTGGTCTAGAGTCTGAGGACAACGCCGAGCCGAGCCACGGGCTTCACACCGTTCTTTCTAGTCTATGGGGTCGAGGCCATCTTGCCCATAGACTTAGAATACAGTTCCTCGAGGACGAGGGCCTACGCCGACCAAAGCAATCAATCTAATCGAGAATACTCACTGGACCAGCTGGAAGAGGCTCGGGACATGGCCTTACTACACTCGGCGCGGTACCAGCAGCCCCTGCGACGCTACCACGCCCGAGGGGTTCGATCCCGAGACCTCCAGGTGGGTGACCTGGTGCTTCGGCTGCGACAAGACGCCCGAGGGCGGCACAAGCTCACGCCTCCCTGGGAAGGGCCGTTCGTCGTCGCCAAGGTTCTAAAGCCCAAAACGTACAAGCTGGCCAACAGTCAAGGCGAGGTCTACAGCAACGCTTGGAACACCCGACAGCTACGTCGCTTCTACCCTTAAGATGCTTTCAAGTCGTTCATACACCTCGTTCACACACAAAGTCTAGTCATCAAGGAAGGGTCAGCCTTGCCTCGGCAAAGCCCGACCCTCCCTCGGGGGCTAAAAGGGGGGAACCCCCCTTTGCGTCAAAATTTTCCTCGAAAAAAGATCTTTTCTGTCAGAATGTCTTTCGTGCTTTTTGACTACTTCGAAAGTGGATCCTGAAAACGACGAAGTACACGTAAGCAGCCAAGGCTGACCGAGCCGAGGGACTCCTACGCCTCCGGGATACGGATACCTCACTCATCACCTTCTGCGATAAGTAACTCACGTTCGGATAGGTGATTCCGCGGACCGAACAAGTCTTCACGCTCAAAAACTCCTCTGCCGAAACGATTTTTCGGTCCTTCTCGACTACGTCGGTGACAGAACCCTATGGACGAGTAAGAGTACACGTAAGCGGCAAGGCCGACCGAGCTGAGGGATTCCTACGCCTCCGGGATACGGATACCTCACTCATCACCTTCCGTGAAAAGTAACTCTCGCTCGGACAAACAATTCTGTTACTGACAAATAAGTCCAGATACTCGAAACAAGAGGAAAAGGAACGCAGCTTTACAACACGACGACAGTGTGTTTGGGCCTCGGCGGCCACAGAAAACATACACACACTACAAGATAACCCGATCCTGCAGGCTCGGACATTGACAGTTGAAGGGAGCAGCAGCACCCTCGGCGTCAACTACACCTTCGGCAAAGTCCGGCCTAGCCTCGGACGGCGACGCGGTCGGAGGATCTCCACCCCGAAGGACGACATCAGCACCACGCCCGGACCATCGCCGGTGGGGTCTTCTCCAAGTATCCGGCTTGAGCAGACAGCTCGGCCGGCCACCCCGAAGCCTCAGCCAGCTGTCCCCCGAGGACATCAGCCAGGCTCGTGGCCTCGGCAACTCGACTCTGGCGTCGGTCCCGCCAGTGGACGGCCTGGCCAGGCTCCGACCGACCAAATCTTCTTTTCGAGCCAACTCTGCCTCTGTCCGTGCTGACACCGCTACCTCCGGCTTCGGCTCATCGAAGAGCGGCCGAGGGTTCCTTTAACTAAGCAAGAGAAGCCTCGGACAGCAAGGCCGACCGAGCCGAGGGACTCCTACGCCTTCGGGACACGGATACCTCACTCGTCACCTTCGCACGAGGCGACTCACGCTTGGTGAAGCGGTTCAGATAGCCAACAGGCGAGTCTTAGTGCTCAAAATGAGGAAAAAACACGGCTCCGTGCCGAAAATACATACATGTTCAGGCCCCGACAGCCACAATGAACAAGACACCGGCACTCAAGGTGCCATTACAAACGGAACTCCGGTTCCGTCCCCGCGGGTATGAACAACCTCCACAACGGGGAGCCTGCGGGGCGACAAGCTCCGTGCGACTCGCCAGCGACCTCTGCAGCAGCAGCTATGGTCCCAGGACGGACGCAGCCACCGGAAGGCTCTCGTTCGCGTCCCCGCTCAAGGGACGCGAACCAGACATTAAAGCCAAAGAGCCAGAGGTCGGTCCGTAGGCGGCGCCGATGGCCTCGACGGTGGGGAAGCTTCCTCTAGCTGCCACCACGTCAGCACCGACGGCGGCGTCCGCCTCTCCACCAACGCCGCACCGGCGAGCGCGGGCCGCTCCAAAGCGCACCGGCAGGTCCTCACTCCCGTCCTCGCCACGAAAGCGAGGAGGAGGACGGAATGTTGCATCCTAGCTGGGCAGCAACAGTTCGCCTTCCCCGACATGGCTGGAGGATGCCTCTTCCGCAGAGCTGGAGGATGGTTTCCACCACCAGAAGCTGGAAGAGGAGGTGGCCAGCCGACCCACGCGGGAGGTAGAGCCTCGGCTCACCCCGCCCTCCGCCCTAGCAAGGACGATGAGGATCCTTGAAGCTGAGGGCGGGACCAAGATCGCAGCCCGGCTTGCTTCTCCCCACCCAGGAGCTGGTGGTCACCGTCTTGGGTGACCACCGGCGAGGGGATGCGGCCGGGCTGCCTGATGAAAATCCTTGAAGCCGAACGATGGCTGAAAGGTACCAACTTCCACGAAGTTGCGTTCCTCCAACGACAAGGCAGAAGGATTGCGGGTGTTCCCCATCCGGGGGCTCGGAAGGTGGAAAGACGCGATGCATAAGGGAGCGCGAAGACATGGTCGCCTTTCAAGGGGGTCACCCTCCTTTTAAAGGCAACTCTCCCCACTTGCGTCCTCAGCCATCGCGGGCTGAGTCTTCTCCAACACGCTCCAAGGTCCTCCCCCTACGACACGGGGGCCGGGTCCCACGCGTCATGCAAGCTGGCCCAAGGCAGAAGAAGCCAAACCACCGCGCACGGTGCATGCAACTGCCCAGCGGTTACAAGCATTCCTCCACTTTCGCCCAGACCAGCGGGTGAAAGGGCGGACAGCCATGCAGTCGGCATGCAACCGCGCCAAGTGGGCGCACCCCTTCGACTCCAACGCGCCCAGCATGGAGGCCCAGGCCCACATGTCATGCAACCGGCGCGCCGGTTGCTACGTGCGAGCAACCGCACCGCCCCTCGCGCCACTACCGCGCCTCCTTGACTGCGGAACCAGTACCACGACTCGAGGCAACCCTGCGTATGACCCAACAGTGCCAGCCAGGCACATCGATCATGGGTCAGTCAGCCGCGGGAGGAGGTGCGATGGTCGATACGGCCAAAAATGGGCCGGCAGTAATGGCGGTGGCAGGCGGGCGGAAGCAGCGGTCACGTCGTCAGCCAAGCTCACGTCCCATCTAGGGACAGCAAGGGAACCCTCTCTCACGGCATGAAGACGACGCGCCCGTGTTCCGTTCCTCGAACGGCTCGCACGCGCGCAACGGCTGCCCCGTGAACCACTCGTCCCGTCGCATTAACTCTGCGGCAGGACAGGCGGCACCTTTGGCAGGAGAAGCGGGCGACGCTTTGCCTTCGCCATAATGACTGCGTCAAAAAGGTGTGCCACGTCATTCGATTTTGTATCCTTTTCCTTTTTCCTCTTTCTCTCTCCTACAACAGGGACCGGGAAAGGGGACACCCCGAAAGGGATCCTTCTCCGCGAAGGAAACGGGCCCCGAGCCCCCCTACTGATCAGAGGTTCGAAGGCTGGCCCCTCGGAGGGGTTCAACAGCCGCCTCAGAGCGCTCGGGCTCCGCGCCCACTACTGGTCAGAGGTTCAAAGGCCGGCCCCTCGGAAGGGTTCAACGACCGCCTCAGGCCACTTGGGCTCCGCGCCCACTACTGATCAGGGGTTCGTAGGCTGGCCCTCGAAGGGTTCACAGCCGCCTCAGACGCAGAGTGAGGGATGACCTTGGGTACGTTTGATACATAACCAAGGCTCGGGATGCGCTCCCGAGGTACCCTAGGACATTTCTGAGACCAGCGGGAACGATCTTGTAACGGAATCCCATCAGAGGGAGGCATCGAGCCCTCGGACCCCGTCAAAAGGGGACCGGGACCGGCAAATCACCCGCAGGTACTTTTGGAGCATGCCTCCGGGCCTCTAGCCGACCCCTAACAAATGGGGCACGAGCGTCCACTCGGATTACCCGTTAACAGCTCACTGGAGACACCATGTTTGGCGCCCTCCAAGGGCAACATGGCGCTTTCCCCCCCCCCCCTCCTCCTTGCGGAAAGGCGACGCAGGGGCGTATGTAAAAAAGTCGAGTCTGTCCTTGACCGTCCTCTCGCCCTGTGCGGAGGCTCGGGGGCTGCTCTCGCAAACCCAGCTCCGACCAAGCCGTTGACAACGTCAACATACCAGCCCGAGAACTTGGGACCCGACCGTTCACCCGGGCTACGGCCAGCTCGCATGAGGGAACAACCAGACCGGCTGAAGCATTGCGAAACGCATTAAGACCTCGAAGGAGTCAAACCACTCCTCCGAGGCCTCGGGGGCTACACCCGGCGGGTGCGCTCGCGCGCACCCATCGGAACAAAACGCAACCGAGAAAGGTCGGTCCCCTTGCGAAAAAGTGCGACAAAAGCCTCCAAGCGAGTATTAACACTCCCTTCTAGACCCTCAAGAACTAATTTATGGTTTTAACTTGGTGCTTTTATAAATATATATTAATGTGTTATTATCAACTCAAATGTTTTTGGAATAACACATGTTTAATATAAACGTGTCGGGGACCATAATTAGGGGTACCCTCAAGACTCCTAATCTCAGCTGGTAACCCCCATCAGCACAAAGCTGCAAAGGCCTGATGGGTGCGATCAAGTCAAGGATCGATCCACTCAAGGGACACGATCTCGCCTCGCCCGAGCCCAGCCTCGGGCAAGGGCAGCCGACCCCGGAGGATTTACGTCTCGCCCGAGGACCCCCTCCAGCAACGGACACACCTTCGGCTCGCCCGAGGCCCAGTCTTCGCCAAGAAGCAACCTTGGCCAAGTCGCCACGCCGACCGACCGTATCGCAGGAGCATTTAATGCAAAGGTGGCCTGACACCTTATCCTTACGCGCGCCCTTCAGTCGACAGAGCCAAAGTGACCGCAGTCACTCCGCCGCTCCACTGACCGGCCTGACAAGAGGACAGCGTCGCCTGCGCCGCTCCGACTGCTGTGCCACTCGACAGAGTGAGGCTGACAGCAGCCAAGTCCGACCTCAGGCGCCATAGGAAACTCCGCATCGCCCGACCCCAGGGCTCGGACTCGGGCTCAGCCCCGGAAGACGACGAACTCCGCTTCGCCCGACCCCAGGGCTCGGACTCGGGCTCAGCCCCGGAAGACGACGAACTCCGCTTCGCCCGACCCCAGGGCTCGGTCTTGGGCTCAGCCCCGGAAGACGACGAACTCCGCTTCGCCCGACCCTAGGGCTCGGACTCGGGCTCAGCCCCGGAAGACGACGAACTCTGCTTCACCCGACCCCAGGGCTCGGGCTCAGCCCTGGCCTCAGCCGACGGTCTCCGCCTCGCCCGACCCAGGGGCTCGGACTCGACCTCGGCCTCGGAAGACAGACTCGACCTCGACCTCGAAGGAGCCTCCACCTCGCCCAACCCAGGGCTCAGACCGACCACGTCACAGGAGGCGCCATCATTACCCTACCCCAAGCTAACTCACGCTACGGGGAACAAGACCGGCGTCCCATCTGGCTCGCCCCGGTAAACAAGTAATGATGGCGCCCCGCATGCTCTATGACGACGGCGGCTCTCAACCCCTTTACGGAAGCAAGGAGACGTCAGCAAGGACTCGACAGCCCCGACAGCTGTCCTTCCGCCAGGCTCTAGTGCTCCTCCGACGGCCACGACACCCCATGAACCGGGTGCCAAAACCTCTCCGGCTGCCACGATGGCATGTACTTAGGGCACTAACTCTCCTCCGCTAGACACGTTAGCACACTGCTACACCCCCCGTTGTACACCTGGATCCTTTCCTTACGCCTATAAAAGGAAGGTCCAGGGCCCTCTTACAGAGGGTTGGCCGCGCGGGGAAGGACGGGACGGCGCTCGCGTAAGCCGCTCGCTCCCTCCCGCGTGGACGCTTGTAACCCCCTACTGCAAGCGCACCCGACCTGGGCGCGGGACAAACACAAAGGCCGCGGGTTTCCCCTTTTACGCCTGTCTCCCTCCGGCTTCTTCCCCCCTTCGCGCTCCGTCTCGCGCCGACCCATCTGGGCTGGGGCACGCGGCGACAATTTACTCGTCGGTCCAGGGACCCCCCGGGTTCGAAACGCCGACAAAATGTGACCTTTGTTATGGATCCTTGCGTGTCGCGAGTGCTGACGCGCACGTTGTTCGCACGTTAGTTCGTGTGTCATTCGCGCACTCTTTGCGCGTCGTCGCCATTCCTTCGCGCGTTCGTGCTGCGCGCCTGGTTCGCGTGTCGGTCACGTGTATCGCGCGGCGTCTGCGCATGATAATAAATTATTTTCGCTTATGAATACTCATGTTAATAATGATTAATTTGTCAGGTCACATATTTTAGATATTTAACTTAAGGTTTGCTCGACTAATATTTGTTAGAATAATATTCTAATTATATTAAATGGATAGTGTTCAACTTGCTTTGATAATAAACATTAACATGGTTAATATTAACTTAAATACTTATTTATTTATTTAATACTTGTTTAGTTTAAGCACGACATCTAATTAGTTTTTCTCTGCCTGTCGCGTGGCCTGTTCCGCATGCGGTGGCATGCTGTTTCGCGAGTCATTCGTGTGCTGCTTGTACGTCGTCATCGTTTGTTCGCGCCACGCGTATGGTTAGCGTGTTGTCGCGTGCTGTTCGCGCACGTCGTCACACGTCAGTCGCACATGGTCACGTGTTGTCGTGCGCGCTGTCCGTCTGCTCCTTCGCGCGTGCCACAGAGTTGTTTCACGTGTCGTCGCGCATGCTAATTCACACGTTGTTCGCTCGCGTCGCCGCTCGCATAAATCGCTATTCAGGCGCTTTGATAAAATCGCTTCGCCGCATTGTTCATGTTAAATAATTAATTTCTTGTTTAGCGTTGGTTAGTTAAAATAACCGTTCGATTGAACCTGTTAAGCGATTATGCAGACTTAGATGTTATATTCAATATTCGATTAATATAAAATGATATAATTTAGTGGTACCCGTACGTCGTGTCGTTTATAAATTTATTATATGTTTAAACATAGTGAGTCTTATGTGTCATGTTCATAAACATAATCCGACCAGTTTAAAATGTGGTTTTCGATCAAATTACAATCTCGATTAATGCCACATTAGATATTTCTTTAGAGTATCTTCCGCAAATGATTTATATTAATTAAAATCGACCTAGAACATAGGTTACGCGTTTATTATGCAAACTGTCGGTACCTTGAAATAGGGGTACCCTCCTCTACAGTATAAAGACGCTACACCCGTATGACACCTCCAGATCACACGGAGAGCGGCACCCGACCCCACCACATGTGCAGGCCTAAGTGTACCACGTGGCGAGGAAGGATAATGCCTCCCAGGAAGCACCGTCGGGTCCGGACCTCCGCAAAGGAACACCGGACCCCTATGAGTACGAGTCTGGAGCTCCCGAGGAGACATGTCGGATCCCCGGGTGGGTCTCAGGTCCCCCCGAGAGAGGTATGGGCCTCAGCAAGGTCCCGGGACTGGAAGGACCCCGGCACAGGCAAGGGTCCGGTGCCGACACGTGTCCAGACTTTGCTCTACGCTCCCCGCTCAGGCGGAGACCCGCCGCAGTCGCGTGGCTTGTGGCTCGTGACATAAGCCAACGGGCCGAGCCTGACGCAAGGCCCATACGGCTGTGCAGTCTTTGCATTTATTGCGGAGAGGACGCGCCGCCTACCACCACGCTGACGGGTGATGCGCCCTCTCAGCATTTAATGTGTCCTGTCCAATCCTCCGGTAGACGGCGTCAGGGTCAACCAGCAGACGGCGCGCCTGACCAGTCTGTTGGGGAACAGTGCGCCTGTACCGAGCGGCGCACAACACTCATCATCCCTTCTACAAAAAGGTTCCCCTGCACACCGAGGATACGGAGATCTCGGGCGTCAGGGCACAAGAAGATTGCCCCAACAGCAACATTTGTAGCTCCAAGCGCTATATTCTTTATGTCCCTGGGCCCACATGTCGGGGCCCAGTACCTTTGTGCATGCCCCCTTCAGCTATAAAAGGGGAGGCATGCGACGTTATACACAAGCTCAATCTTTCAGGCCCAACCTTAGTCTCACAAGTTCATACAAGCTCTCATACAATACACCGCACAGTGGAGTAGGGTGTTACGCTCCGGCGGCCCGAACCACTCTAAATCCTTGTGTGTTCTTGTGTTCTTCCCACTTTTCCAACTGACAAGCAAAACGCTTAGGCCCATCCTCATCTTAGGATTTAGGGCGAGTGCACTCCGCCACCCGGCCGGAGATTTGCTCTCCGACATTTGGCGCGCCGGGTAGGGGCTAGGCATTAGGTTTTTGCTTGTTTTCCTATTCAACACTATGGTCCGTATCGCCGAACATCGTGGCGAGACCTCTGAAGACTTCCCCATGGAGGAAGAGGCCGCATCTTCTACGCCACAGAGCTCTCGCCACCCGACGCTTGGTGCTGGAGCCGTGCGCCCCGCACGACGGCGCACGCCAGTACAGGCGTCCCGAACTCCGTCAGAAGATGCCCCCGCCGGAGCGCTCTCTATGGCCAGAGAGTTGTTGCACCACTTACCAAGCCCCATGGCCTCGCTAGGGGCTATGAGGCAGTGGCGCGATGACATGGATCGCCTCCTTAGCATGGCGCACACTGGCTCGATCAAGCCTAAGTGTAACACCCTGAATTTGGGGGTATAAAATTTCTTTGCTCATATTCACAAATTCAGGTGTTACTTCCTTTTCTCACCCTTCCTAATTCTTTTCTCTCTCATTTCAATAGGAACTAAGTACTTATTTTACTTGTAATTATAGTCTATTATGTTAAACCCTAGTGGAGTATGAATTGTTGCATCATGTTGAACCCTAGATTTCACTTTTGTTTGGTGCATAATTCTCAAAAGGTCTAATTTGAATTTGGGGCTCATTTGAATTTGAATCAAATGGAATAAATAAAAGAAAAGGGAGAAACAATTCAGAATAAAAGGAAAAGGCAAAGCAGCCCAACCCAGCCGCCCCCTCGGCCTTTCGGCCCAGCCGGCCCATCTCTCGAGCGCGCACCTCCCTCCCCTCCTCTCTCTGCGCAGCGGGTCCCACCTGTCGGCGCTCCCGCCTTCCGCGCACCCGCTCCGTTCTCTCTCTGCTCGCCCGGTCCCACCTGTCGGCGCCCGCTTTCCCCGCGCGCGCTCGCTCCCTCGCTCTCTCTCTGCTCGCGGGCCCGGGGTGTCAGCCCCGTCTTCCTCGCGTAACCGCCGCCCGAGCTGCTCGCGCCCGCCTTCCCCGCGCCCACGTCGCGCGTGGAACTCGCCCCACCTCGCCCCTGACCACTTGAGCCCCGAACCCCACTCGCCCTCACCCCTCCCCCATTTGCGCCCCAGCAGACTCTCTCTCCCCCTCGCTGCGCGCACGCAGAGCGCCGCCGCCACTAACCATCTCCGCCCGAGCCGTTTCCTCGTCGCCGGTGGAGCTCCGCCGCGCCCTTAGCCCCAGTGAGCTCCGCTCTGGCGTCCGCAACCCGGAACGCGCCCCAATTCCCTCTCCCCCTCCCTATTTCTCTCTGCCCGCGCTCACCCGTCGTCCGCCGTGCAGCCGCCACCGTCGACCCCGGTCCCTGTCGCGTCTCCGTCGCCGCCGAGGAGTCCCCGGAGCCCGCCTTGAGGTAACGGACCTCTCCCGCCCCTATCGCCCCTTGTTTTGCTCTCTGTTGCGCTTGATTGCTCGCCGGAGTAGATTAACCCCGCCGCCGAGCCGCCCCGCCGTGAACCGCCCCCCTCCGGTGCCTCTGCCCCGACCCAGACCCCACCAATGGAGTCCCCGTGCCCTCCCCGACCTCCCCGACCACTCGGATTGCCCCAGAGCCCCGCCAGTCGCCCGTGCCCCTCGTCTCCGGCGAGCCCTCCGCCGCGGGGACGAGCGCCGCCGCCCCAGCTAGCCGTAGGGGAAGCCCAGGCCGGCCACCCGATCCCCACCGTCCATCCCAGATCGGGCGGCCTCGTTTTAATTTGTCCAAGCCCAATCCTGGCCGTCCGCCGGAGATCCAGCGGCCCAGGCCCGCTTCCCCCTCACCCCGTCTCTCTGCCGTTTGGGCCCAGCCTGTCAGCCCGCCCGCGCGCTCGCTCTGCCCGCCCGGCCCCGCTTGCCAGTCGACCGCGCGCCCGCGCTGTCCGCCCGGCCCCGCCTGTCAGCCGCTCCCGCCGCCGCGCGCTCGCGCGCCCGCCCGCAGGATCTAATCCTGGCCGTTCGCTTTAGATCTGACGGCTGTAGGCGCTCGATACCCCTTCGCCCGCGCTTTTTCTTAAAGAGACCCCCGGTTTTCTGGAATTTGAACCCGCCGTCCCTGGTTTCTCGCAGTTAAGTCCCTGGCCCTTTTATTTAATTAAAAATAAGTCCTTAGGGTATAATTTTAACCCCTAAACTTGTAAAATTCATAACTTTGTCATATGAACTCCAAATTAGGTGCTTCAAATTGCAAAATGTTCATAATATTATTATCTATCTGTTTATGCAATGTTTCCCTGCTGTTTCCATGTATTAATTAATAGCTAATCACTAGGATAGGATTAAGACTATTGAAACCTCATTTAGGATAATTGGAAATAAGTAGACTTTAATAAAAGTTGGATTACTTAAGTTTGTGGACTTAAACACTTAAGTTTAGAAACTCAAACCAGATAATTATTTAATCCCACTACCAACTTAGACCTGATTAGTGGATAGTGAATCACTTTGTGTAATCCTCTACCCCCAGACCTAGGGAACTTTAGAGTGCCTATCCCTTTTCTGTTATGAACTTGTGACCCCTCTCTGCTGCATATGTTTGGTATATTGTTTTTGTCTGTTACTTTCCCAAGTGCATAGTGTGAATGATTGCTTTGCGTAGACAACGAGCAGTCTGTGTTTCCCGAGGCAGTTGCAGAGGAAGTCCCTGATCAGCAGTTTGGTGAAGGCAAGTGTCCTCTGTCCCATTATGTCCTATTCATTTATAATTTACTACCCCGCATTACTTACTTGAAACCTAAGGATTGACTAGCTTTACACTTTACTTTATCCTTGATGACCTATTGGGTTGTTATGGTTAGCACTTTGCTACTGCTTTAACATAATCAATGAACATGATGTGGCTATTTATGATACTGTTATCCTGTTGATGTTGATGATCTTGTGATATTCTAGGGGGCTCAGGCTGTTTCCTGAGTACCTCTCCGTAAGGACTGGTTCGTTGAGAGACCACCCGGGATAACAGTGCAACCATGAGGGTGAAATGGGATGCCCTTAGCTGATTAATTAGATGAACTAGAGGTGTAGTTGCTTAGCCGTCGTGCCGTCAATGGGGTCCAGGCACAGTGCTTGCTCTGCCGAGGTTGAGTGCCGAGGTTCTTTCGTTTTGCTCTTTGTTAGTCACTCTCCTGCGGGGAGGGGTACTGTGTTTATCAAACTGGAGAAACCTAACGGGCAGCTATGATCTCTAGGGAATCTTTGTAAAAGCTACGTAGTGATGCCCTGCCGGACCACCTAGGTAGTGGTCAATGGGGATTAGCTCTCCCCGGGTAGAAAGGGAATCATGACTCATGGGTAAAGTGTGCAACCTCTGCAGAGGGTAGTGAAACTGATATATCAGCCGTGCTCACGGTTAAGAGCAGCCTTGGGATCCTCTTTGATTAGAGATACAGATGGTTCGAGATACAATGGTTATGATATGGTTTTGGTTCGACTATGATGGTGTTGTTCCTCAATGAGGAAATGGTTCACGGGTTGGTTAATGCTAAAATCTGGCTTCTACTAATGATAAATACTTGACCAACTAAAAGCAACTGCTTGAGCCTAACCCCACATAAAGCTAGTCCACTTCAGCCAAACGGGACATTTGCTGAGTACGTTGATGTGTACTCATCCTTGCTTTACCACCAAACACCAGGTTGTCCGCATTGTAACCACTGCTCAGGAGAAGGTGAAGCCGTGGAAGGAGACTTCCAGGAGTTTCAAGACTACGATGAATTCTAGGTGTGGGTTGGCGGCAACCCCTAGTCAGCTGCCTGTGAAGGCCTTATCGTTACTGCGTTTCGTTTAGCACTTTGATTTACCTGTTAAGACGATGACTATGTTGATGTCTATGACTCTGTGATGTAATAAGTTAAGTACTCTTTTATGTTATTATTCGAGCTTTGTGCGATGATGTTCATTTATGTAATCGCTGTGTACGTGAGTTCTGATCCTGGCACGTACATGGTTCGCATTCGGTTTACCTTCCAAAACCGGGTGTGACATAAGTGGTATCAAAGCCCATGCTGACTGTAGGACCGCTGACCTAGAGTAGCACTGGTCGTACTAAGGACTATTGACCTTCCCTCTCACCTTGACCTCTGTTGTTACTTCAAAAGTCGGTCACCTCGACCAACCCTATGTTTTACTACCTATCTATACTATACCTTGTTAAAATTTTTATCTTATTCTGTCTTCGGTTTATTCACTTGTCATATTAGTTCTGCTCTTACTCTTGTGCTTACGGTGTCTTTTGTAGATGGCTCGTCTTAGACACACTGCACGTAAGTCGGTGATTCCTTTCCTGCCGTCTCGACTGGCGGAGCGTCCTCTGCACCGCACCGTGTCCGGTCAGTCGAGTCACCTGGAGAGGCTGCACCACCGTCTGCGTGAGGAGCAGGAACGCCGGCGCCAGCACGGAGAGCAGCAGGGCTCTTCCTCCTCACCCCAGCAGGAGGTGGAGACCGTGAGGCCCCGTTCCTCTGTGGCCCAGCTGGAGGCGCCCCTTGTTCCACCGCGGGACGTCCCGGCTGTTGGAGGAGCTACTGGAGGAGACCCCGACGACGACGACTCAGACCACAGCACGGAGTCTTCTGAGCCGCAGGAGGCGGAAGGATGGGTCGCCCGACCCATCACCCGTGACGCCGCTCGTGGTTGTCACTTCCACGACGCACTCGACACCTTGCTGCGCCAGGCTTTCGACCGGCACACCTGGTCGATCGAGTATCGTTGTGTGGTCTACCAGCACAGTCGCGGGAGGTACCCGGACCGCTGGGAGGCTACCTGCCTAGTTCGCCGTCCGGAGGATGACCTCCGGGGTGCGGAGGCTGTTTCGGAGCACTATTCCATCTCCGAGAGGGACACTGCAGAGGCGGCTATGCAGGATGCAGCACGACGTGCACTCTCTCAGTACTGTTCTTTGTTCGGTGGCGTGGCCGACGGTCTTAACCTTCGGTACTACCCTCGCCGCCCTACTGGCAGCACAGAGAGTGTGGTTGTTTCACCTGTTGGTGAGGCTAACCCTAGGTTGAGCAGCACAGTCAACCTAGTCGCAGTGCTTAACACGGAGCTGGATCACTCTCTGGACGAGCTAAGCAGGGCTCGAACGGAGATTGCGGAGTTGCGTGCTGAGCTGGCAGAGCGCCATCACCAGGAGGGTGGTTCCCCCGCTCCTGTTGGGACTCAGCACCCATACCGCTCACCGCCACGTGGTCACCACACTTATGGTTCCCCTGTCTGTAAGACCAGGATAGATTTGGATCCTTAGGTCGTTAGCGTCGAAGTTTGTAATAATTCTAAGTCAGATGTCTCAGTCTTAGGTAGTCAGTTTAGTTTGCTTATCAGTTGCTTCCATTTAGTTTAGTTTGCTTATCAGTCGCTTGCATGCTTGTTATGATGAACTTGTACTGGATTTGGATCTTTGTAATGACTGTAGCCAACCTGTGGGTTTCCCCTGCAGTTTGGCTTAGCTAGTAATATTAATGAAGTCAGTTGTTTAGTTGGGAAGCCATTTACTCTTACTTTCCTTTCTTATCTGAGAAGCTGTGTTGAATCATGAATGAGGATCAGTGAAGCTCTTTGTTCACTCAGTGTCATGAAGAATTCTGTATTCTCTTTTCTTATGCTGAAAGATTGTAAGATCAATGCTGATGTATGAATGTCTTCCACAGATGTCTGACAACAGGCGCCGATGCAACAGGCGTGCTCAGCTAGAGCAGCATGACCAGCAGGAGGAAAATCAGAGGCAGCCTCCCCAGCCACCCCCGATGTCAGTGGAGCAGATGTTCTTGATGCAGACCCAGGCAGTGCAGGCCATTGGGCAGACTCTGGCAGCCATGCAGCAGGCTCAACAGCAGCCCCAACCCCAGTTGCAAGTGCAAATGCCCCAGATGCCCCGAGATAAGCGTGGTGAATTCATGAGAGGGCACCCTCCTACCTTCGCCCATTCTGCCGACCCCATGGATGCAGAAGACTGGTTGCGCGCAGTGGAGAGGGAACTGCGCACCGCCCAATGCGACGACAGAGAGAAGGTTCTGTATGGTCCCCGCCAGCTGAGGGGAGCAGCCCAGTCCTGGTGGGAGTCCTACCTCGCCACCCATGCTGACCCCGAAGCCATCACTTGGGAGGAATTCAGCGAGAGTTTCCGTCGGTACCATGTGCCCGAGGGACTAATGATCGTGAAGAAGGAGGAGTTTCTGGCTCTGAAGCAGGGACCCATGTCTGTTAGTGAGTACAGAGACAAGTTTCTGCAGCTGTCTCGTTATGCACCCGAGGATGTCAACACTGATGCCAAGAGGCAGTACAGGTTCATGAGGGGTTTGGTGGATCCCCTGCATTACCAGCTGATGAATCACACCTTCCCCACCTTCCAGCACCTGATCGATAGGGCAGTCATGACTGAGAAGAAGCGTAAGGACATGGAAGATCGGAAGTGCAAGATGAGTGGACCTCAGTCCGGAGGCATCAGCCGTCCATGTTTCTCAGGCAGTTCATCTCAGCAAGGCAGACCTGGTCACCCACAGGGATATCAGAATCAGAATCAGCGTCCGCATCAGCAGCAGTTTCAGAGACAGTACCCGCAGCAGCAGCAGCAGTATCGTCAGCACAGCCAGCAGGGAGGTAATCAGTATCAGAAGCAGAACAACCAGGCACCTCGCCTTCCTGCCCCAGCAGCGAATCAGAGCAACCAAGCAGCCCCGGCACAAGGAGGAGGCAGAGGATGCTTCCACTGCGGAGATCAAGGCCACTGGGCGATGCAGTGCCCGAAGAAATTGGCGCAGCAGCAGACCAACCCCAATGCTCCAGCAAGGCAAGGTGTACTGCAGCCGGCAGCAGGCAATCGTAACCAAGCGTACAACCGCGGAAAGGTGAACCACTTGGAGGCCGAAGCGATCCAGGATGCACCAGATGTGGCAGTAGGTATGTTCTCAGTCGAATCTTATCCCGCGAAAGTGCTATTTGATACTGGTGCAACTCATTCTTTTGTCACTGCAACATGGGTAGAATTGCATAACATCTCAGTAGAGGCAATGATGCCACCCATGAGGATTAATTCGGTTGGTGGCAGAGTGCAAACAGATAAAATATGTTCAAACATAATGGTGGAAATAAGGGGGATAGGATTCCCCAGTGACTTAATAGTAATAGGCACCCCTGGGATAGATGTCATTCTAGGGATGAACTGGTTAATGAAGTATGAAGCAAATGTTAGTTGTGACAAGAGGACCATAACATTGAAATCCCCGTCAGGAGAAGAGGTAGTGGCCGAGCTAAGGATGCCTAAGTCAGAAGAAGGAGTCTGTCACCAGATTTCAGTTGATAGTAAAGAGCCCAACCCGCTCGAGGCTATCAAGGTCGTGTCAGGCTTTCCGGATGTGTTTCCCGAGGAGCTAACGGGCATGCCACCCGAGAGAAAGGTTGAATTTGCCATAGAGCTTATCCCTGGTACCGCCCCCATTTCAAAGAGAGCCTATCGAGTGTCTGGACCAGAATTGGTGGAACTCAAGAAGCAGGTAGATGAGATGCTAGAGAAGGGTTACATCAGGCCAAGTACCTCGCCTTGGGCCGCTCCAGTGTTGTTTGTAGAGAAGAAAGATGGTACCAAAAGGATGTGCATAGACTACAGAGCCTTGAATGAAGTCACTGTCAAGAACAAGTACCCCCTGCCAAGAATAGAAGATCTGTTTGACCAGCTCAGAGGTGCCAGCGTATTCTCGAAGATAGATCTGAGGTTAGGTTACCATCAACTCAGAATCCGACCCTCGGATATACCGAAGACGGCATTCATCACCAAGTACGGGCTATATGAGTTCACGGTTATGTCCTTTGGTTTGACAAATGCGCCAGCCTTCTTTATGTACCTGATGAACAGTGTGTTCATGGATTATCTGGACAAGTTTGTGGTAGTGTTCATCGATGACATTCTCATATACTCTCAAAGTGAGGAAGATCATGTGGAGCATTTGAAGATGGTATTGCAAAGGCTTCGAGAGCATCAGTTGTATGCCAAGCTGGGCAAATGCGAGTTCTGGATTCATGAAGTCTTATTTCTGGGTCACATCATAAACCAAGATGGGTTGGCAGTGGATCCGAAGAAAGTGGCAGATATCCTGAACTGGAAAGCACCAAAGGATGTTCGTGGGATCAAGAGCTTCATTGGGATGGCCGGATATTATAGGCGTTTCATCGAAGGCTTCTCAAAGATTGCTAGACCAATGACAGCGTTACTAGCGAAGAAAGTTGAGTTTAAGTGGACTCAAAAGTGTCAGGAAGCATTTGAGGAACTGAAGAATAGATTGACTACAGCTCCTGTGTTAGTTCTGCCTGACGTTCACAAGTCATTCTCAGTGTATTGCGACGCTTCGTACACCGGATTGGGATGTGTGCTGATGCAAGAAGGGAGAGTTGTAGCGTACTCATCTCGACAGCTGAAGATCCATGAGAAGAATTACCCCACACATGACCTGGAGTTGGCAGCAGTGGTTCATGCTTTAAAGACCTGGAGACATTACCTGTATGGGCAGAAGTGCGACATCTACACAGATCATAAAAGTCTGAAGTACATATTCACCCAGTCAGAGTTAAACATGAGGCAGCGAAGATGGTTGGAATTGATCAAAGACTATGAGTTGGAGATACATTACCATCCGGGCAAAGCCAATGTTGTTGCAGATGCTCTGAGCAGGAAGAGTCAAGTTAATATGTTGGCCTCGTACCCAATGCCATATGAGTTAGCCAAGGAATTTGACAGACTGAGTCTCGGTTTCCTGAACAGTACGCAAGGAGTAACGGTGGAATTAGAGCCCACCCTAGAGCGGGAGATCAAAGAAGGGCAGAAGGATGATGAAAACATCAACAAAATCCGGCAGCTGATCCTAGAAGGAAGAGGCAAAGACTTTCGAGAGGATGAAGAAGGGGTAATCTGGTTCAAGGACCGATTGTGTGTTCCCGACCTCAAACCTATTCGGGAACTGATCCTCAAAGAAGCTCATGAGACAGCTTACTCGATACACCCTGGAAGTGAGAAGATGTACCAGGATTTAAAAAGAAGGTTTTGGTGGTATGGCATGAAAAGGGAGATCGCAGAATATGTCGCCATCTGTGATAGCTGTCAGAGAACCAAAGCAGAGCATCAGAGGCCCGCCGGACTGTTGCAGCCATTGAGGATTCCTCAGTGGAAGTGGGATGAGATCGGGATGGATTTCATAGTTGGCCTACCTCGTACCCGGGCCGGCTACGATTCCATCTGGGTGGTTGTGGACCGCTTAACAAAGGTGGCCCATTTCATACCTGTGAAGACGACATACACCGGAGCAACGTTAGCCGAGTTATACATGTCACGGATAGTCTGCCTTCATGGGGTGCCGAAGAAGATAGTGTCAGATCGAGGAACGCAGTTCACATCTCATTTTTGGCAGCAGCTACAAGAAGCTTTGGGCACCCATTTGAACTTCAGCTCAGCTTATCACCCGCAGACAGACGGTCAGACTGAAAGAACTAATCAGATCCTAGAAGATATGTTGAGAGCCTGTGCGTTGCAAGACAAGTCAGGATGGGACAAAAGGTTACCTTATGCAGAATTCTCTTACAACAATAGTTACCAGGCCAGCCTGAAGATGTCACCGTTTCAGGCACTCTACGGACGGAGTTGTAGGACTCCGCTGCACTGGGACCAGCCTGGAGAGAGACAGGTGTTTGGCCCCGACATCTTGCTTGAAGCCGAAGAGAATATCAAAATGGTTCGGGAGAACCTGAAGACAGCCCAGTCAAGACAGCGAAGCTATGCGGACCGAAGGAGAAGAGAACTGAGTTTTGAAGTGGGAGACTACGTCTATCTGAAGGTGTCACCTATCAGGGGAGTCAGAAGGTTCGGAGTTAAAGGCAAGTTAGCACCCCGGTACGTCGGACCCTATCAGATTCAAGCCAAGCGTGGAGAAGTGGCCTACCAGCTCGACCTACCAGAGAGTTTGTCAGCAGTGCACAATGTGTTCCATGTGTCGCAATTGAAGAAATGTTTGTGAGTACCAGAAGAACAGTTGCCAGTGGAGGGTTTGGAAGTCCAAGAAGATCTGACATACATAGAGAAGCCAACGCAGATTCTGGAGTTTGCAGACAGAGTCACCCGGAGGAATACCATCAGAATGTGCAAAGTCAGATGGGGTCACCACTCGGAGGATGAAGCAACCTGGGAACGAGAAGATGACCTGAAGGCCAAATACCCTGAACTCTTTGCTGACCAACCTTGAATCTCGGGGCGAGATTCTTTTAAGGGGGATAGGTTTGTAACACCCTGAATTTGGGGGTATAAAATTTCTTTGCTCATATTCACAAATTCAGGTGTTACTTCCTTTTCTCACCCTTCCTAATTCTTTTCTCTCTCATTTCAATAGGAACTAAGTACTTATTTTACTTGTAATTATAGTCTATTATGTTAAACCCTAGTGGAGTATGAATTGTTGCATCATGTTGAACCCTAGATTTCACTTTTGTTTGGTGCATAATTCTCAAAAGGTCTAATTTGAATTTGGGGCTCATTTGAATTTGAATCAAATGGAATAAATAAAAGAAAAGGGAGAAACAATTCAGAATAAAAGGAAAAGGCAAAGCAGCCCAACCGAGCCGCCCCCTCGGCCTTTCGGCCCAGCCGGCCCATCTCTCGCGCGCGCACCTCCCTCCCCTCCTCTCTCTGCGCAGCGGGTCCCACCTGTCGGCGCTCCCGCCTTCCGCGCACCCGCTCCGTTCTCTCTCTGCTCGCCCGGTCCCACCTGTCGGCGCCCGCTTTCCCCGCGCGCGCTCGCTCCCTCGCTCTCTCTCTGCTCGCGGGCCCGGGGTGTCAGCCCCGTCTTCCTCGCGTAACCGCCGCCCGAGCTGCTCGCGCCCGCCTTCCCCGCGCCCACGTCGCGCGTGGAACTCGCCCCACCTCGCCCCTGACCACTTGAGCCCCGAACCCCACTCGCCCTCACCCCCTCCCCCATTTGCGCCCCAGCAGACTCTCTCTCCCCCTCGCTGCGCGCACGCAGAGCGCCGCCGCCACTAACCATCGCCGCCCGAGCCGTTTCCTCGTCGCCGGTGGAGCTGCGCCGCGCCCTTAGCCCCGGTGAGCTCCGCTCTGGCGTCCGCAACCCGGAACGCGCCCCAATTCCCTCTCCCCCTCCCTATTTCTCTCTGCCCGCGCTCACCCGTCGTCCGCCGTGCAGCCGCCACCGTCGACCCGGGTCCCCGTCGCGTCTCCGTCGCCGCCGAGGAGTCCCCGGAGCCCGCCTTGAGGTAACGGACCTCTCCCGCCCCTATCGCCCCTTGTTTTGCTCTCTGTTGCGCTTGATTGCTCGCCGGAGTAGATTAACCCCGCCGCCGAGCCGCCCCGCCGTGAACCGCCCCCCTCCGGTGCCTCTGCCCCGACCCAGACCCCACCAATGGAGTCCCCGTGCCCTCCCCGACCTCCCCGACCACTCGGATTGCCCCAGAGCCCCGCCAGTCGCCCGTGCCCCTCGTCTCCGGCGAGCCCTCCGCCGCGGGGACGAGCGCCGCCGCCCCAGCTAGCCGTAGGGGAAGCCCAGGCCGGCCACCCGATCCCCACCGTCCATCCCAGATCGGGCGGCCTCGTTTTAATTTGTCCAAGCCCAATCCTGGCCGTCCGCCGGAGATCCAGCGGCCCAGGCCCGCTTCCCCCTCACCCCGTCTCTCTGCCGTTTGGGCCCAGCCTGTCAGCCCGCCCGCGCGCTCGCTCTGCCCGCCCGGCCCCGCTTGCCAGTCGACCGCGCGCCCGCGCTGTCCGCCCGGCCCCGCCTGTCAGCCGCTCCCGCCGCCGCGCGCTCGCGCGCCCGCCCGCAGGATCTAATCCTGGCCGTTCGCTTTAGATCTGACGGCTGTAGGCGCTCGATACCCCTTCGCCCGCGCTTTTTCTTAAAGAGACCCCCGGTTTTCTGGAATTTGAACCCGCCGTCCCTGGTTTCTCGCAGTTAAGTCTCTGGCCCTTTTATTTAATTAAAAATAAGTCCTTAGGGTATAATTTTAACCCCTAAACTTGTAAAATTCATAACTTTGTCATATGAACTCCAAATTAGGTGCTTCAAATTGCAAAATGTTCATAATATTATTATCTATCTGTTTATGCAATGTTTCCCTGCTGTTTCCATGTATTAATTAATAGCTAATCACTAGGATAGGATTAAGACTATTGAAACCTCATTTAGGATAATTGGAAATAAGTAGACTTTAATAAAAGTTGGATTACTTAAGTTTGTGGACTTAAACACTTAAGTTTAGAAACTCAAACCAGATAATTATTTAATCCCACTACCAACTTAGACCTGATTAGTGGATAGTGAATCACTTTGTGTAATCCTCTACCCCCAGACCTAGGGAACTTTAGAGTGCCTATCCCTTTTCTGTTATGAACTTGTGACCCCTCTCTGCTGCATATGTTTGGTATATTGTTTTTGTCTGTTACTTTCCCAAGTGCATAGTGTGAATGATTGCTTTGCGTAGACAACGAGCAGTCTGTGTTTCCCGAGGCAGTTGCAGAGGAAGTCCCTGATCAGCAGTTTGGTGAAGGCAAGTGTCCTCTGTCCCATTATGTCCTATTCATTTATAATTTACTACCCCGCATTACTTACTTGAAACCTAAGGATTGACTAGCTTTACACTTTACTTTATCCTTGATGACCTATTGGGTTGTTATGGTTAGCACTTTGCTACTGCTTTAACATAATCAATGAACATGATGTGGCTATTTATGATACTGTTATCCTGTTGATGTTGATGATCTTGTGATATTCTAGGGGGCTCAGGCTGTTTCCTGAGTACCTCTCCGTAAGGACTGGTTCGTTGAGAGACCACCCGGGATAACAGTGCAACCATGAGGGTGAAATGGGATGCCCTTAGCTGATTAATTAGATGAACTAGATGTGTAGTTGCTTAGCCGTCGTGCCGTCAATGGGGTCCAGGCACAGTGCTTGCTCTGCCGAGGTTGAGTGCCGAGGTTCTTTCTTTTTGCTCTTTGTTAGTCACTCTCCTGCGGGGAGGGGTACTGTGTTTATCAAACTGGAGAAACCTAACGGGCAGCTATGATCTCTAGGGAATCTTTGTAAAAGCTACGTAGTGATGCCCTGCCGGACCACCTAGGTAGTGGTCAATGGGGATTAGCTCTCCCCGGGTAGAAAGGGAATCATGACTCATGGGTAAAGTGTGCAACCTCTGCAGAGGGTAGTGAAACTGATATATCAGTCGTGCTCACGGTTAAGAGCAGCCTTGGGATCCTCTTTGATTAGAGATACAGATGGTTCGAGATACAATGGTTATGATATGGTTTTGGTTCGACTATGATGGTGTTGTTCCTCAATGAGGAAATGGTTCACGGGTTGGTTAATGCTAAAATCTGGCTTCTACTAATGATAAATACTTGACCAACTAAAAGCAACTGCTTGAGCCTAACCCCACATAAAGCTAGTCCACTTCAGCCAAACGGGACATTTGCTGAGTACGTTGATGTGTACTCATCCTTGCTTTACCACCAAACACCAGGTTGTCCGCATTGTAACCACTGCTCAGGAGAAGGTGAAGCCGTGGAAGGAGACTTCCAGGAGTTTCAAGACTACGATGAATTCTAGGTGTGGGTTGGCGGCAACCCCCAGTCAGCTGCCTGTGAAGGCCTTATCGTTACTGCGTTTCGTTTAGCACTTTGATTTACCTGTTAAGACGATGACTATGTTGATGTCTATGACTCTGTGATGTAATAAGTTAAGTACTCTTTTATGTTATTATTCGAGCTTTGTGCGATGATGTTCATTTATGTAATCGCTGTGTACGTGAGTTCTGATCCTGGCACGTACATGGTTCGCATTCGGTTTACCTTCCAAAACCGGGTGTGACACTAAGCCTCGGTCGTCCTGGCGCCGACACGAAGCATCTGCCTTGGAGCGCTCGCCCTCGGTGAGGACTGCCCCGACCGGAGATCTGTGAGCGGAGCTCAACCGCAAACGCGCAGAAGGAGACACGTGAGTTCCTTTAGAGGGATCAGGAGACCTGCGGGATGAACTCAACCGTAAACGTGCGGGCAAAGATGCCTGTAGCTCTTTGGAGGAGGCGCGTGAGCGCTGCGGCAACCTCGGGCAAGGTTCCGTTGCGGTCGCACCACGGGCCCCAAGGGATGCCCGATTCCAGACCAGCATCCCGTTGGCTGGAGTAGGCTGCGCCACCCTAGCGGACCACCTCCGCGCATCAACGTGGCCGCCCAAGTTTCGGCCACATCTGCCGGAAAAATACGACGGTACGACAAACCCGTCAGAATTCCTGCAGGTTTATGTCACTGCCATTACGACAGCAGGTGGAGGCACCACCGTAATGGCAACCTACTTCCATGTAGCCCTGTCTGGGCCAGCCCTGACTTGGCTCATCAACCAAGCCCCAGATCCATCTACTCCTGGGAAGAGCTCTGTGCACGGTTCGTAGCAAACTTCGCTAGCACTTACCAGCGACACGGAGTGGAGGCACACCTCCACACAATAAGACAGGAGCCCAGGGAGACCCTCTGAGCGTTCATTTCCCGCTTCACCAAGGTACGTGGGACGATTCCTCGTATCTCAGATGCTTCTATCATCACTGCTTTCCGCCAGGGGGTACGTGATGAGAAGATGCTAGAGAAGTTGGCCACGCATGATGTGGATGACGTCACCACACTCTTTGCCCTGGCTGACAAATGTGCTAGAGCCGCCGAGGGCCGTGCTTGGCACTCGGTACCACAGGCCGAGGTTACCAAGGTGGGCAACTCAGATGTCGTCGCCCAGGGCAGAGGCAGGAAGAAAAAGAGAAACAAGAACCACAGCCACGAAAAGTCATGGTTAGCTGTTTCAGTTGTTGTTGCCGCCGAGAGCCGAGGCAAGCGCAGCAAGCGCCCACGACCCCAGGGAAGCAGCGGTGACACATCCCCAGTGCACCCCAACAGCCGCCACCATGCCACCGACTGCCGTGAGATTATCAAGCTCGCAAGGCGCATTAGCGAGCGGCGCGAGAAGTCCTTCAAGGATGGCTCGCCGCCCCACCGCCGGCCAAGCCAGATGGGAGCTGACGGAAAGGCCGCGGCTACGGAAGGACAAGACCTCGGCTACCAGTCGCCCGAGGGGTGCCTAAAGGACGTCTTCACCGGGGATTCTGACTCCAACAACGATGGCGACCGTCGCAAGAAGCTGTATGTAATGTACGGCGGAAGCTGGGAGCTCACCTCCCGCAGGAGTGTCAAGTCCCTGCGCCGGGAAGTTCTTTCGGCGGTCCCAAGGGTCCCCAAAACCGCTCCACACCAATGGTGGAGGGGCACTACCATCTCCTTCGGGGCATCCGACTGCCCCGACAACATGGCGGGGGCCGGCGTGCTGCCTCTCATCACCGCCCCTGTTGTCGCCAACATGCGACTACATCACGTGTTGATCGACGGAGGGACCGGCCTCAATGTCATCAGCCATGCAGCGTTCAGACAGTTGCAGGTTCTAGGGTCACGGCTGGGGCCCTCTCGCCCATTCTTCGGGGTGGGTCCACAGCCCGTATACCCCCTCAGGAGTATAACGCTCCCGGTTACATTTGGGACGGAAGAGAACTTTCATACAGAAAACGTCCAATTCGACGTCGTGGAGGTCAACCTCCCTTTTAACGCAATCATTGGGAGGCCGGCACTGTACTAGTTCATGGCCATTGCCCATTACGGGTACTTGGTCCTCAAGATGCCGTCCCCCGCTAGGATCCTCACCGTGCGGGGCGACCGCACCGCCGCACTAGCAGCCGTCGAGAAGCTACACACTCTGGCGGTCGAGATCGCTCGACCGGACGATGGAGGAGACCCCAGTACCAGGGCGCCCTCCAAGGTGCCGAAGGTGCAGCCGTCTGGGGCAGACGGCGGACCCGCGAGGTCGGCGCGGATCCCTCCCAGACCACCCGCATCGCAGGGAACCTGGGAGAAAAATAGGAACTCGCGCTCGTCGCCTTCCTCCAAGCAAATGTCGACGTCTTCGCTTGGGAGCCGTCACAGATGCCTGGGATCCCTAGGGAGGTGATCGAGCACCAACTAAAGGTTTACTCGGACGCCAAGCCGGTGAGCCAGAAACCACGGAGACAGTCCATGGAGCGATAGGACTTCATCCGTGAGGAGGTCCGGAAGCTGTTGCATGCTGGCTTTATTGCAGAGGTTCATCACCCCGTGTGGCTGGCCAACCTAGTTGCCGTGCCAAAGGCAAACGGGAAGCTTCAAATGTGCATCGACTACACCAGCCTGAATAAGGCATGCCCCAAGGACCCATATTCACTGCCGCATATAGATCAGATTGTGGACTCTACCTCAGGGTGCGACCTCTTGTCCTTCCTGGATACTTGAGAGCACCTAGAGGGGGGGTGAATAGGTGATCCTGTAAACTTGAAACTTAATGCCACAAAACTTGATTAGGAGTTAGCACAATAAAGCCAAGTGGCTAGAGAGGAGTTCTAGCAAGACACGATAACCACAAGAAAATCAACACAGATAGGCACAGTGGTTTATCCCGTGGTTCGGCCAAGTCCAACACTTGCCTACTCCACGTTGTGGCGTCCCAACGGACGAGGGTTGCAATCAACCCCTCTCAAGTGGTCCAAAGACCCACTTGAATACCACGGTGTTTTGCTTGTTTCACTATCCGCTTGCGAGGAATCTCCACAACTTGGAGCCTCTCGCCCTTACAATTTGATGTTCACAAAGAAGCACGAAAGTAAGGCTGGGATGAGCAACGCACACAAGACACAAAATCAGAGCACAACCACACACACAAGTCACAACTCGAGCTCACAACACAACACAAAGAGTTCTCTACTCAAAGGGAGCTCTAGTTGCTATCACAAAGAATCGAATGCGCGGAATTGGAGTCTTGGTGCTTAGGAATGCTTAGAGAATGCTTGGTGTGCTCCTCCATGAGCCTAGGGGTCCCTTTTATAGCCCCAAGGTAGCTAGGAGCCGTTGAGAGCATTCCAGGAAGGCAATTCTTGCCTTCTGTCGTCTGGCGCACCGGACAGTCCGGTGCACCACCGGACACTGTCCGGTGTGGATTTCTTTCCTTCTTTGGCGAAGCCGACCGTTGGAGATTCAGAGTCGTTGGCGCATCAGACACTGTCCGGTGCACACCGGACAGTCCGGTGCCCCCTTCTGACCGTTGGCTCTGCCATGCGTCGCGCGCGGATTACGCGGCCGACCGTTGGCCGGGCCGACTGTTGGCTCACCGGACAGTCCAGTGCACCACCGGACAGTCCGGTGATTTATAGCCGTACACCGCCGTCGAAGTCCTGAGAGCAGCCAGTTGACAGACGCCGGCCTGCACCACCGGACACTGTCCGGTGCACCCAGACCGAGCAGTCTTTTAGCTGTACACAACCAACTTCTCCATAATTGTTTCTCCTGTTTCTAGCACTTAGACACAATACATTAGTCTTCAAAACAATGTACTAGTCTAGAAACATACCTTTAATCTTGATTTGCACTTCTTGAGTCCTTGGCACAATTTAACACTTAGGCACTTGTGTTGGACACTTAATCACCAAAATACTTAGAAATGGCCCAAGGGCACATTTCCCTTTCAATCTCCCCCTTTTTGGTGATTTATGCCAACACAATAAAAAGCAACTAAAAGAAGTGAAACATCAATGCAAATAAGAACACAGATTTGTTTTGATTCAAATTTGGCATATTTGGATCATCCTCTGCCACCACTTGGTTTTGTTTTTTTGCAAATCAAGCTCAATTCCCTATCTCTAAGTCAAACACACTTGTTGAGACATAAAGAGAGTTGTTCAAAGAGAATTTGATCAAAGATTTCAAAAACTCCCCCTTTTTCCCATAATCAACCATTCTCCCCACAAGAGATCAACTTTTGACAAAAAGAGACATTTAGAAGTTTGACAAATCAAAAAATCCTAACTCTACTATTTTCAAAATTCTCAAGTGGTAGTTGATCCATTTGTTGCTTTGGCCCCTTAATTTCTCCCCCTTTGGCATCAAGCACCAAAACGGGATCATTTTTGGCCCTTAAACCCCATTGCCTCACCAAAATCTTCAATTAAGAGTAAAAAGGCAATAAGAGCATGAAAATGAACTTGGAGATAGTTACTCTTTCATCGGAGTGCAGTGGAAGTCTTGCATGGTCCAAGTCCACCTTTTCCCTTTCAATCCACCTTTGAGACTAAATTAAGAAAACCCAAGCACATGGTTAGTCTCAAAGGGTCAAGTTGTAACACAACTCCCCCCAAATATGTGCATCACTTGCAAATGGACTTGTGAGGTCCGGGGGAGTGCTTGTACAACTTGAGCACCATACATAAACAACAATATGCATAAGGAACATGATCAAAGGCATAAAACACATGTATGCTATAAATCAATCCAAGTTCCGCGAATCTAAGACATTTAGCTCACTACACAGCCTGCAAAAGGTCGACTCATCTAGAGGCTTGGTAAAGATATCGGCTAGCTGGTTCTCGGTGCTAACATAAAACACTTCGATATCTCCCTTTTGCTGGTGGTCTCTCATAAAGTGATGCCGGATGTCTATGTGCTTTGTGCGGCTGTGTTCAACAGGATTATCCGCCATGCGGATAGCACTCTCATTATCACATAGGAGTGGGACTTTGCTCAGATTGTAGCCAAAGTCCCTGAGGGTTTGCCTCATCCAAAGTAGTTGCGCACAACACTGTCCTGCGGCAACATACTCGGCCTCAGCGGTGGATAGGGCAACGGAAGTTTGTTTCTTAGAACTCCATGACACCAGGGACCTTCCTAAGAATTGGCACGTCCCCGATGTACTCTTCCTATCGACCTTACATCCAGCATAGTCAGAGTCTGAATATCCAATTAAGTCAAAGGTAGACCCCTTTGGATACCAGATCCCGAAGTAAGGCGTAGTGACTAAATATCTAAGTATTCGCTTCACTGCCACTAAGTGACACTCCCTTGGATCAGATTGAAATCTAGCACACATGCATACACTAAGCATAATATCCGGTCTACTAGCACATAAGTAAAGCAAGGAACCTATCATAGACCGGTATGCTTTTTGATCAATGGACTTACCTCCTTTGTTGAGGTCGGTGTGTCTGTCAGTTCCCATTGGAGTCTTTGCGGGCTTGGCGTCCTTCATCCCAAACCTCTTGAGCAGATCTTGCGTGTACTTCGTTTGGGAGATGAAAGTGCCGTCCTTGAGTTGCTTCACTTGGAACCCAAGGAAGTAGTTCAACTCGCCCATCATTGACATCTCGAATTTCTGCGTCATCACCCTGCTAAACTCTTCACAAGACTTTTGATTAGTAGAACCAAATATTATGTCATCGACATAAATTTGGCACACAAAAAGATCACCATCACAAGTCTTAGTGAATAAAGTTGGATTGGCTTTCCCAACCTTGAAAGAATTAGCAATTAGAAAGTCTCTAAGGCATTCATACCATGCTCTTGGGGCTTGCTTAAGTCCATAGAGCGCCTTAGAGAGCTTACACACGTGGTCGGGGTACCGTTCATCCTCGAAGCCAGGGGGTTGCTCCACGTACACCTCCTCCTTGATTGGCCCGTTGAGGAAAGCGCTCTTCACATCCATTTGGAACAACCTGAAAGAATGGTGAGCGGCATAGGCTAACAATATGCGAATTGACTCTAGCCTAGCCACAGGAGCAAAAGTCTCCTCAAAGTCCAAACCTGCGACTTGGGCATAACCTTTTGCCACAAGTCGTGCCTTGTTCCTTGTCACCACCCCGTGCTCGTCTTGTTTGTTGTGGAACACCCACTTGGTTCCCACAACGTTTTGCTTGGGATGAGGCACCAGTGTCCAAACTTCATTTCTCTTGAAGTTGTTGAGCTCCTCTTGCATGGCCAACACCCAGTCCGGATCTAGCAAGGCCTCTTCTACCCTAAAAGGCTCAATAGAAGAGACAAAGGAGTAATGCTCACAAAAATTCACTAATCTAGAACGAGTAGTTACTCCCTTGCTTATGTCACCTAATATTTGGTCGGCGGGATGATTCCTTTGAATCGTCGCTCGAACTTGGGTTGGAGGTGCCGGTTGTGCTTCTTCCTCCATTAAATGATCATCTTGTGCTCCCCCTTGATCACACGCCTCCTCTTGATGAACCTATTCATCTTCTTGAGTTGGGGGATGCACCGTTGTTGAGGAAGAAGGTTGATCTTGCTCCTTTTGTTCCAGTGGCCTCACATCTCCAATCGCCATGGTGTGCATTGCGGTCGTTGGAACGTCTTCTTCATCTACATCATCAATATCAACAACTTGCTCTCTTGGAGAGCCATTAGTCTCATCAAATACAACGTCGCTAGAGACTTCAACCAAACCCGATGATTTGTTGAAGACTCTATATGCCTTTGTATTTGAGTCATAACCTAATAAAAACCCTTCTACAGCTTTGGGAGCAAACTTGGAATTCCTACCTTTCTTCACTAGAATGTAACATTTGCTCCCAAATACACGAAAGTAAGACACATTGGGTTTGTTACCGGTTAGAAGCTCGTATGAAGTCTTCTTGAGGAGGCGATGAAGGTAGACCCGGTTTATGGCGTGGCAAGCCGTGCTCACGGCTTCCGTCCAAAACCGTTCGGGCGTCTTGAATTCACCAAGCATCGTCCTCGCCATGTCTAGTAGTTTCCTGTTCTTCCTCTCTACCACACCATTTTGTTGTGGTGTATAGGGAGCGGAGAACTCGTGTTTGATTCCTTCCTCCTCAAGATACTCCTCCACTTGAAGGTTCTTGAACTCGGACCCATTGTCGCTTCTTATCTTCTTCACTTTGAGCTCAAACTCGTTTTGGGCTCTCCTTAGGAAGCGCTTGAGGGTCCCTTGGGTTTCAGATTTATCCTGCAAAAAGAATACCCAAGTGAAGCGGGAAAAATCATCAACTATAACAAGACCATACTTACTTCCTCCTATGCTTAGATAGGCGACGGGTCCGAAGAGGTCCATATGAAGTAACTCTAGGGGTCTTGATGTTGTCATCACATTTTTGGCTTGATGAGAGCTTCCCACCTGTTTACCTGCTTGACAAGCTGCACAAGGTATCTTTTTCGAAAGTTACATTAGTTAGACCTATCACGTGTTCTCCCTTTAGAAGCTTGCGAAGGTTCTTCATCCCCACATGTGCTAAACGGCGATGCCACAGCCAGCCCATGCTAGTCTTAGCAATTAAACATGCATCTAGACCGGCCTCCTCTTTTGCAAAATCAACTAAATAAAGTTTGTCGTCTAGTACACCCTTAAAAGCTAATGAACCATCACTTCTTCTAAAGACAGACACATCTACATTTGTGAATAAACAGTTATATCCCATATTACAAAGTTGACTCACAGACAACAAGTTATATCCAAGCGACTCAACTAAGAACACATTAGAAATAGAGTGCTCGGATGAAATAGCAATTTTTCCTAACCCTTTCACCTTGCCTTGGTTCCCATCACCGAATATGATTGAATCTTGGGGATCCTTGTTCTTGACGTAGGAAGAGAACATCCTCTTTTCTCCCGTCATGTGGTTTGTGCATCCATTGTCGATAATCCAGCTTGATCCCCCGGATGCATAAACCTGCAAGGCAAATTTAGGCTTGGGTCTTAGGTACCCAACTCTTGTTGGGTCCTACAAGGTTAGTGACAATTGTCTTAGGGACCCAAATGCAAGTTTTATCTCCCTTGCATCTTGCCCCTAACTTCCTAGCAATCACCTTTTTATCCTTTCTACAAATAGCAAAGGAAGCATTGCAAGCATGATAAATAGTAGAAGGTTCATTAATTTTCCTAGGAACATGAACAATTCTCCTAGGCACATGATTAATGACATTTTTCCTAGTTACACTTCTATCATGCATAATAGAAGAACTTGAAACAAACATGGCATTTGAATCGTAAGCATGTGAAACAACATCATTGCAACTTCTATCATGATGAACATTCCTAGAATATCTCCTATCATGATACATGAAAGCATGGTTCTTTTGAGCACTACTAGCCATAGGGGCCTTCCCTTTCTCCTTGGCGGAGATGGAAGCCTTATGGCTTGTTAAGTTCTTGACTTCCCTCTTGAAGCCAAGACCATCCTTAATTGAGGGGTGTCTACCAATCGTGTAGGCATCCCTTGCAAATTTTAGTTTGTCAAATTCACTCTTGCTAGTCTTAAGTTGGGCATTAAGACTAGCCACTTTATCATTCAAATTAGAAATTGAAACTAGATGTTCACTACAAGCATCAACATTAAAATCTTTACACCTATTGCAAATTGCAACATGTTCTACACAAGATGTTGATTTATTAGCTATTTCTAACTTAGCATTCAAATCATCATTTATGCTCTTTAAGCTAGAAATAGAGTCATGGCATGTAGACAATTCACAAGAAAGCCTTTCATTCCGTTTAATTTCTAAAGCAAGGGATTTTTGTGCCTCTACAAACTTATCATGTTCTTCATACAAAAGATCCTCTTGTTTTTCTAATAACCTATTCTTATCATTCAATGCATCAATTAATTCATTAATCTTATCAACCTTAGTTCTATCTAGGCCCTTGAATAAACATGAATAGTCTATTTCATCATCGCTAGATTCTTTATCACTTGAGGAAGCATAAGTACTAGTATTATGAGTGCTTACCTTCTTTTCCCTTGCCATGAGGCAGGTGTGATGCTCGTTGGGGAAGAGGGCCGACTTGTTAAAGGCGGTGGCGGGGAGTCCTTCGTTGTCGGAGTCGGACGACGAACAATCCGAGTCCCACTCCTTTCCAAGGTGTGCCTCACCCTTAGTCTTCTTGTAAGCCTTCTTCTTTTCCCTCTTGTTCCCTTGTTCCTGGTCACTATCATTATCGGGACCATTAGCGATAAAATGACCAATCTTACCACATTTGAAGCATGAGCGCTTCCCCTTCGTCTTGGTCTTGTTGGGATGCTCCTTGCGACCCCTTAGCGCCGTCTTGAAATGCTTAATGATGAGGGCCATCTCTTCCTCATTGAGTCCCGCCGCCTCAACTTGTGCCACCTTGCTAGGTAGCACTTCCTTGCTCTTCGTTGCTTTGAGAGCAACAGTTTGAGGCTCGTGGATTGGGCCGTTCAACGCATCGTCAACGTATCTTGCCTCCTTGATCATCATCCGCCCGCTTACAAACTTTCCAAGTATCTCCTCGGCATCATCTTGGTGTACCTAGGATTCTCACGAATATTGTTCACAAGATGTGGATCAAGGACAGTAAAAGACCTTAGCATTAGGCGGACGACGTCGTGGTCCGTCCATCGCGTGCTTCCATAGCTCCTTATTTTGTTGACGAGGGTCTTGAGCCAGTTGTACGTTTGGGTTGGCTCCTCTCCCCTGATCATTGTGAATCTCCCAAGTTCGCCCTCCACCAACTCCATCTTGGTGAGCATGGTGACGTCGTTCCCCTCATGTGAGATTTTGAGGGTGTCCCAAATCTGCTTGGCGTTATCCAAGCCGCTCACCTTATGGTATTCATCCCTGCACAATGAAGCTAGAAGAACAGTAGTAGCTTGTGCATTTTTGTGAGTTTGCTCATTAATGAACATGGGACTATCTGTACTATCAAAGTGCATTCCATTTTCTACTATCTCCCATATACTTGGATGGAGAGAGAACAAGTGGCTACGCATTTTGTGACTCCAAAATCCGTAGTCCTCTCCATCAAAGTGGGGGGTTTACCGAGGGGAATGGAAAGCAAATAAGCATTGGAACTTTGCGGAATACGAGAATAATCAAAGGAAAAGTTTGAATTAACCGTCTTCTTTTTCTCGTAGTCGTTGTCGTCGTCCTTTTGGGAAGAGGAAGATTCATCGCTGTCGTAGTAGACTATCTCCTTGATGCGCCTTGTTTTCTTCTTCCTCCCGTCTTTTCTTTTGTGGCCCGAGTCTGAGTTAGTAGGCTTGTCATCCTTTGGATCATTGACGAAGGACTCCTTCTCCTTATCATTGACCACCATCCCCTTGCCCTTAGGATCCATCTCTTCGGGCGATTAGTCCCTTTCTTGAAGAGAACGGCTCTGATACCAATTGAGAGCACCTAGAGGGGGGTGAATAGGTGATCCTATAAACTTGAAACTTAATGCCACAAAACTTGATTAGGAGTTAGCACAATAAAGCCAAGTGGCTAGAGAGGAGTTCTAGCAAGACACGATAACCACAAGAAAATCAACACAGATAGGCACAGTGGTTTATCCCGTGGTTCGGCCAAGTCCAACACTTGCCTACTCCACGTTGTGGCGTCCCAACGGACGAGGGTTGCAATCAACCCCTCTCAAGTGGTCCAAAGACCCACTTGAATACCATGGTGTTTTGCTTGTTTCACTATATCCCGCTTGCGAGGAATCTCCACAACTTGGAGCCTCTCGCCCTTACAATTTGATGTTCATAAAGAAGCACGGAAGTAAGACTGGGATGAGCAACGCACACAAGACACAAAATCAGAGCACAACCACGCACACAAGTCACAACTCGAGCTCACAACACAACACAAAGAGTTCTCTACTCAAAGGGAGCTCTAGTTGCTATCACAAAGAATCGAATGCGCGGAATTGGAGTCTTGGTCCTTAGGAATGCTTAGAGAATGCTTGGTGTGCTCCTCCATGCGCCTAGGGGTCCCTTTTATAGCCCCAAGGCAGCTAGGAGCCGTTGAGAGCATTCCAGGAAGGCAATTCTTGCCTTCTGTCGCCTGGCGCACCGGACAGTCCGGTGCACCACCGGACACTGTCCGGTGCGGATTTCTTTCCTTCTTTGGCGAAGCCGACCGTTGGAGATTCAGAGCCGTTGGCGCACCGGACACTGTCCGGTGCACACCGGACAGTCCAGTGCCCCCTTCTGACCGTTGGCTCTGCCACGCGTCGCGCGTGGATTACGCGGCCGACTGTTGGCTCACCGGACAGTCCAGTGCACCACCGGACAGTCCGGTGATTTATAGTCGTACACCGCCGTCGAAGTCCCGAGAGCAGCCAGTTGACAGACGTCGGCCTGGCGCACCGGACAGTCCGGTGCACCCAGACCGAGCAGTCTTTTGGCTGTACACAGCCAACTTCTCCATAATTGTTTCTCCTGTTTCTAGCACTTAGACACAATACATTAGTCTTCAAAACAATGTACTAAGTCTAGAAACATACCTTTAATCTTGATTTGCACTTCTTGAGTCCTTGGCACAATTTAACACTTAGGCACTTGTGTTGGACACTTAATCACCAAAATACTTAGAAATGGCCCAAGGGCACATTTCCCTTTCACTACTCTGGTTTCCATCAAATCCGGATGGCTAAGGAGGATAGGAGGCATACCACTTTTGTGACAGTAGATGGACTATACTGTTATGTTGTAATGCCCTACGGTCTGAGGAACGCCTTGCCAACATTTGTTCGGGCGATGAGTAAGACCTTCGGGGACCTGATCCGGGACAAGGTGGAAATTTAATTCGATGACATCGTGGTCAAGACTAGGGAAAGGTCGGCTATAGTGGAAGACCTGACCTTGGTTTTCGGCAAGCTGCGGGCAACCTGCACCAAGCTGAATCCAGAGAAATGCATCTTCGGTGTCTCCGCAGGGAAGTTGTTGGGTTTCCTGGTTTCATACCGAGGCATTGAAGCTAACCCGGAGAAAATCAAGGCTATTGAGGTAATGAGGCCTCCCGCCCGTATTAAGGACATCCAGAAGCTTACAGGGTCGCTAGCAGCCCTTAGCCGCTTCATTTCGATGTTGGCTGAGAGGGTACTGCCTTTCTTCAAGCTCCTGCAGAAATTAGGCCCATTTTCCTGGACCGAAGAGGCGAAATAAGCCTTCAAAGAATTGAAGCAACACCTAGCTTCCCTGCCAGTCCTGATTGCTCCGGAGCCGGGAGAACCGCTATACCTGTACATTGCGGCGGCCGCAGAAGCAATAAGGATGGTGTTAGTCACCGAAAGGGAGGCACAAGAAGGACAAGAACCTGGAAACTTAGGACCAGTTACAGAGACCAGGACTGCCTAGAAGCCGGTCTACTACGTCAGCGAGGTCCTCCATGAAGCAAAGGCCAGGTACCTCGAGACGCACAAACTCCTCTACGCCGTGTTGGTCGCATCCAGGAAGCTGCGTCACTATTTCCAAGCGCACAAGGTTGTGGTGATGACCTCCTTTCCGTTAAAGGCCATCCTCTACAACCCAAACGCCACTGGCAACATAGCCAAGTGGGTGGCAGAGCTCGTCGAGTTCCAACTGGACTTCCAACCCCGCTACACCATCAAAAGTCAGGTCCTGGCCGACTTCATCGTAGAGTGGACTCCACCCCCGTAAGTCCCTGGGGGGCCGGACCCCACACCTAAGGAGCGCAGGGGGCTGATCTTCACCAAACCCTACTGGACGCTTTTCTTCGACGGGTCCGCCGCCAGTAGAGCGCTGGCATAGGAGTGGTCCTCACTGACCCAGGCGGAAACCAGCTGCAGTATGTGGTGTGTCTTGAATTCAAGGCCACCAACAACATGGCGGAATATGAGGCGCTGATCTTCGGTCTATTCGCGGCCCTATCCTTGGGGGTCCGCCAACTCCTCATAAAAGGGGACTCTCAGCTCATCATCAAGCAGGTCCGCGGAGAATGTAGCTGCAACGAGCCTAGACTCGCAGCTTACCTCCTCCATGTGAGGAAGCTGGAGAAGGACTTCACGGCCCGAGAACTACAACATGTTCCCCGAGCCGACAACTCAGCGGCAGATGACCTCTCCCAGAGGGCATCAACACGGGCACCCGTGCTTGAGGGCGTCTTCGAAAGACGGCTGCTGAGACCCGCCGCCTAGCCGGTCGAACTGGGCGAAGGGGGCGAGACCGGCACCTCAAAGCCGGCGGTCCCGGTGGCGTCCCAGAACCCACCAAAGGCTGTGTGCACTCTGGGGGACTCCGCTGACCCTTTAGCGCCACAGTCGACAACTCAGAGCGGTCCCGATGCATGGATCTCCGAGATCCGGGACTACCTGAAGGAAAACATCCTTCCTGAAGACCATGTCTCCGCCGAGCGCATAGTGCGGTTGGCTAAGCGATACACGATGGTAGAAGGGGGTCTCTACCATCGTGGTTCCAACGGTATTCTCATGCAGTGCATCACCCAGGAAGAGGGCCGTGAGTTACTCACGGAGATCCATGGAGGGGAGTGTGGAAGTCATTCTTCATCCCACACGCTGGTCGGTAAGGCCTTCCATCATGGTTTTTATTGGCCAACTGCCTTCCAGGATGCGGCCGAGCTAGTAAAGTCCTGCGAAGCGTGCCAGTACCACGCAAAGTAGATACACACACCAGCTCAGGCTCTGCAAATGATTCCGCCCTCCTGGCCATTCGCCGTATGGGGGTGGATATCTTGGGACCGTTTCCCAGGTCTGTCGGCGGGTACCAGTACCTCTTTGTCGCCATTGACAAGTTAACCAAGTGGCCGGAAGCCACCCCTGTGGTCAGCATCACCCAGAGCGCTACTGTCGCTTTCCTCAAGTCGATCGTCTACAGATTCAGGGTCCCAAGCCATATCATTACAGACAACGGGACCCAGTTTACAAGCCGGGTCTTCCAGGAGTATTACGAAGGCATCGGCACCCGGCTCTGCTTCGCATCCGTCGCCCATCCTAGGAGCAACGGACAGGTGGAGAGAGCAAATGCAGAGATCCTCAGGGGACTCAAGACGCGTACCTATGACTGCTTAAAGAAGCATGGCGCAAATTGGGTCAGTGAGCTGCCCTCCGTGCTATGGGGGAACTGAACCACACCCAGTCGAGCCACCGGGGAGACTCCATTCTTCCTGGTCTACGGGGCCGAAGCCTGCCTTCCCCCGGAAATCATTATGGGCTCCCAATGGGCCCAGTCGTTTGATGAGTCCGCGCAGGAACAGCTACGACGTGAGGATGTGGACTTCATCGACGAGCACAGGTGGCGAGCAGCAGTCCGAAATGCACGGTACAACCAGGCACTCAGGCGCTACCACCAACGGTTCGTGCATAGTAGGAAGTTTGAAGTCGGGGACCTGGTTCTAAGGCGAGTTCTAAACCGAGAAGGGCTCCACAAGCTCTCTCCCAGCTGGGAAGGACCCTTCAAGGTGACAGAAATATGTCGCCCTGGGTGCGTCCGCCTCGCCACAGATAACGGAGTACCTCTTCCCAACCCCTGGAATATAGAGCATCTCCGTAAGTTTTTCCCATAAAAACAGAATTGGGGGTTCGGTCTCTTTCCCTGTAACTAAGAAGCACATTTATATGCGCCAGCCCGGAGAGGTCCACCCTCAATAAACCCGGTCTGTTGGCCTACACCCGTGTATATCCAGTTATAAGGAAGGGGTTCGACCCATAGAACTATTTTTATGTTGGTTTTATTCCTAAATTTGCAACCATTATTACTATCTTACCACCTATGCGGTCTCCATCCCTGGCTGGTATAGCGACATCTGAATTGAGTATCCAGACCCGGCAACCAGACGATGGGGTGGTTTGGGGCCGTAAGGTTGCTTGGTATGGTCAAGTACCGCAAGCCTACATGCCCCACCGCCCTGCAGCCGGTCCTGTGCGTAAATCAAAGGATAAGAAATACCAGCCAGCAGACCATATGGGTGTGCTGCTAAAAATACCTAGCCTAGACTGTGTGCAGGTAGGGTCCCAGTTGGGATTACCCCTTGGGGGTCATGACACCAGTCCCTCCTGAACAATCCTGGCATCCGGCCCCAACACGTCGAGGCCATATCCCAGGGGGGCCAAGTACCAGGGGAGGAGTTGGTAACAATGCACACAGCAAAGGAAAAGTGGCATGCAGATAAGTTGTAATGTCACCGATAAGTAGTACCTAAAGAGTATCTTACAAAACCAAAGACATATTGCAACCCGCTCCACAGCGGAACCCTCGTTTTTTCCCACGCAGGCCTGGCTTCTCATCGCCAGTAGGATCTCGCTGGAAGCGCTCGACCACCACGTCCACAGCATCCTGTACGCCCTCCCGAGCAGCATCTTCAGTGTCGGCCACCGGACCCGCAATGACTGGCCCTAAGGAGACAGCCGGGTCGTGGCTCCGGAAGCATGTCAAGATGTACTCGATTGCCGACCGGCAGAGTCTGCTGCCCTCGGCCTCCAAGCGGGCGCCAAGAATCTGATCTAGACGTCGGAGGCGGTCAGCGACGGAATCTAGTATCGGGAGCACGTCGAAGATGGACGCCGGCCGCACCAATGCCGAGATGGGACTCATCCTCAATGGCACTAGCGTCGTGCTTGCCTCGCTGGCCCAGGCGGCGATGCGCTGAGCCCCGGCGCGTTGCTCAGCCCGGAGGTCATCAAGTGTTTTCCTCATCACCTCCACCGCCTAGGGGCCCGGGGCCATCTGTGTCGCCTATACAGCTTGCGCTGCCTGGAACTGGCAGACCTGCTCCTCCAGTGCCTGCTCTTTCCCCTCCAAACGCTTCCCTTTCTCCTCTACCTCGAGCTCAAGCTCATCCAGTAGCTTGTTCCGCCTTGCCCACATCTCCTCCCTGAAGGCGAGGTCCTCCTCCTGCCAGGTGAGGTCAGTTGCCCATTTCGCCAAGGAAGCTTCCCTCGCCTTAAGGTTATCCTCGGCACGAGCAATGTCGCTGTCTTTGTCGGCAAGTTCCTGCTGCAGCTTCTGCAGCTTCGCCTCTGCCGCAACCTGCTTGTCCCGCTGTTTCTCCAGCACTGTGTTATAAGCTTTCAGCTTATCATGGAGCACTGTAACAGCCTCTTCCTTTTGGTCTAAGTGTTCCTTCTTTTTGACCAAGCTTCTCTCCTTCCGGGTCACCTCCTCCTCTCGGTCAGACACCTTCCGGATGTCCTCCTTGAAGTTCTCACACTCCTGCTCAAGCTCGGCCCGCTCTGAGGCAAATTGCCAGGACGCCGCCTTAGTGCGCTTCTCTAGTTGGGTGCACCAGTCGCCGAGGCGCTGGTGCTCGGTCTCGAGCGCCTCCCACTCTCGCCGGATAGCCGCCTCGATTTCCTAGAGGGCCTGGTGAGCGCGAGCCAGCACCTAAGGGAGGGGAGTCAGCGTTGCTCCAGGTTTGTCGCCAGACCGGAGCGGTCGCCTAAGAATAATCTCTGGACCCTCCGGAGTTGGCAGAGGTACAGAGCTGGACGCGCCCCACGCCTATCACCGACGGCGCATATGACGGTATCGCCGCCATTGGGTCTGCAACAGCTGTTGGCAACGCTGCCACTTCTGGACCCCCACCTGGAACTTGGGAATCTGAAGGTGTTGCCTTGACGGTGACAGGCGGATCCTGGGGGTCCTACGGCGCCACCTCAGCACCAGCGTCATCCTGCACGGTGGGGGCAAACGCAACTGGAACCTCTTCGGTCGCTGCCGATGGTGGGCCTGGCGCCGACGCTGATGAGGCTACGATAGCCGCTGACGAATCACCGGTGACGTTCCCAGCAGATGTATGCTGATGGGAGCTAGACCCACCGGTGGGCATGGCGGTCGGCAGGGAAGGAGCGTCCACGGATGCCGAAGAAGAAGAGGCCCTGACAGGCAAAGGGCGGATCAAGACCTGCCAACATAAAAGCTACGCTCGAGCAAGCATTGGAAGAGCCTAAGCTTACTTGGGACCGTGAACCTTCCAGTGGCCTTGGAAGCAGGGCGCTCGTTGTCGTTGCTGCTGCTGCTGCCACCCCTGCTGTTGTTGCTGCCACTGCCCCTGCGGAGACGGCGGTCGGTCTGACACAGGCGGCGGTGATAGTGGTGTTAGAGCCGAAGGTGGTGGCGGCGGAGGGCTCACGCCCCTCTGCTCGTCCTGGACCCGAGGTTTGGCCTCCTTAGTCCCACCAGCTGTCTTCTAACGCTTCTGGGGGGAGTCCGAACCTCGGGGTAGATCCGAAACAAAGGACCCATCAGCGCGACACAGCCGGTGTCGCCTTACTTCCTCCGACCTCCCGGCGGCGTCTGGAGTGGAGGAGCTGCTTGCAGGTCCCTTACCCTTGTCCGAGGAACTAGGGACCGCAGGAGAAGCCCAGGGGGCCACGTCAGCTGACTGGGAGCCTCCAACCGGTGCACCAGGAATGTGGATCCCCCGGTGGGGGTCTCGGCCGCCAGTCTGGTGGACCGCCACACCACTCTCATCAAGGGTCGGCAGTAGGGCCAGCACCGCTGACCGCAACCCTGGGTTGTCGTAGAGCGGCGAAATGCCCTGGGGAGGTATCAAGGATTCGGGGATAAAAGCCTCACCAGTAATCCCCCTCACCAAAATTTCCAACTGCTCACAGGTCAGATCAGTCCCAGGCCCGCGCTGGATCTTACCAATGTCATTGGGGCCGGTAAACTAGCAACAAAGGCGCGGCCTCCCCTGCAGCGGCATGACTCGGCGCTTCAAGAAATCCCCGAGTATGTGCAACGAGGTCAGGCCACCAACTGCCAGTTCCCTAATCCTGTCCAGGACGGGCTCGAACTCTGGCACGAGGCATGGTTTTACCCTCCATTGCTTCCGCTCGAGTCTGGGCCCGTCACTCAGGAGGGCAAGGCGGTCGCTGACCTCAGCACTGGCGATCACCCAGTCATTTCGCCAGTTCTCCCACCTCGCACCGCCAAGGGAAGTGATGTAGGTCACCGTCGGATCTGTCCTTGACTGGAAGTAGTAGGCCCCGAGGTGATCTTTGCCCTTCCCAGACCTCACCAGCACAAAAAACTGGCGGAAAAGGGAAGTGCAAGCCGCCACTCCCACGAACATCTCACAGAAATGGACAAAGATGGCCACCTGGAGGATGGAGTGGGGTGTGAGGTGCTGGAGTTGAAGTTCGAACTCCTCCAGCAGCAGCAGGAAGAACGGCGAAATTGGCAGCGCCAACCCGCACAAGAGATAGGAAACGAAGAGCACAAACTCCCCGGCGGCAAGATTGCCGAGGGGAGTAGTGCCAACCCGGATCCTTCCGACAAACGCAGGCGAGCCCCATTCGAGCAGGCGACGCATCGAGTCGAGCGCCTCCTCGATCTGGTAATGATCAAAGCGAACCAGCATGGCCATGGCGACCGCGGCGGCGAAAAAGTGGGGAGCACGAACGTGGAGAGGCGTGGAAGGCTTGGAGGCGAAAGGGCAGAGCAGTTGGGGAAAGGGCGAAAGTGAAACCACTGCGCGCGGAAAAAACCCTTTTTCAAGAAAAGGCTCCCCGCGCACCCTGGAAAATCCGCCTGACGCACACCTAGCGCCCGAACAACTCAGTCACTGACAGAGGGGCCCGGACCCACAAGTCACATGGCTGGGGCGCTGGCCTCCATATGCAGGAGAGGCGAACCGCCGCACACGCTCCCACGTTGCCTCGGGGCCACCGCCGGAGGATATTCTTAACATGGGCGGGGCCAACAGGGCGTCCCACGCACGCGGGGCACGACCAAACCGCCATGCGTGGGGCCACGCGCCAGTCGACCGCGAAAACCGACACGACGGTTGGTGTGACCAGTAGCAAGCTGACAACACGCGCGCACTGGGTCAGTACAGTGCGCGCTAAGAAGATGCCCCTATCATGCTGTGCTTATGCGGGGTACAGGTTTTGGCCCCACCTGCAGGCTCGCACCCTCCCCTAAGGTGGGCCTGGGGGCCACTGTCGGTACCTTAAAACAGGGGTACCCTCCTCTACATTATAAAGACGCTACACTCGTACGACACCTCCAGGTCACACAGAGAGCAGCACTCGACCCCACCACATGGGCAGGCCTAAGGGTACCACGTGGCGAGGAAGGATAATGCCTCCCAGGAAGCACCATCGGGTCCGGACCTCCGCAGAGGAACACCGGACCCCTGTGAGTACGAGTCCGGAGCTCCCGAGGAGACATGACGGATCCCCCGGGTGGGTCCCAGGTCCCCCCGAGAGAGGTTCGGGCCTCGGCAAGGTCCTGGGACAGGGAGGACCCCGGCACAGGCAAGGGTCCGGTGCCGACACGTGTCCAGACTTTGCTCTACGCTCCCCGCTCAGGCGGAGACCCGCCGCGGTCGCGTGGCTTGTGGCTCGTGACATAAGCCAACGGGCCGAGCCTGACGCAAGGCCCATACGGCTGTGCAGTCTTTGCATTTATTGTGGAGAGGACACGCCGCCTGCTACCACACTGACGAGCGATGCGCCCTCTCAGCATTTAATGCGTCTTGTCCAATCCGCCGGCAGACGGCGTCAGGGTCACCCAGCAGATGGCGCGCCTGACCAGTCTGTTGGGGAACAGTGCGCCCGTGCCGAGCGGCGCACAACACTCATCATCCCTTCTACAAGAAGTTTCCCCTGCACGCCGAGGATACGGAGATCTCAGGCGTTAGGGCACAAGAAGATTGCCCCAGCAGCAACATTTGTAGCTCCAAGCGCTATATTCTTTATGTCCCTGGGCCCACATGTCGGGGCCCAGTACCTTTGTGCATGCCCCCTTCAGCTATAAAAGGGGAGGCATGCGACGTTATACACAAGCTCAATCTTTCAGACCCAACCTTAGTCTCACAAGTTCAAACAAGCTCTCAAGCAATACACCACACAGTGGAGTAGGGTGTTACGCTCCAGCGGCCCGAACCACTCTAAATCCTTGTGTGTTCTTGTGTTCTTCCCACTTTTCCAACTGACAAGCAAAACACTTAGGCCCCTCCTCATCTTAGGATTTAGGGCGGGTGCACTCTGCCACCCGGTCGGAGATTTGCTCTCCGACACAAACCTTTCAAAAACCATACCGTCTCAACCATAGTTTCGATTTCAGCGCTTATTTCCTCACGTAACTGTAGAAGCGATCTCTATTTTATAGTACACGTTTTTATAATGGTTTCCATTGTATGGTGTAATTTTATTATGCATGTATATGTTTGTTTGTCTATGTCTGTTCGTTTTCGCTGCGCGTCGCGAATAGATTGCGATTTGTTTCCGAGCTTCGAGGAATCGATGATCAAGATTCGGTGAACCACTAGTCTTGAGATCAAGCTCTTCGAGTTCTACGAGATTGAAGACCCTGAGCATCTATTTGGTGAAGGCAAGTGTCCTCTGACCTATTATGTCCTACATACTTATAATTCATCGTCATGCATTACATTATTGAAACCTAAGGATTGACTAGTCTGTATTTACCTCATCCTTGTTTACCTTTTGGGTTATCATGGTTAGCTTTATGCTATTGCTTTACTTTAATCAATGAACATGATGCGATTACATATGATACGATGATGATCCTGTGATACTTTAGGGGACTCAGGCTGTTTTCTGAGTACCTCTCCGTAAGGACCAGTTCGGGGAGCGACACCCCGGGAAAACAGTGCAACCATGAGGGTGGTATGGGACGCCCTTGGCCAAGTAATTAGGGAAGTATTATGTTGGGTGTTGGTTTTTGGTCATTGGGAAACGGAGGCATCTGTTATGGCTCCTATATTCTCGCTCAGGGATCTGGGTACGGGTAGGGATGAAAACAGCCAGAAACGGTCGGTAAACACTAAAACCATTACCGTTTTCATATTTTTTATCGGAAACAAAATCGAAAACGTTAACTCCGGAAACGGAAACGATATCGGTATTTCGGAAACATCAAAAACGAAAGTTTGGTGTGGAAAATACACCGATAACGGTCGAAATCTAAAATACGATCGGTAAACATATCAAACTTCACAATACAACAAATTTGACAAAAGATCACAAAGCCCACAAGTTCACAATTCATGATATAACAAGTTCACAATATAACAAGTTCATAAGGATCACAAATTTATAATATAAAAAGTTTGTAAAGATCACAAGTTCACAATATAACAAGTTCACAGTATAACAAGTTCATAAAGATCACAAGTTCACAGACTCAAAGTTCACAATTCACAATATCCACTCGATTTAGCTAACATGGCATGCTTTCTCATTAAATATTTTTTCCTCACATAAAGAGTTTTTTCACAGCCTCACAGGAAAACCCTAAAATCTAGTGTGTGGAAAAGACAGCATGTCAGCTCTCTATCATTATATAATACTAATACATATCATGTGCATAGAAAATAGTGGATTCGTTCGAGAGACCAAATCATTAATCTCAATTATCTTCCAACACCATCTATCCCCAAAAAAATCTTAAAGCGTCCAAAAATACAAAAATAAGTAATCCTTATCTAGAGACGTACAGGCGATGTGAAAAATCACATGCTGGAAAATTCCGAAAAAATTCTGAGAAACAATTCCGGAAAATTCCGAGACACAAATCCGGTAATTTCCGACAAAAACCGGTAACCGAAGGAAAAGGTCGGTAAAACACCACATCGATTTCGATGCCGATTCTGATAGAAAATTCCGAAAATCGATTCCGTTTTCGAAAAATACCGTTACCGGTGAATCGGATCGAAAAATTTCGAAATCGTTTTCTGGAATTCCGAAAAATTCCGAAACCGTTTTCATCCCTAGGTACGGGCATCGTCCCATGGCTTTTTCCTTAGGGCAGAGGTATAGGATTTGGGACGTCAGATGGACTTTATGCAATGGTCATTTCCAACATTTGCATAGTGAGGACCCTAGGGAAAAGCCACGTAGTGAGACCCTGCTAGTTCACCTTGGAAGTGATCAATGGGGAGTCGCGATTCTCGGGCAGAAAGGGAATCACGGCTCATAGGTAAAGTGTGCAACCTCTGTAGAGTGTTATGAAACTGATATATCAGCCATGCTCACGGTTATGAGCGGCCTTGGGATCCTCTTTGATTAGAGATATAGCTGGTTCGAGATTCAATGGTTCTATTAGTGGTTTTTGGTTCGATGATGATAATGATGTTCCTCGATGAGGAAGTGATTCACGGGTTGGTTATTGCTAAAACTTGGCTTCCACTAATAATAAATATTTGACCAACTAAAAGCAACTGCTTGAGCTTAACCCCACATAAAGCTAATCCACCTTAGCGAAACGGGACATTTGCTGAGTATGTTGATGTGTACTCACCCTTGCTTTCACAAAACACCAGGTTGCCTTTGGTGCAATCTATGCTCAGGTAAAGAAGAAGGCATCGAGGCGGATCTCTAGGAGCTTCAGGACTTCGACGAGTTCGAGGATTAGGCTAGCGACCTATCCTAGTCAGCTGCCTGTGGTGGGTTAATTTACGTTGGCTACGTTTCGATTCTGTGTACTTTGATTTATATTATGTAAATGACTGTAGTCTTTAATATTATTGCTTATTCTTTATTGTTATTCGAAGCATTGTGCTATGATGAGTCATTTATGTAATCCCTGTGTACGTGAATTTCTGATCCTGGCACGTACATGGTTCGCATTCGGTTTACCTTCAAAACCGGGTGTGACACATTGTTATCTTGCCAAGTGCCACAATCTGTCTTCCTCCGAAGCCACAAAGAGGGTGTGTTGCATCATGTATCTTATCCTCTGGCTCTTGCATTTGCCTGAAAGCCTTTGCAAAGATGATATCCGCTGCACTGCCTGTGTCCACTAAGACATTGTGGACCAGAAATCCCTTGATAACACAAGATATTACCTTTGCATCGTTGTGAGGATAATCCTTAAGCTGAAGGTCTTCCTGAGAGAAGGTAATTGGAATATGAGACCACTTGGACTTGATGAAGGGTCCTTGCACCCCAACATGTTGTACCCTTTTTTGCGCTTCTTTCTTCTGCTTCTTGTTGGCTGGTTTAGAACTTGAGCCGCCTATGATTGGGAGCACCAGCTTCGTGACCGAAGGTGCTACAGCTTGGTTGTTGTGTGAAGCCATCGTCGCAACTGTGGAAGTGAGTTCACCGGAGGTGGGCGCCAATGTTGGTCCTTGTTCTTATATGCTATACATCAAGAACAAGACGACACGATTGTTAATAATTAGAGACCTTCATCCTTCGAAGCATTATCTCCTTTCGGATATAATGGTCTTCAGACGAAGGTCATGAAGGGCATACCTTCATCATCTTAGTGAACAAATATAAATAAGGGTACATGAAATATAAAAGAATATAAATAACAATTATGAATTAATTAGTTATTTATATTCTCATTTCATAAACATGAATAAACATCAACATTATTTATACTACATTGATACCTTCGGCTTGCCAGAAGGTGAAGATGCGAGAGTGACGCAAGAGTGATTATCATCCAGCGTGAATAGTACGGGGTACTGCTCATCTATTTATAGGCACGGGACGCGGCCCGGACAAAATTACATTCATGTCTCTGATAACTAATTGTAATCATAATACGAACTATTAAGGATTAGATAGTCTTTTCTTCCTTAAGTCGGTATCGTCCTTCGTCTTCATCATAATACTAAGCTGAAGCTCCTTCAGTCAAGGCTTCGGCTTCTGTTCGCATTATCTTCGGGTTGTATCTTCATGTTGCGTATGCCTCTGTAGTATTTTGTCGAAGGTGTTTTTGCCTTGAGTACCTTCGGCGGGAAAGAAGACCCCCAACACCGTTGCTCCTTCCTTTGGAAAGCGTAGATTGCCTTCTATCCGCGAGTGCACCGGACACCCTGTCTGCAACGGCCACCGAATCATCTGATTGGCCGCTTCTTTTTTGGGTGGGACCGTACTGTCCGGTGATATACCAGACATATCCAGTGACCCTCCCGATCGTTGGCTTGCTGATGTGGCTGACAGCTGTCGCGGAGCCGATCGTTGGCGCGAGCGAAGAGTCGCTTACCGCCTGGCCCACCGGACATGTCCGATGCACATCATATTGTCCAATGAATTTTAGCCGGGGCACCCAAGAAAAACCCGAGAGCGGTCAGTTGGGGGCACACGACCAGGCCATCATCGGACTGTTCGGTGATGGCCAGTCTGGCCCAACATTGGCTCTTTAGAGCCAAACTCCTTCACTTCATTTTGACTCATTTTTTGGTGATTCCTAGCACTTAAACAAACATAGTTAGCAACAAAACATTTTACTAAGAGCTAGAATCATACTTTCTCACTTCATTTGATAATGATTTGCAATATGCCCAGACTCAAGCTCAAAAAGTGCTTTCCTCTACAAGCTAGGAAGGGCATTAAGGAGCAGGGACCGGAAGTTTAGTAAATGGTCTGGAAGACAATCTTTCCTAATTTGAAAGACAATCTTACCATTAAGGAGCAGGGACCAGAAGTTTGGTAAATGGTCCCCAAGCTAGGAAGTGCATTATATAGTTACACAAGTAATTTCTGGTAATGCGTACATGCTGGAAACATGGCAAGGTGAGAAATTACCTAAAGCATTAAATGGTCAGTTTCTAAAGCAATATCAATCCTAGTGTATGGCAAGATGCTTAGAAGATCGATGTTCTTACATTGAACTGTATTGGTAGAAAGCTAGTAGCAGGTGCTTTTGGCTCGCTAAGCTCCACCAAAATGCAGGGGAACATGTGTTGAGCACCAGAATTGACATCTGGATGGTCGGATAATATGTCTATATGGCTTAGATAGTTTGCTCCCCGACTGTCCGTGGGATAGTCCAGACGGTCCTCGATTAGACTAATTCATACTAGAATTCTTATCATGTGTGTGGTTATCCTAACAAACCCACAAAAACTGTTGGATCTCATCTAGGAACGAGTCTAGACCTCCCCATATATATATGAAGGGCATGATCGATTGAGAACACACAACAATCAATCTATCAACCCAAATCTACCTTATGCACTAGGAGTAGAAATAATTCAGCCTGAGTTATAGTTTCCCAACCTTAATCTTCACCTCTCTTTTGCTCGACGTCGTCTAGAGGTGTCTTGGGTGGCCTGCCGACCCATTTCCAAGACAACCCTAGATTTCTTTTCTCCCTAATTGGGTCCCTCCTAGGAAGTGAGATCTAGGTTCATTCGCGCCCTTGCGGATGATTTGTCGCCTCAGCACGTACGGTATGTGTGCCCATAGAGAAGACATGAGCTCCCCGCGCAGAGTCGCGGACGGTCCGGTGACCAATCGCGGATGGTCTATGCTCCCACAGAAAGATTCTTTAAGGTCTCGTTCCTAGCGAGCGGGATCTAGGGATCGTTGGTGTTTGACCTAAAAGAGCGCCAACAACGAGAAAGGCATGACGAGTGTGAAAACTGATCCTTTATAGCATAGAGATGTCATCTAATCGAGTTGAGAAAAGCCAATAAAGACGTAGGTGCATCTCCCATAGCTCCTTAAAACCTAGACCCCAATCTTAATTTTAGAGAAAAGAAAAACAAAAAAACATACCCAACTTACTTCCCCGCACACGAATACTCCCACTCTTATGGCGCAAACTTTCACATGCAAATACGCTCTGAATACCGCACTCATATGAGTCTGACAGACACATGCAATCATGTATAGCAGCTGCAACTCGTAGCTGCTCGAGACTGGTAAAGAGGAGTTGCGTGACAAGACGTGACGTGACACATGATGCGGCAGGGCATAAAATGTTGACGTTTGCTGCTGATGTATGAGATATTGGAAGTTGTTGGAGTAGTAATATGTTTTTAGAATTTAAATTTCTAGAGATATTTTAATTTCTATTTTTAGAACTTATTGGAGATACTCTAATAAGTTGTTTACACAATCCAAAATGACATAGTATTGTAGATAGGCCAAGCTAGTCGGGTTGTTCCCTTCATTTTAAATAAAGATAAAACACGGTAGAAACAATATAAGTCGTTTTAGATCAAAGGCAAACAAAACATGGTAGAAACAATATAAGTTGTTTTAGATCAAAGGCAAGCGAATAGTTTGAGCGAGGCATACTGGTAGGGCTGGAAGAAATATTCGTGGCTCATTGGCTCGCTCGACTTGTGGTTGGCTCGGCTCGGATCAGATCGTTTGAACATTTTCACGAGCTGAGCCAACATCTTAGCTCGTTTCCTTAACGAGCCAGCTCGAGACTGGCTCGCGAGCTCAGACAAGCTAATGGTATACCACGACAAATCGTCAATGAGGCAATAGGCAACATGCAAGGCAGTAGCCAGCTAGCTGCAATAGGCATTTAGGCAACATGCTAATTGCCAACAGCCCAACAGGACCAAGCCCAACAGGCCAACACTGGCACACCGCAGTCCGAAGTTAGCAAGCTGCAAGTCCGCAAGCGTGATTCAGGCATCCGTCCCATACTCCACTACTCTCGTCTGTTGCCTCGACTCCCTCGAGCAGTCCTCAACTCCTCAGGTTGGTCGCTCCATCGACAGTGACTGACTTGAAGGAAACAGGTGACGCCTAAGAGGGGGTGAATTAGGACTTCTAAAATTTTCTCTAAACTAGGTCATAAATAAATCGATAGAGCAAAACCTATGTAAATAATCAAACTAGAATGTGCAAACTAGGTTTTGTCTATGTGTTGTTATCTCTACAGCAAACTAGGTAGAGATGCAAACTCTCATGGATAACGTTGGTATTTTTACTGAGGTATCCGGAACTACGCAAGGTCTCGACTAATCCTTGTTGGTGCCCCTACGCAAAGGGAAGCCCACGCGAGGGCCAAGCACCACGGTCGAGTAACTCCGTAGAGAGTCGCGGGCCTTCTCCATGTGCAAGTGGTGTTCCGCTTTCGGCTCCTCTAGGATGCTCCCTGTTGTCTCCACTATCGAGCTTCCGGCTGAAAACGTCGCGGGCCTCGTTCCCTTCGGTACACGGTGGCGGCCGTGACACAAACGTGGTTGTCACGGTCTAGCAAGACTCTCACCCCACTCGATACAATTACAACGGCTCGCGCAAGAGTCGAGGGGTTGTGTGGTTTTTTAAACTCACTCAACTAACTAGGGTTCACCTAGAGCAAGCACTAAAGTGGTCTAACTAACCTAAAACTTCATAAAGCACCTACGCTAATCACCAAGTGATTCTATTAAGCACTTGGGTGTATGAGCACTTGGGAATGTCTACTATATGCCATGGTATGTTGCTTGGGCTCCCACACCTTGGAATGGCCGGTTGGGGTGGTATTTATATACCCCAACACAAAACTAGCCATTGGAGAAAAGTTGTTGCTCTCTGCGGCACACCGGACAGTCCGGTGTGCCTAGCCATTGGACAGACACCGTAGGTGACCGTTGGCGTGTAGGCTTTTTACACCGAACAGTCAGGACTTCACACCGAACAGTTAGGACTTCACACCGGACAGTCCGGTGGTATTATCTCCACAATGCCACCTGGAACTAGCCGCTGGGCTTCTGTTCCCTGGTACACCAGACAGTCTGATGTGTGGCACCGGACAATCGAGCGTGTCACCAGACAGTCTGACGTGTGGCACTGGACAGTCCGCCATGGCAACACTTCCTTCGTTTCTTGGACTTCACTTGATCTTCATAATGTCTTCTTTTGAGATGTTGCTTTACTCAATGCCTTGGTCCAAGTAGCTTTAGCATCCTGTGACCTACAAACACAAACACTAGCAAACACATTGTGTTAATCATCAAACACCAAAACCTATTGATCCAAATGGCACGGGGTCCATTTTCCTTACAATCTCCCCCTTTTTGGTGATTGATGACATCAGAATCAAAGCAAGCAAATATAACAACCATTTGAATAAAAATATGCAATCTACTTGCTAGGATACATGTTTGTCCCCACAATGTGATATTATGGACTTAAGCCTCTCCCTAACTCCATAATTCACTTGCTTCCTATTTTAGACGAAAGAACCAAAACCACTTGATGGATCAAAATTTTAAATTGGTGGTGTTTGGTGTTTGATAACATTTCATTTCTTTGGTCCCTACAACTTCTCCCCCTTTGGCATCAACCACCGAAAAGGAAGACATTAAAAGCACATAGGAAGAAAAAATACTTGCCCTCATAAAAGATTTATCAATTAATACCAATTGAAGCACTCGACATTATTACTCCCCCTAAATGAGTGTTCTCCATTTGGAAAGAATTTTCTCCCCTTTAGAGACGAAGAAATACTCCCCTGACAGAGATATTTTACTTAGGAAAAAGCATGTGAGAAATAGAGGTGCAAGACATGATTTGATTAGATTGACTTCCCTTATGCATAGGTAACAGAATATGATTTAACAACTTATGCATGTATAGCAACATGGGAAGTATAAGATATGAAATATAGTCTAACCAAATATTGGAGAAGACATGTAAAAGATGCCAAATGTAGTCTCAAAGATACCAATTGAAAATCAATGGCGGACCATTTGAAGAGCAATGGCAGGCTTGTGAGACATAAGATTCTTGTATATTTGCAGTGAAAGCTTGTTGTCTTTATCTGGGGACTTCATTTTCCTTACAATGAGACTACTACATGAAATAGACTTTAAAAAAGGTAATAGTCTCAAAGTCTTAGATTATAGAGTAACCTCCCCCTGAAAGTGTGCATACAAGTTTTGAATGCTTGTAGGAGACATACACTTTGATTTGATATCAAGAGGGGCAGATTATCCATAATCTGAGCTTTGGCACATATAAGTTAAATGATACCAATTGAAGCATACCAAATGAAGTGTTATACCACTTGAAGTATTTCACAATATCAATTGATGTATCATTTTCTTGGAAATGTTAGGTAAGCTATGTGTCGTGCTTATTATTTTAGACCATGTAGGTTTGCTCAAGAGTATGAATTGAAAGTGAGCGATCCTACCATATGATTTACCTAGTATGCATGCAAAAATGAATACCAATTGTAATACTAGGCATGAAAGGTAAAACTAGATACATGAGAATAGATATGCATATCTAAGAACAAGAAATACAATAAATCTAGTTACCTTAGTCATGGGTGGAGAATTTGGGTACAAAGTATCCACTAACCCACTTGGAAATAGAATTGATCCAATATGATGTATCCCATTATATACATTCCAATTTTGCCAAGTCTCCAAATTCCCCGACGTCCTTCGGACTCCTTAATTCCCTCTTGGGATCCAAACCTTATTGGTGCTTTTCATGGTTGAAATAATTTCTTTTGGCACCCAAATGCGTTTGGCCCACTTTCCTTTGCTGGCTTGCTTTTTGGCCCTGATTGCTATCACCTTTCCATTCTTTTTCTTTTTTTATCAAGTATGGTGTAGCAGCCTTTTTATCCACCTTGCTGATGTAGGTGTTGGAGATTTTGCTTGTTGGCTTTTGCTCGAGCTTTTGCTTTTATTTATCCCCAGTCACCATCTTGCATTGGAAAGACTTGTGACCTTCCTTGTGGCATAACCTACAAATCACAGTTTCGCTCTCCACAGGCTTGTTCACTCCCGTAGTGGTGTTATCCTGAGTAGGTTGGATTTGTTTGGCTTTGCCTTTCTTGTCATACAAAGTCTTGCCAAGGCGAGCCACCTCTTGCTTTAATTGCTCATTCTCCATTGTAATCTCGTCCGAACATGTTTCTATAATAACATTCTTAACAATAACTTGATTGTAGGGGTTAGAATTATCAATCAAAGCAAAGCAAGAAGTAGAAGCATCTTTCTTAATAATTTCAGGAATTTCAACTAAAGATACTTCTGAGGAGCTACCAATGTTTTCTAGCTTAGTAGTTAGCTCATTATTGTGTATGCTAAGAATTTCCATTTTCCCTAGCAAATTTTCAATAGCTTCTTGGGAGCTAGCTAACTTAGCCTTAAGTTTTTCATTCTTTTTAATAAGGCCATCATCGGTAGCTGTGGATGGAGCACTAGACTCTAATTGCTCAATTTTAGTTGATAGCTCACAATTCAAATTTGCAAATGTTTCAAATTGTTCTATCAAACCTTTATAATTATTTTGAGAGCTAATCGACTTGTTTTTCAAGGTTTTAAGTTGAGTCTTTTGTTTAGTGCATACATCTTGAAAAAAATTAACGGCTTTCACAAGCTCATCTATGGACGGCTTTCCCTCACCTTCATCATCACTACTACTTTCATCACTAGAGGATGGAATACTCATTTTACCTCTTGCCATAAGGCACTTGCGTGATGACCATGATGAGCGTGATGAGGACCGGTGGCTGCGCGTCCTTGGAGGTTCATCTTCGCTTGAAGAATCATCCCAAGTTTTGACACTTGTTAGCGCCTTGCCTTTGCTCCTCCCCTTTTTGGGTTCGGCCATAGTTGAACAATTGTCCTTGAAGTGGCCCTTCTCCCCACATGCGAAGCATCCTCTCTTTCTTTGTTTTTTCCTGTCAATGTTAAAGAGAAGATCCTCGACCTACAGGGGCACACACATTAGATTAATCTTGTGGATCATCCCCATTACCTTTCTGACACGTCGGATTCCTTCTTCGTCCTTGGAGGATGATGTTGATGGTTGATTATCTTCATCGTCATCACTTTCTTCTTCTTCTTCTTCCTCTTCTTCACTTGAGGAACTAGGAGTGGGAACCTTCTTTTAACCCTTCCTCTCATCACATGCAAAAGCATTTGGCCTTCAGAAAGTTGGCTCCTCTCCACGACACATTTTTTGCGCCATCTCAAATGTCGTGATTTTCCCAATCACAATGGTCGGGGTCATTGTACTCAAGTCCTCCATGTTGTGAAGAATAGTGATGATGCTCCCATATCTTTGTTGTGGTAGCAGGGAGATAATCTTCCTCACAATGTCCGCATCACCTAGCCTATTAATGCCAATAGAATTGAGCTCACTGATGATTAGATTCAAACGAGAATACATATCTCTAACAAGCTCATTATACTCATTTAAGACTAGGCAATGTTTTTGCTCACGGACATTGGATGTGCCGTCATGGAGCTCATGCACTTTTAGCCAAATCTTATTAGCAGTTTTAATGTAAAAACTTGATTAAAAATATCCATTCTAAGAGATTCATACAAGCAATTTTTGGCTCTAGCATTTAAATGGATTTCTTTTTCCTCACTCGTGGTGGGTTTCTCGGGATTTCTGGGTGGTTTCATCCCCTCACGAGTGACTCTCCAAACACCTAGATCAACGACCTCTAGGTAACAAGCCATTCTAGCACTATAATATGTGAAGTTAGTGTCGTCGAAGTGTGGTGGCCTATGGGTATTCATCCCCTTCCTCTAAAAAGTGTCGACTCTTTTAGCGGTGAAGCTAAAGCGTTTCAAATTAGCCAAACCAGCCTCTGATACCAATTGAAGGAAACAGGTGACGCCTAAGAGGGGGGGAGTGAATTAGGACTTCTAAAACTTTCTCTAAACTAGGTCACAAATAAATCCCTAGAGCAAAACCTATGCAAATAATCAAACTAGAATGTACAAACTAGGTTTTGTCTAAGTGTTGCTATCTCTATCACAATGGCTAAGTTTCATTCTAAACAATATAAGTATAAAGACAAGATTGAAACTTAAATGCTTAATATAAATGCGGAAGCTAAAGCGCAACATAGAGATGCAAACTCTCGTGGATGACACCGATATTTTTACCGAGGTATCCAAAACCACGCAAGGTCCCGACTAATCCTCATTGGTGCCCCTACGCAAAGGAAAGCCCACGCGAGGGCCAAGCACCACGGTCGAGTAACTCCGTATAGAGCCACAAGCCTTCTCCACGCGCAAGTGGTGCTCCGCTTTCGGATCCTCTCAGACGCTCCCCGTTGTCTCCACTATCGAGCTTCCGACTGAAAATGTCGTGGGCCTCGTTCCCTTCGGTACACGGTGGCGGTCGTGACACAAACGCGGTTGTCACGGTCTCGCAAGACTCTCACCCCACTCGGTACAATTACAACGGCTTACGCAAGAGCCGAGGGGTTGTGTGATTTTTCTAAACTCACTCAACTAACTAGGGTTCACCTAGAGCAAGCGTTAAAGCAGTCTAACTAACCTAAGCACTTCACAAAGCACCTACGCTAATCACCGAGTGATTCTATTAAGCACTTGGGTGTATGAGCACTTGGGAATGTCTACTATATGCCTTGGTATGTTGCTTGGGCTCCCACACCTTGGAATCCTGGTTGGGGTGGTATTTATAGACCCCAACACAAAACTAGCCATTGGAGAAAAGTTACTGCTCTCTGTGGCACACCGGACAGTCCAGTGGTGCACCGGACTGTACGATGCCCCCTATCCACTACGCGTAGCCGTTGGACTGACACCACAGGTGATCGTTGGCACGTAGGATTTTTACACCGGACAGTCCGGTGGTCTTCTCTCCACAGTGCCACCTGGAACTAGCCGTTGGGCTATTATTCCCTGGTGCACCGGATAGTCCAGCGTGTGGCACCAGACAGTCCGGTGTGCCACCGGACAATCCGGTGCTCCAGACCAAACAGTCCGTCGTGGCAACACTTCCTTCCTTTCTTAGACTTCACTTGATCTTCATAATGTTTTCTTTTGAGGTGTTGCTTTCCTCAATGCATTGGTCCAAGTAACTTTAGCATCCTGTGAACTACAAACACAAACACTAGCAAACACATTAGTCCACTGGTTGTGTTAATCATCAAACACCAAAACCTATTGAGCCAAATGGCCCGGGGTCCATTTTCCTCAAATGACTGACCGCTCCACCGCTCCATCTCTCCACGACGACGGCTCCACTGATCTATCTCTTCCCAACGACGGCTCCACAGCTCGGGCAGATGGGTAGGGCCCTTAACCGCAGACCGTTGCAACCCTAGTTCACGGTGAACCGACCAGCTCCATCTCTCCACGACGACCACTCCACCACTCCACCTCTCTAGTCTCCACGACGACGACCACAGGCAGCCGGCGGCACACAGCATGGTGGGAGGCAGACCCACACCGTCGTGACCCTCGTGGCCTCGCCAACTGTCGAGGGTTCGACGCCGACCAGGGCCTGACGCGGTGAGAATACACATGCTGCATTTCCCTATTTCAAAATTTGGATACTAACTGCTGGAATAGTTCAACATGTAGCAACATAAACATTCTCCTAATTCAAAACCATACAAAGTATGTCAAAGAGATTTTTGGTTGTCCTAGCAAGTAGTGTATCATCATAGTCCACTTTTAGTACTGGAGGAAGAGTTGTTGATGATTATGTGAGTTCTTTGAATCCTTCAACAGTTCAAGCACTAATTTGTGCACCTAGTTGGATAAGGGGCTCTCAACATGAGAAAAGTGCACCTATTCTTGTGGTATGTAATCCTATTTTAGGCTGTAACATAGCAACTATATTTAATATTTCTTTTAACTTTTGTTCTATTTAATGTTGATGTGACATGTGTGGACTGTTCAGGAGGGAGATGATGGTGATATCGAGATTGTGGAGTTCCCTAAGGGTGTGGTGGCAAGCAATTAGTAAGTATAACCAAAATCAATAGTGATGTATTGATTTATAAACTATGTTGATTTATAAAGTTTTGTACAGGCCGAAGGAAGATGTGCTAATAGAGTAATGGAGGAGAAAAGTGGATGTTAGGAGGCTGGCATGTTGTTTAGACTTTAGAGTGCTAGCCTTTTGGGTTTAGTGACATGCTGCTAGCCTTTTGGTCTTTTGGATGTTGGCAATTTGGCATGTTCTAACTTAGAACTTCTAAGCAAGATAGACAATCAGGACTCACGAGTAGTAGCCTTTTGCCCTTTTAGATGCTGCTACCTGCTAGTGGCTACTGCACTAGTGCTTGTGTACTTGTGTAATTGTGTTGCTATGCTGACTAGCTGTCAAAATGTGCACTTATGCTTGTGCATGTGCTGCTAAGCTGTTACTGCAGTAGTGTACTAGCGCTTCTTTTGGTGGTTAACTGGTTAGTGGTTACATGGTATGTTTCATTTTCATGGCCCATAAATTCTGATAAAGTGGTGTAAATTAAGTTGATGTTGTGATGCATGAACCGATGAATGTTCTAAGCTGATTATGAAATGTGATGCATGAACTGATAAACGTTGCAACTGTTTTTTTTTTTTTTGATGAATTAAAGTCATGAACTTATAATATGGTATGTGAAACTGTGATAATAATAATTATTTTCTGGTATTATACTTTTTTCGCTGTAGCTTGTGAGCCAAACGAACCAGCTCAAACTCGTAAACAAATCGAGTCGAGTTTATCTTCTAGCTCTGTTTTTTAACGAGTCAAACCGAACTAGATTAACGAGTCGGCTCGAGCTCACGCCGAGCCCGACCTGTTAGATATCCAACCGTACGTAAACTAGTCACAACTCAGGACCAGTGCCTCTTCGGTCAAAAATATCCTTGTACCTGCATCTCGACCTCACCGGCGTCCGGCGGTGGTATCACGATGGTGGCGTTGCTGGGCCGGCGGATCGGGGTGGCTGCGGCAGCTGCCGCGTTCATCGCCCTCGTGGCGTTCGGATCCGCCTCATCCTCGCCCAAGTCCTTCGTGAAGTCCACCGTCTCCGCCCACGACGTCGTCATCTTCTCCAAGTCATACTGCCCGTACGGTCCACCTCGTCCTTAACCCTTACATGCGCATCTTGTCTTGTTCCCTGCGGAGATCTAGATTCTAAGCGGGATTCTGGGCACGATTGCTGTGATGTCGCGCCAATCTAACTAGTAGCTACAGAAAATCTGGTTTATAGCTGTTAGTTGTCATTGATTTCATCCTTTCGCTTGCTGAAAATTGTCTTTTCTCGTGGATTTTCAACGCATAGGGTCTATTATTCTGTAAGGCTGATTGTTCAGGGAAAAAGTCCTGCAAGTTTGACCTGAATTACTGGAGGAGCTGATGGTTTGCTTCGTTTTTTTTTTTTTTGTCCAGCTGTAGAATTCCGTTTTCTGTATTACAGAAATCCACAACTTGGATTGGATCCTATACCAAATTAAGAAAAGCCCAGCACAGTTCTATCCTAGCAACCATGTGACAGTTATTGTCCTTTATGTGGTAACCAGATTGTTGTCTGCTTTGCATTTCTTGGCACATTCTTTGAAAGAAGCCGTGGTTACTTTTACTCTTATTGACTGCTTGGTTGATGTGAAAAGGATTCACTGCTTGTTCTGCTTAGCAATTTTATTTACTCTGATGTCACTGTGCAAGTGTAAGAGAAATGTAAAACAAAAGTGCAGACCAGTGCCGGAGGCTCCACATGAGTGAGGTCTTGGCCTCTTGGGAAGGGATAAGCTGAGGCAGGCCTTCCTCCCGGGATAAACTGAGGCAAGCCTTGCTTCCGCAAATGCGGAGAGACTGCTTCAAACCCAAGACCTGGTGAGAGAAATGTGCTTGACAGAAATTGGAACAATTCTCTTGAGCTTTCAGAGCCTCCTGTTAGGTCTAATTCTAGATTTGTGAATTTAGCGGTGGCTCTTGTGTCCACCTGATTAGCTCACTAGATCTCTTGCAGTGCAGTTCAAGAAGCTAAACTTAAATATTTATCAAGTTTAACACAGACTTTTGTGGGGAGTACATAACTATAAGAAAATGCACTGATAAGTGATATGGTCAGATACTCATTTGACTTGAGAGCAGCGAATGTACATTGATAACATCTGAACCATGAGTGTATGGAGATGACGCCTTATGGTTGTAGTTCCTGTACCAAAGCACATACTCTTATCAGCACTTTATTTGTCTGGAGAGCTACAGGTACTGCAAAAGAGCAAAGGCCGTGTTTAAGGAGCTTGAGTTGAAGAAAGAGCCATATGTTGTGGAGCTTGATCAGCGAGGTTTGCTTTACACTCTTTTTCACATCGCTAATTTACTGTTTTAGAGTGCTTGCTCTATGCCCCCTACTTCAGTCATGTTTTTTCCCAGTGGAAGTGCCACATTTTCATTGAAATAACCAAGGCAGAGTTGTGAATACATCTTTTCAGTGTTTTCAGCCAGCATGCTTTTGTGATCACGCAGCTAGATTGAATAATTTGTTTTTCAGTTGAATAGTCAGCCATATTATGAAGTATAAATAAACATACTGAACCCCAAAAGAAAAGGTAGAGTATTCATGTGGGAGTATTTTTGAATGACATCCTGGATGGAGATGTCCTATAGGCTCGTAAGTAAGCACAAATGTCTTCAAGTGCCTCATGTCATAATGTGAATTACATAGAACCATAAACACAGTTACTACTTGATGAAACTAAGCGTGAGTTACATCGAACATAAATCAAATGCAAATACATCTTGATGCCTGTGTTTCACTATGTGAATAACAGAAAACATAAGCAAACTTGAGGATTGCACAGCCTCTCTCTTCCATTTCACAATCCTTCTGCACATTCACTGTTGTGACAATGCCGGTATGGTTAGTGCCAGGCCAATATATGATATATCCTTCCTCTTTCTGTCTGTGAAGGCAGTGGAGAGTATGCACATAATGGATGGATGATGATGGTTTAAATGATAAGATTGTGCTACTGTAGTATTGTTGTTTCTTTGGACCCATCTCATCCAAGTTCCATTTGCACTATTCAAGTTATTCAATGATATTAGAGATGTTTCATGATAAATGAAAGACATGATACATATAGCACATAAAGCAGTAAAGCCACAGTATAATCACCGAAATCATGGAGGAAACAGGAAAGGAGACATCAGCAAGAGGACCGAACACAAAATGTGAAGTAACTATATGTTTATGCCCTTTTTACATAATAAAGCAAAATGGTCAATTATATCAAATCAAACAATTATTTCCACCTGTCAATCCTTTAAGTTGATTTTAGCCCCTGAGCATACTCTGGGACAGTTTGTGATGATGCCACAATTGAACAATGTGCTCCCTTTATCATCATGCAGAGGATGGCTCAGAGATTCAGGATGCCTTACTTGAGATAGTTGGCAGGCGTACTGTCCCTCAAGTTTTTGTCCATGGAAAGCACCTGGGTGGTTCTGACGGTACCCTTTTTCTGTACACAAATCAGATAAAACTTAAGCTTTGTAACATCCTTCGAATGCTCACACCTACTATCTTTTCACATTTACTTGAAAAAAAACTGCAGATACTGTTGACTCCTACGAAAGTGGAAAACTGGCTAGACTTCTAAACATCGGAGTCAAGGACGACCTTTGAGTGACATGCTACATCGGTCAGCCTGTTCGTTTGGTTTCAATCCGTACCGGCTTCTACTACTTCTATATTGTTTTTGTCTCTATGGATTACAGCTACAACAGTCTAAATAGCTGATTTTAATCCGAAGCGAACAGTCCAAACAGTCTCTTGTTTTGAGTTACCAAGGGATTTTTTGTGTGACTCTGATAAAAGATATGTAACTGAATGTTTTATTATAGTTTATACCATTTGAACCGTACTTTTATTGCTCGCCCATCAAGCATTATGTCGTGTTGATTCTGTCATTAGATTGGGCTCGTTGATTGCACTATCATTCTTCATTCACTATGCTAGTATGCTACCGTAGTAACATGAACATTGAACAAGCACAAGCCTTGATAGTTTTAATAGCATTTCAATTCGTTGAAACATTTTGTTTTATATTTTTGATAGCATGTACATTTCCGAAGCTCCAAATAGGAAGCGTCCGTCTACACCCTTTTGCGATGCTGTTTGCAGTTTGAGAGTTAACCGTGAACTATGTTGACTGTATCTGCGTCAAGTGATCAAATCTGTGAGAGCCCATCTTTTAGGATCCATGACACATTGGCACTGAAGTACCATTTCAGGCCTTGTTCGACGGTTTGGGATTTTTTCCTAGACTGGTTTTTCTCTACATATGGATTGGGTGAATCCAAGTCTTTCACCCAATCCCTTGTAGGATTAAATTCCTAAAATCAATTCATCAATCTTTGTTCGGTTGTTCCATATGGATTATATCCTAAAACTCAATTAACTATGTTTGTTCGTTTATTCCATGTGGATTAAATCCCAAACTTAAAAACCAATAAAGTTTAAGTATAGAACATGTCACTGTATCTCTCCAGAAATTTAAGCATGCATGTCACGTGATACATATTTTTTCGTTCAGATTGAACACATTTTTAATCCAGAATAAAAAAACACAAGTCAACATAACATCCAATGATCCTGGAGCACAAATCAACATAGTTTCTTTATCCTTAGATCGTAGAACACCATTGATCCTGGAGCACAAATCAACATAGTTTAATGCGTCAATTAGCAACTGGCACGATGTAGATTTTTAGATTCAGACCAACGGTGCTACAGAAGTCCAAACTGCAAAACACGACAAAGAAGTAACAATGTTAATCAAACTACTAAAGCCCAAAGATAACTACTACTCAGGCAGCTACACTACCACACCCTGCAGGACTGGGAAAAGAAAAGCAACTATTTTGCACAAGAGAAGAAGCTGGACGATTGCATTATATTATTGCTGCATAGCACAAGAGAATTAGGTGTTTGTGCTATAAACATACTTCAAAACAGTTACACAACAATGAAACAAGAGCATCTTGGGAGCCTTTATCACACATGAACTCCATTAGCCTAAATGACATGGATTTGTTCAGCATGCCCACAAGGAGACAATGGCAATAGTAAACTAATGATTTCAGTTTTTAAAATTCAAAGATTTTTAGTTTTGAAAAAAAACAAATTGACTATACTTACCTTAGACCTTATCCATCTTCCGTCTTAACCATAGGAGGGCAGTTTCTGGCTCATCAATACTAAAACTGATAAAGGTCTCTCTGTTGTTTGGTATGTCGAACACCTCAGCTGCTTTTATCTTCTCATCTGCTGTCACGTTCATGGATCTAAGAACAGAAATGCATCTCATGATGGAGAAGTCATTACCTTGAGCAGATTCTTTTCCTTTAGCCATTTATGTAACCTCATCCTCAACTTGTTTTGATTTTAGATCTAGATATCTCCCAACAAGTCCTTCCAAAGAATCCTTCTTCATTCTCTTTGCTTTCTTATCTTGATTGATTGTTGATGCAGTAGACCTTGTTGTTGTTACATGTACCCTCTGTTCAGTCATTTCAATTATAGGATCTTCATCTTGTTCCAATCTTGAATCCTCTTCTTGTGGTTGTTGTTGAATAATACCTTCCTGATCCATTCTTGTGGTGTTCACTTGTTCTTCTTCATTTGAAATTGTGTTCCATTCTTGTGGTAGCTGTGTAGATGTTATGTTCCAGGTCCCTTGAGCAATGTGCCCATCGTATAGTTCCCCAAGAGCATCAAAGAGAGGGAAAGACTTCTTTTGAAATTTCTTGGCCCTAGGAAATGACTGATAAAACATTGTAAAAAAAGTAAGTTCCTAAACTACTTTATGATAACTTCACAATTATAAAGCTGGAGTCACAATTAGATATAAAGCTAGAGTCAAAAACTTAATTTTATGATGTTTTCCCATATTGGTGGATCAGCAACAATCATGCATCATTTCTCATTCCAGGAAACACCACTTTGCTTTCTAGCCTCTTTCAACATCTTGTAATCCCTTTTCAATTCCCTCTCCTTCTCCTGAATTTGAATCTTGTTGAATGTGACATACTGATGCTTCTTGTTGAATTCAGTAACAATTTTGTTCCAAGCATCTGGACTCCAGCCATTTTGAGCCCTATATGGATGTACATTGTGCTCAAACAACAAATCAACGAGGCTCTTCTCTAATTCAGAATTCCATGCTGCTCTCTGAACACCACCTAAATTTCAAAAAAAAAATATGAGGGACAATTAATCATTTGAAGTTGAAACACAATAAGAATAACATGTACAAGCTTTATATTAAATAACATGTACCTCCACACTTCTTTGATGTAGAAGCTTTAGGAGAAACCTTCTTTTGAGCAGCTTTAGATAACATCAAAATTTTGGGAGAACCTCTTGTGAACATCATATCTATTATAGAGAATCACCAGCAAAAAAGAAACTATGAACATCATTTCTACTTTTATTTTTGTGACACAAGGAATGAACTGTGACCCACCCCCAACCGAAACACTAGCAAAAAGGAGGCTGTAATTTGCCATCACAAAATATCCATTACAGCAGTAATTTGCAAAATAACCATTACAGCAAAATTCAGCAGCTTACAAAAATACACTTGATTATTCTCAAAACAGCGGTAATTTGCCATCACAAAATATCCATTACAAAATATCATCACAAGTATGTAGTCCAATTGAAATGACATTTATTGATCACACAATATCCATTACAGAAATAATTCACTGATTTCTATGTTGCTCATAATCTGCCCACATATGATAAGCTATCATATCTCTTAAGTTATTCCCTTCCATACTCCCTTCATCATTTCCATGGTCACTATCGGGTAGGCTGACAAAACTTTGTGGGTTAATATTTCCTTGATCATTTTCTAGCCATCTCTCATCACCATTGTGTGATCGAATTAAGTTTTGGAGGACTGCAGCAGCAATAGGTATTTTTGCTTGATTTTCCATTTTGTGAAGCGTAGCAACTTTGAGGATTGAAAATCTCTTCTTTATGACACCCAAAGCCCTCTCTACATGATTTCTTAAAACAGCATGGCGATGGTTGAATAACTCTTTGTGATTTTGAGGCCTTCGATGACCATGGCCAAACTCTTTCAGGTGATATCTAACCCCACGATATGGTGCAATAAAGGAAGCCATATTGGCATAACTGAAAGGGATTTAAGCTTACACCTTCTTCCTAATTGATTTTGGTGGTTGAATTGCCCAACACAAATAATTGGACTAACTAGTTTGCTCTAGTCTATAAGTTTTACAGGTGCCAAAGGTTCACAATAAGCCAATAAAAAGACCAAGAAAGGGGTCAAACAAAGAGAGCAAAAGATAACTCAAAGGCACCCTGGTCTGACGCACCGGACTGTCCGGTGCACCACCGGACAGTGTCCGGTGCACCAGGGTACTCGGTGCTGAACTCGCTACCTTCGGGAAATTCCAAGGGCGCTCCGCTATAATTCACCGGACTGTCCGGTGAGTCACCGGACTGTCCGGTGTGTCAGTGGAGCAACGGCTACTTCGCGCACAACGGTCGTCTGCAACTGCATTCAATGCGCTATAGTGCGTGCCAGAGTCAGAGCACGCGCAGTTGGCGCACCGGACAGTCTATAGGACCTGTCCGGTGCACCACCAGACAACCCAGAGGCCCCACAAGTCAGAGCTCCAACGGTCGAACCCCAACGGTCTGCTGACGTGGCTGGCGCACCGGACTGTCCGGTGCGCCATGCGACAGCACACTTCCAACGACCATTTTTGGTGGTTGGGGCTATAAATACCCCAACCACCCCACATTCAATGGCATCCAAGTTTCTACACGTCTATACCTTACAAGAGCTATAGCATTCAATACAAGACAACCAAAGAGATCAAATCCTCTCCCAACTTCACACAAAGCTTTAGTGATTAGAGATAGATATTTGTTGTGTTCATTTGAGCTCTTGCGCTTGGATTGCTTCTTTTCTTTCTCATTCTTCTTGTGATCAAACTCAATTGTAACCAAGGCAAGAGACACCAATTGTGTGGTGGTCCTTGCGGGGACTAAGTGTTCCGTTTGATTGAGAAGAGAAGCTCACTCGGTCTAAGTGACCGTTTGAGAGAGGGAAAGGGTTGAAAGAGACCCGGTCTTTGTGACCGCCTCAACGGGGAGTAGGTTTGCAAGAACCGAACCTCGGTAAAACAAATTATTGTGTCTCGCTCTTTATTCGCTCACGATTTGTTTTGCGCCCTCTCTCTCGGACTCGTTTCTATTTCTAACGCTAACCCGGCTTGTAGTTGTGCTTAAGTTTATAAATTTTAGATTCGCCCTATTCACCCCCCTCTAGGCGACTTTCAATTGGTATCAGAGCCCGGTGCTTCATTAGAGCCTAACTGCTCGAAGTGATGTCGGGAGCATCCGCCAAGAGGGATCTCGGGACCGGCGACAAGTCCGCAAGCTCGGGAAGAACACACTCAAGGGAGTCCGCCCACAAGCACATGGAGGAATCCTCTTCTTCCATCAAGTCCCATCGGATGGGTGACAAGAAGAAGAAGATGAGAAAAGTGGTCTACTACGAGACCGACTCTTCGTCACCCTCCACCCCCGGCTCGGAATCGGCCTCCACTACTTCAAAGCGCCATGAGCGCAAGAAGTATAGTAAGATACCCCTTCGCTGTCCTCGCATTTCTAGACGCACTCCATTACTCTCTGTTCCATTAGGCAAACCACCTATGTTTGAAGGTGAAGATTATTCTATGTGGAGTGATAAAATGAGGCATCACCTAACCTCACTCCACAAAAGCATATGGGATATTGTTGAGCATGGAGTGCAGGTACCAAAGAAGGGAGACAAGGATTACGACTCGGAGGAAGTCGAACAAATCCAACACTTCAACTCCCAAGCCACAACTATACTCCTCGCCTCTCTAAGTCGAGAGGAGTATAATAAGGTGCAAGGGTTGAAGAGCGCAAAGGAGATTTGGGACGTGCTAAAGACCACGCACGAAGGAGACGAGGTGACCAAGATCACCAAGCGGGAGACGATCGAGGGGGAGCTCGGTCGCTTCCGACTTCGCCAAGGGGAGGAGCCACAAGACATGTACAACCGGCTCAAAACCTTGGTGAACCAAGTGCGCAACCTCGGGAGCAAAAAATGGGATGACCACGAAATGGTTAAGGTTATTCTTAGATCACTTGTTTTCCTTAACCCTACTCAAGTTCAATTAATTCGTGGTAATCCAAGATACACACTAATGACTCCCGAGGAAGTAATAGGGAATTTTGTGAGCTTTGAGTTGATGATCAAAGGCTCAAAGAAAATCGTCGAGCTAGATGGCCCCTCCACGTCCGAAGCACAATCGGTCGCATTAAAGGCAACGAAGGAGAGGAAGGAGGAGTCTACATCAAGTAGAACACCCATCGACGCCTCCAAGCTCGACAATGAGGAAATGACGCTCATCATCAAGAGCTTCCGCCAAATCCTCAAACAAAGGAGGGGGAAGGATTACAAGCCCCGCTCTAAGAAAGTATGCTACAAGTGTGGTAAGCCCGGTCATTTCATTGCTAAATGTCCATTATCTAGTGATAGTGACAGGGGCGACGACAAGAAGGGGAGAAGAAAGGAGAAGAAGAGGTACTACAAGAAGAAGGGTGGCGATGCACATGTTTGCCGGGAATGGGACTCCGACGAGAGCTCCACTGACTCCTCCTCCGATGAGGACGGCGCAAACATTGCCGTCACCAAGGGTCTTCTCTTCCCCAACGTCGGCCACAAATGCCTCATGGCAAAGGACGGCAAAAAGAAGAAGGTAAAATCAAAATCCTCCACTAAATATGCATCCTCTAGTGATGAAGATAATGCTAGTGATGAGGAGGATAATTTGCGTACCCTTTTTGCCAACCTAAACATGCAACAAAAAGAAAAATTGAATGAATTAATTAGCGCTATTCATGAGAAGGATGATCTCTTGGACACCCAAGAGGACTTCCTAATTAAGGAGAATAAAAAGCATGTTAAGGTTAAGAATGCTTATGCTCTAGAAGTAGAAAAATGTGAAAAACTATCTAGTGAGCTAAGCACGTGCCATGATATTATCACCAACCTTAGAAATGAGAATGCTAATTTAATTGCTAAGGTTGATTCAAATGTTTGTGATATTTCAATTCCCAATCTTAGAGATGATAATGTTAACTTGCTTGCTAAGATTATAAAATTGAATGTTTCTCTCGCTAGCCTTAGAAATGAAAAAGAAAATTTGATTGCTAAGGCTAAAAAGTTTGATGTTTGCAATGTTACTATTTCTAACCTTAGAAGCGAAAATGATATATTACATGCTAAGGTTGTTGAATTAAAATCTTGCAAACCCTCTACATCTACCGTTGAGCATACTTCCATTTGTAATAGATGTAGAGACATTAATGTTGATGCTATCCATGACCACCTAGCTATAATTAAGAAACAAAATGATCACATAGCTCAACTTAATGCTAAGATTAGTGAGCATGACTTAGAAAATGAAAAATTTAAATTTGCTAGGAGCATGCTCTATAGTGGGAGACGCCCTGGCATAAAGGATGGCATTGGCTTCCAAAAGGGGGACAATGTCAAACTTAATGCCCCTCCTAAAAGATTGTATAATTTTGTAAAGGGCAAGGCTCCCATGCCTCAGGATAACGAGGGTTACATTTTGTACCCTGCCGGTTATCTCGAGAGCAAAATTAGGAGAATTCATTCTAGGAAGTCTCACTCTGGCTCTAATCATGCTTTTATGTATAAGGGTGAGACATCTAGCTCTAGGCAATCAACCCGTGCTAAATTGCCTAGAAAGAAAACTCCTATTGCATCAAATGATCATAACGTTTCATTTAAGACTTTTGATGCAAACTATGTTTAACTAACAAATCCGGCAAGGTAGTTGCCAAATATGTCGGGGACAAACACAAGGGCTCCAAGACTTGTGTTTGGGTACCCAAAGTTCTTGTATCTAATGTCAAAGGACCCAAAACCGTTTGGGTACCTAAAATCAAAAACTAAACTTGTTTAGTAGGTTTATGCATCCGGGGGCTCAAGTTGGATCATCGATAGCGGGTGCACAAACCATATGACAGGGGAGAAGAAGATGTTCTCCTCCTACGAGAAAAACCAAGATCCCCAACGAGCTATCACATTAGGGGATGGAAATCAAGGTTTGGTCAAAGGTTTGGGTAAAATTGCTATATCTCCTGACCATTCCATTTCCAATGTTTTTCTCGTAGACTCTTTAGATTACAATTTGCTTTCCGTTTCTCAATTATGCAAAATGGGTTACAACTGTCTCTTTATAGATATAGGTGTTACTGTCTTTAGAAGATGTGATGATTCAATAGCATTTAAGGGAGTGTTAGAGGTCAGCTATACTTAGTAGATTTTGATAGAGCTGAACTCGACACTTGCTTAATTGCTAAGACTAACATGGGCTGGCTCTGGCATCGCCGACTAGCCCATGTTGGAATGAAGAATCTTCACAAGCTTCTAAAGGGAGAACACATTTTGGGACTAACAAATGTTTATTTTGAGAAAGACAGGATTTGTAGCGCATGTCAGACAGGGAAGCAAGTTGGTGTTCATCATCCACATAAGAACATCATGACGACTGACAGGCCACTGGAGCTCCTACATATGGATCTATTCGGCCCGATTGCTTACATAAGCATCGGCGGGAGTAAGTACTGTCTAGTTATTGTGGATGATTATTCTCGCTTCACTTGGGTGTTCTTTTTGCAGGAAAAATCTCATACCCAAGAGACCTTAAAGGGATTCTTGAGACGGGCTCAAAATGAGTTCGGCTTAATGAAAGGGAAATGTGCCCTTGGGCCATTTCTAAGTATTTTGGTGATTGAGTGTCAACACAAGTGCTTAAATGAGAATCTATGCCCATGAATGGACAAAGTGCAAATCAAGAGCAAAGGTATGTTTCTAAGTCTTAGTACATTGGTTTTGTGTACTAATATACTTATCTAAGTATCAGAAACAGAAAGAAGAAGAAAAGAGAAGAGTTGATTGTGTACAACCAAAAGGCTGTTTCGGTCTGGGGCACCGGACTGTCCGGTGGTGCACCGGACAGTGTCCGGTGCGCCAGGCTGCCTCGAGCGAAGTGGCCACTCTCGAAAATTCGCCGACGGCGTACGGCTATAATTCACCGGACTGTCCGGTGTGCACCGGACTGTCCGGTGAGCCAACGGTCGACCGGACCAACGGTCGGCCGCGCGATCTGCGCGGGACACGTGGCCGAGCCAACGGCTAGAAGGGGGCACCGGAATGTCCGGTGTGCACCGGACATGTCCGGTGCGCCAACGGCTCCCAGATCTGCAACGGTCGGCTGCGCCATTTTAGGAAGGAGATCGGGCACCGGACAGTGTCCGGTGTGCACCGGACTGTCCGGTGCGCCCGATGACAGAAGGCAAGATCAGCCTTCCAGATTTGCTCTCAACGGCTCCTAGCTGCCATGGGGCTATAAAAGGGACCCCTAGGCACATGGAGGAGTACACTAAGCAACCTTAGAACATTCTTGATCATCCACACTCAGTCTTTGCGCATTCGTTTGTCATTCTCAGTGATTCGAGCTCCGTTCTAGTGAGAACTTTGAGATAGTCTTTTGAGCTCGATTCTTGGTCGTGTGTGTGCGCATTTTGCTGTGGATTTGTGTGTGTTGCTTCCCTTCCTTACTCCGTGATTCTTTGTGAACATCAAAAGTGTAAGGGCGAGAGGCTCCAAGTTGTGGAGATTCCTCGCGAACGGGATAAGAATAGAAAAGCATAACACTGTGGTATTCAAGTTGATCATTGGATCACTTGAGAGGAGTTGAGTGCAACTCTCGTCCGTTGGGATGCCACAACGTGGAGTAGGCAAGTTTTGTACTTGGCCGAACCACGGGATAAATCACTGTGTTTTCTCTGTGTTGATTTCTTTGTGATTATCGTATTGTGCAAGACCTTCTCTCTAGCCACTTGGCATAAACTGTGCTAACGTTTAACCAAGTTTTGTGGCTTAAGTTTTTAAGTTTCACAGGATCACCTATTCACCCCCCCCCCTCTAGGTGCTCTCAATTGATATCAGAGCCGTTCTCTTCACAAAAGGGACTAACCGCCCGAAGAAATGGATCCTAAAGGGAAGGGAATCGTGATCAACGACAAGGAGAAGGAGTCCTTCGTCAACGAGCCAAGGGATGACAAGTCCAACGACTCAGGCTCGAGCCACAGACGCAAAGATAGGAAGAAGAAGAAGACAAGACGCATCAAGGAGATCGTCTACTACGACAGCAATGAGTCTACTTCCACCCAAAAGGACGACGACCACAACGAATACGAGAGAAAGAAACCGGTCAATTCGAACTTTTCTTTTGATTACTCTCGTATTCCTCAAAGTACTAGTGCTCATTTATTATCTATTCCACTTGGTAAACCTCCTCATTTTGATGGAGAGGACTACGGATTTTGGAGTCACAAAATGCGTAGTCACTTGTTCTCTCTCCATCCTAGCATATGGGAGATTGTAGAAAGTGGAATGCACTTTGATAGTACGGATAGTCCCATGTTTATTAATGAACAGATTTATAAAAATGCACAAGCTACTACTGTGTTGCTAGCCTCTTTGTGCAGGGACGAGTACCATAAGGTGAGCGGCTTGGACAATGCCAAGCAGATCTGGGACACCCTCAAGATCTCTCATGAGGGGAATGATGTCACCTTGCTCACCAAGATGGAGTTGGTGGAGGGCGAGCTTGGACGGTTCGCAATGATAAGGGGCGAGGAGCCAACTCAAACATACAACCGGCTCAAGACCCTTATCAACAAAATAAGGAGCTACGGAAGCACGCGATGGACGGATCACGACGTCATCCGCCTAATGCTAAGGTCCTTTACCGTTCTTGATCCTCATTTGGTGAACAATATTCGTGAAAATCCTAGGTACACCAAGATGTCGCCCGAAGAAGTTCTGGGGAAGTTTGTAAGCGGGCGAATGATGATCAAGGAGGCAAGATATGTGGACGATGCGTTGGACGGTCCTATTCATGAGCCTCAACCCATTGCTCTCAAGGCAACGAGGAGCAAGGAGGCGCTACCAAGCAAGGTGGCGCAAGTTGAGGCGGACGGGCTAAATAATGAGGAGATGGCCCTCATCATTAAGCGCTTCAAGACGGCGCTTAAAGGTCGCAAGGGACAGCCAAGCAAGACCAAGACAAAGGAGAAGCGCTCGTGCTTCAAATGTGGTAAGATTGGTCATTTCATTGCTAACTGTCCCGATAATGAAAGTGACCAGGAAAAGGGGAACAAAAGGGAGAAGAAGAAGCATTACAAGAAGGCCAAGGGCGAGGCACATATCGGAAAGGAGTGGGATTCGGATTGCTCCTCCTCCGACTCCGACAATGAAGGACTCGCCGCCACCGCCTTCAACAAGTCATCCCTCTTCCCCAACGAGCGTCACACTTGCCTCATGGCAAGGGAGAAGAAAGTAAGCACTCATGATACTAGTACTTATGCTTCTTCAAGTGAGGATGAGTCTAGTGATGATGATGAGATAGATTACTCATGCTTATTCAAGGGATTAGATAGATCTAAAATTAATAAGATTAATGAGTTGATTGATGCTTTGAATGACAAGAATAGATTACTAGAAAAACAAGAGGATCTTTTATATAAGGAGCATGATAAATTTGTTAGTGCACAAAATTCTCTTGCTCTAGAAATTAAGAGGAATGAAATGCTCTCTAGTGAATTATCTACTTGTCATGAATCCATTTCTAAGTTAAAAAGTGTTAATGATAATTTGAATGCTAAGTTAGAAATAGCTAGTAAATCAACATCTTGTGTAGAAATTGTTGAAACTTGCAATAGGTGTAAAGATTTTGACATTAATGCTTGTAGTGAACACCTAGATTCAATTTCCAAACTTAATGATGAATTGGCTAGTCTTAATGCTCAACTTAAGACTAGCAAGAGTAATTTTGATAAGCTAAAATTTGCAAGGGATGCCTACACAATTGGTAGACACCCCTCAATTAAAGATGGACTTGGCTACAAGAAGGAAGCCAAGAACTTGACAAGCCATAAGGCTCCCATCTCCGCCAAGGAGAAAGGGAAGGCCCCTATGGCTAGTAGTGTGCAAAAGAACCATGCCTTTATGTACCATGATAGGAGACAATCTAGAAATGCTCATAGGAGATGTAACGCATATGATGCTTTTGATTCTCATGACATATTTGCTTCTAGTTCTTCTTATGTGCATGATAGAAATGTTGGTAGGAGAAATGTTGTTCATAATATGCCTAGGAGAAATGTTGTTAATGTTCCTAGGAAAGTTAATGAGCCTTCTACAATATATCATGCTTTGAATGCTTCCTTTGCAATTTGTAGAAAGGATAGAAAGGTGATTGCTAGGAAGTTAGGGGCAAAATGCAAGGGTGATAAAACTTGCATTTGGATCCCTAAGGAAATTGTGACTAACCTTGTAGGACCCAACAAGAGTTGTGTACCTAAGTCCCAAGCCTAAATTTGCCTTGCAGGTTTATGCATCCGAGGGTTCAAGCTGGATTATCGACAGCGGATGCACAAACCATATGACGGGGGAGAAGAAAATGTTCACCTCCTACGTCAAGAATAAGGATTCCCAAGATTCAATTATATTCGGTGATGAGAATCAAGGCAAGGTAAAAGGGTTAGGTAAAATTGCAATTTCTAATGAGCACTCTATCTCCAATGTGTTTTTAGTTGAGTCTCTTGGTTACAATTTGCTATCTGTTAGTCAACTATGCAATATGGGATATAATTGTCTTTTTACAAATGTAGATGTGTCTATCTTTAGAATAAGTGATGGTTCACTAGCCTTTAAGGGTGTATTAGACGGCAAGCTTTACTTAGTTGATTTTGCAAAAGAAGAGGCCGGTCTAGATGCATGCTTAATTGCTAAGACTAGCATGGGCTGGTTGTGGCATCGCCGCTTAGCACATGTGGGGATGAAGAACCTTCACAAGCTTCTAAAGGGAGAACACGTGATAGGTTTGACTAACGTACAATTCGAAAAAGATAGACCTTGTGCAGCTTGTCAGGCAGGTAAACAGGTGGGAGGAGCGCATCACAGCAAGAATGTGATGACCACATCAAGACCCCTGGAGCTGCTACATATGGACCTCTTCGGACCCGTCGCCTATCTAAGCATAGGAGGAAGTAAGTATGGTTTAGTTATTGTTGATGACTTTTCCCGCTTCACTTGGGTGTTCTTTTTGCAGGATAAGTCTGAAACCCAAGGGACCCTCAAACGCTTCCTCAGGAGAGCTCAAAATGAGTTTGAGCTCAAGGTGAAGAAGATAAGGAGCGACAACGGGTCCGAGTTCAAGAACCTTCAAGTGGAGGAGTTCCTTGAGGAGGAAGGGATCAAGCACGAGTTCTCTGCTCCCTACACACCACAGCAAAATGGTGTGGTAGAGAGGAAGAACAGGACGCTAATCGATATGGCGAGGACGATGCTTGGAGAATTCAAGACCTCCGAGCATTTTTGGTCGGAAGCCGTGAACACGGCTTGCCACGCCATCAACAGGGTCTACCTTCATCGCCTCCTCAAGAAGACTTCGTATGAGCTACTAACCGGTAACAAACCCAATGTATCTTACTTTCGTGTATTTGGGAGCAGGTGCTACATTCTAGTGAAGAAGGGTAGAAATTCTAAATTTGCTCCCAAAGCTGTAGAAGGGTTTTTGTTAGGTTATGACTCAAATACAAAGGCGTATAGAGTCTTCAACAAATCATCGGGTTTGGTTGAAGTCTCTAGCGACGTTGTATTTGATGAGACTAATGGCTCTCCAAAAGAGCAAGTTGTTGATTGTGATGATGTAGATGAAGAAGATGTTCCGACGGCCGCTATACGAACCATGGCAATTGGAGAAGTGCGGCCACAGGAACAAGATGAACGAGATCAACCTTCTTCCTCAACAACGGTGCATCCCCCAACTCAAGACGATGAACAGGTTCATCAAAAGGAGGCGTGTGATCAAGGGGGAGCACAAGATGATCACGTGATGGAGGAAGAAGCGCAACCGGCACCTCCAACCCAAGTTCGAGCGGTGATTCAAAGGGATCATCTCGTCGACCAAATTTTGGGTGACATTAGCAAGGGAGTAACTACTCGATCTCGATTAGTTAATTTTTGTGAGCATTACTCCTTTGTCTCTTCTATTGAGCCTTTCAGGGTAGAGGAGGCCTTGCTAGATCCGGACTGGGTATTGGCCATGCAGGAGGAACTCAACAACTTCAAGCGCAATGAAGTTTGGACACTGGTGCCTCGTCCCAAGCAAAATGTTGTGGGAACCAAGTGGGTGTTCCGCAACAAACAGGACGAGCACGGGATGGTGACGAGGAACAAGGCTCGACTTGTGGCAAAAGGTTATGCCCAAGTCGCAGGTTTGGACTTTGAGGAGACTTTTGCTCCTGTGGCTAGGCTAGAATCAATTCGTATCTTGCTAGCATATGCCGCTCACCATTCTTTCAGGTTGTTCCAAATGGATGTGAAGAGCGCTTTCCTCAACGGGCCAATCAAGGAGGAGGTGTACGTGGAGCAACCCCCTGGCTTCGAGGATGAACGGTACCCCGACCACGTGTGTAAGCTCTCTAAGGCGCTCTATGGACTTAAGCAAGCCCCAAGAGCATGGTATGAATGCCTTAGAGACTTTCTAATTGTTAATGCTTTCAAGGTTGGGAAAGCCGATCCAACTCTTTTTACTAAGACATATGATGGTGATTTGTTTGTGTGCCAAATTTATGTCGATGACATAATATTTGGTTCTACTAACCAAAAGTCTTGTGAAGAGTTTAGCAGGGTGATGACGCAGAAATTCGAGATGTCGATGATGGGCGAGTTGAACTACTTCCTTGGGTTCCAAGTGAAGCAACTCAAGGACGGCACCTTCATCTCCCAAACGAAGTACACGCAAGATCTGCTAAAGCGGTTTGGGATGAAGGACGCCAAGCCCGCAAAGACTCCGATGGGGACCGACGGACACACCGACCTCAACAAAGGAGGTAAGTCCGTTGATCAAAAAGCATATCGGTCAATGATAGGGTCTTTACTTTATTTATGTGCTAGTAGACCGGATATTATGCTTAGCGTTTGCATGTGTGCTAGATTTCAATCCGATCCTAAGGAGTGTCACTTAGTGGCGGTGAAGCGAATTCTTAGATATTTGGTTGCTACGCCTTGCTTCGGGCTCTGGTATCCAAAGGGGTCTACCTTTGACTTGGTTGGATACTCAGATTCCGACTATGCTGGATGTAAGGTCGATAGGAAGAGTACATCAGGGACGTGCCAATTCTTAGGAAGGTCCCTGGTGTCGTGGAACTCTAAGAAACAAACCTCCGTTGCCCTATCCACCGCTGAGGCCGAGTACGTTGCCGCAGGACAGTGTTGCGCGCAACTACTTTGGATGAGGCAAACCCTCCGGGACTTTGGCTACAATCTGAGCAAAGTCCCACTCCTATGTGACAATGAGAGTGCTATCCGCATGGCGGAAAATCCTGTTGAACACAGCCGCACAAAGCACATTGACATCCGGCATCACTTTCTGAGAGATCACCAGCAAAAGGGAGATATCGAAGTGTTTCATGTTAGCACCGAGAACCAGCTAGCCGATATCTTTACCAAGCCTCTAGATGAGAAGACCTTTTGCAGGTTGCGTAGTGAGCTAAATGTCTTAGATTCGCGGAACCTGGATTGATTTGTAGCATACATGTGTTTATGCCTTTGATCATATTCCTTATGCATTTTGTTGCTTAATAATGGTGCTCAAGTTGTACAAACACTCCCTGGACCTCACAAGTCCGTTGCAAAGTGATGCACATGTTTAGGGGGAGATGTGTTACAACTTGACCCTTTGAGACTAACCCTGTGCTTGAGTTTGATACTTTAGTCTCAAAGAAGGATTGAAAGGGAAAAGGTGGACTTGGACCATGCAAGACTTCCACTGCACTTCGATGAAAAGAGTAACTTTTCCAAGTTCATCTTTAAACTCTTATTGCCTATTTTGCTCTTAATTGGAGAATTTGGTGAGGCAATGAGGTTAATGGGCCAAGATTGATCCCGTTTTGGTGCTTGATGCCAAAGGGGGAGAAAATAAAGGCCAAAGCGATAAATGGATCAGCTACCACTTGAGAAACTTTGAAAATAGTAGAATAGAGCTTTTGTGTTGTCAAAACTCTTTTATTGTCTCTCTTGTCAAAAGTTGGCTTCTCGTGGGGAGAAATGTTGATTATGGGAAAAAGGGGGAGTTTTTGAAATCTTTGATCAATCTCTTTTGGAATGACTCTCTTTTTGCTTCAACATGTGTGTTTAACTTAGAGATAGAGATTTGAGTTTGATTTGCAAAAACAAACCAAGTGGTGGCAAAGGATGATCCATATATGCCAAAATTGAATCAAAATAAATTTGAGTTTTATTTGAAGTGATTTTGCACTTGTTCTAGTTGGTTTATGTTGTGTTGGCATAAATCACCAAAAAGGGGGAGATTGAAAGGGAAATGTGCCCTTGGGCCATTTCTAAGTATTTTGGTGATTGAGTGTCAACACAAGTGCTTAAATGAGAATCTATGCCCATGAATGGACAAAGTGCAAATCAAGAGCAAAGGTATGTTTCTAAGTCTTAGGACATTGGTTTTGTGTACTAATATACTTGTCTAAGTATCAGAAACAGAAAGAAGAAGAAAAGAGAAGAGTTGGCTGTGTACAGCCAAAAGGCTGTTTCGGTCTGGGGCACCGGACTGTCCGGTGGTGCACCGGACAGTGTCCGGTGCGCCAGGCTGCCTCGAGCGAAGTGGCCACTCTCGGAAATTCGTCGACGGCGTACGTCTATAATTCACCGGACTGTCCGGTGTGCACCGGACTGTCCGGTGAGCCAACGGTCGGCCGGACCAACGGTCGGCCGCGCGATCTGTGCGGGACACGTGGCCGAGCCAACGGCTAGAAGGGGGCACCGGACTGTCCGGTGTGCACCGGACATGTCCGATGCGCCAACGACTCCCAGATCTGCAACGGTCGGCTGCGCCATTTTAGGAAGGAGATCGGGCACCGGACAGTGTCCGGTGTGCACCGGACTGTCCGGTGCGCCCGATGACAGAAGGCAAGATCAGCCTTCCAGATTTGCTCTCAACGGCTCCTAGCTGCCATGGGGCTATAAAAGGGACCCCTAGGCACATGGAGGAGTACACTAAGCAACCTTAGAACATTCTTGATCATCCACACTCAGTCTTTGCGCATTCGTTTGTCATTCTCAGTGATTCGAGCTCCGTTCTAGTGAGAACTTTGAGATAGTCTTTTGAGCTCGATTCTTGGCCGTGTGTGTGCGCATTTTGCTGTGGATTTGTGTGTGTTGCTTCCCTTCCTTACTCCGTGATTCTTTGTGAACATCAAAAGTGTAAGGGCGAGAGGCTCCAAGTTGTGGAGATTCCTCGCGAACGGGATAAGAAAAGAAAAGCATAACACTGTGGTATTCAAGTTGATCATTGGATCACTTGAGAGGAGTTGAGTGCAACTCTCGTCCGTTGGGACGCCACAACGTGGAGTAGGCAAGTTTTGTACTTGGCCGAACCACGGGATAAATCACTGTGTTTTCTCTGTGTTGAATTCTTTGTGATTATCGTATTGTGCAAGACCTTCTCTCTAGCCACTTGGCATAAACTGTGCTAACGTTTAACCAAGTTTTGTGGCTTAAGTTTTTAAGTTTCACAGGATCACCTATTCACCCCCCCCCCTCTAGGTGCTCTCACTTAAGAATCAAGAAAATTAGAAGCGACAATGGGACGGAGTTCAAGAATTCTCAAATTGAAGGCTTCCTTGAGGAGGAGGGCATCAAGCATGAGTTCTCTTCTCCCTACACGCCACAACAAAATGGTGTAGTAGAGAGGAAGAATCGAACTCTATTAGACATGACAAGAACCATGCTTGATGAGTACAAGACTTCGGATCGTGAAAGGGAAATGTGCCCTAGGGCCATTTCTAAGTATTTTGGTGATTGAGTGCCAACTCAAGTGCTTAAATGTGAATTTATGCCATGGATGAATAAAGTGCAAATCAAGAGCAAAGGTATGTTTCTAAGTCCTAATACATTGGTTTTGTGTACTAATATACTTGTCTAAGTATTGGAAACAGGAAGAAAAAGTCAGAGAAAAGTTGGCTGTGTACAGCCAAAAGGCTGTTCGGTCTGGAGCACCGGACTGTCCGGTGGTGCACCGGACAGTGTCCGGTGCGCCAGGCTGCCTCGAGCGAAGTGGTCGCTCTCGGGAATTCGCCGACGGCGTACGGCTAAAGTTCACCGGACTGTCCGGTGTGCACCGGACTGTCCGGTGAGCCAACGGTTGGCCGGGCCAACGGTTGGCCGGGCCAACGGTCGGCCGCGGAATCCGTGCGCGACACGTGGCCGAGCCAACGGTCGGAAGGGGGCACCGGACTGTCCGGTGTGCACCGGACATGTCCGGTGCGCCAACGGCTCCCAGATCTGCAACGGTCAGCTGCGCCATTTTAGGAAGGAGATCGGGCACCGGACAGTGTCCGGTGTGCACCAGACTGTCCGGTGCGCCCGATGACAGAAGGCAAGATCAGCCTTCCAGAATTGCTCTCAACGGCTCCTAGCTGCCTTGGGGCTATAAAAGGGACCCCTAGGCGCATGGAGGAGTACACCAAGCATTCCTACAACATTCCTAAGCACCAAGACATCGATCTCGCGCATTCGTTTCATTGTGATAGCATATAGAGCTCTTGTGGAGTTGTGAACTCTTTGAGTTGTGTTGCGAGCTCTTGTTGCGACTTGTGTGCGTGTTGTTGCTCTGATCTTTTGAAGTCTTGTGTGTGTTGCTCATTCCCCTTTGCTCTGTGTTCTTTGTGAACTTCAATTGTAAGGGCGAGAGGCTCCAAGTTGTGGAGATTCCTCGCAAACGGGATTGAGAAAAAGCAAGCAAAACACCGTGGTATTCAAGTGGGTCTTTGGACCGCTTGAGAGGGGTTGATTGCAACCCTCGTCCGTTGGGACGCCACAACATGGAGTAGGCAAGCGTTGGTCTTGGCTGAACCACGGGATAAACCACTGTGTCATCTCTGTGATTGATCTCTTGTGGTATTGTGTTTTGTTGAGACTCCTTTCTAGCCACTTGGCATTTATTGTGCTAACACTTAACAAGTTTTTGTGGCTATAAGCTTAAGTTTTACAGGATCACCTATTCACCCCCCCCCCTCTAGGTGCTCTCAATTGGTATCGGAGCCGTTCTCTTCAAGAAAGGGACTAACCGCCCGAAGAGATGGATCCTAAGGGGAAGGGAATCGTGATCAACGACAAGGAAAAGGAGTCCTTCGTCAACGAGCCAAAAGATGACAAATCCAACGACTCTGGCTCGGGCCACAGACGTAAAGATGGGAAGAAGAAGAAGACAAGACGTATCAAGGAGATCGTCTACTACGACAGCGACGAGTCTACTTCTTCCCACAAGGACGACGACTACGACAAACAAAAGACGGTTAACTCAAACTTTTCTTTTGATTATTCGCGCATTCCGCACAGCTCAAATGCTCATTTGCTCCCCATTCCACTTGGCAAGCCTCCTCACTTTGATGGAGAGGACTACAGATTTTGGAGTCACAAAATGCGTACACACCTATTTTCTCTCCATCCAAGCATTTGGGAGATTGTGGAAAGTGGAATGAAATTTGATAGCTCGGATAGTCCTTCGTTTATTAATGAACAGATCCATAAAAATGCACAAGCTACTACTGTGTTGCTAGCCTCTTTGTGCAGGGACGAGTATCACAAGGTGAGCGGCTTGGACAATGCCAAGCAGATTTGGGACACCCTCAAGATCTCTCATGAAGGGAACGATGTCACCTTACTCACCAAGATGGAGTTGGTGGAGGGCGAGCTCGGACGATTCGCAATGATAAGGGGCGAGGAGCCGACGCAAACATACAACCGGCTCAAGATCCTTATCAACAAAATAAGGAGCTACGGAAGCACGCGATGGACGGATCACGACGTCGTCCGCCTAATGCTAAGGTCATTTACCGTTCTTGATCCTCATCTCGTGAACAATATTTGTGAGAATCCCAGGTACACGAAGATGACGCCCGAGGAGGTACTCGGAAAATTCGTAAGCGGGCGAATGATGATCAAGGAGGCAAGATACGTGGACGATGCCTTGAATGGACCAATCAATGAGCCTCAACCCCTTGCTCTCAAGGCAACAAGAAGCAAGGAGGCGCTACCTAGCAGGGTGGCACAAATTGAGGCGGCCGAACTTAATGATGAAGAGATGGCCCTCATCATCAAAAGATTCAAGACGGCGCTTAAAGGTCGCAAGGGACAGCCAAGCAAGACCAAAGCCAAGGGGAAGCGTTCGTGCTTCAAATGCGGTAAGCTTGGTCATTTTATTGCTAACTGTCCCGACAATGATAGTGATCAGGACCAAGGGAACAAGAGGGAGAAGAAGAAGAATTATAAGAAGGCAAAGGGCGAGGCTCATATTGGCAAGGAGTGGGATTCGGACTGCTCCTCATCTGACTCCGACAATGAGGGACTCGCCGCCACTGCATTCAACAAGTCATCTCTCTTCCCCAACGAGCGTCACACTTGCCTCATGGCAAGAGAGAAGAAGGTAATCACTCGTAATGATGTCACTTATGATTCTTCTAGTGACGATGAGTCTAGTGATGATGAAATAGATCACTCTAGTTTGTTCAAGGGATTGGATAGAAATAAAATTGATAAAATCAATGAATTGATTGATGCCTTGAATGAAAAGGATAGGCTTTTAGAAAAGCAAGAGGATTTGTTGTATGATGAACATGATAAGTTTGTAGAGGCACAAAAATCCTATGCTTTAGAAGTTAAAAGAAATGAAGTGCTTTCTAGTGAATTATCTTCTTGTCATGAAAACATTGCTACTTTAAAGAGTGTTAATGATGACTTAAATGCTAAACTAGAAGTAGCTAGTAAATCAACATCTTGTGTAGAAATTGTTGAAACGTGCACTAGGTGTAAAGATCTTAATGTTGATGCTTGTAGTAAACATCTAGTTTCAATTTCTAAATTGAATGATGAAGTGGCTAGTCTTAATGCTCAACTTAAGGCTAGCAAAAGCGAATTTGATAACCTAAAATTTGCAAGGGATGCCTACACGATTGGTAGACACCCCTCAATTAAGGATGGACTTGGCTTCAAAAGGGAAGCCAAGAACTTAACAAGCCATAAGGCTCCCATTCCCGCTAAGGAGAAAGGGAAGGCCCCTATGGCTACTAGTGCTAAAAAGAACCATGCCTTTTTGTATCATGATAGGAAAAATTCTAGAAATGCTTTTAGAAGTTATGATGCTTTTGATTCACATGCTTATGATTCTTATGCTATGACTGCTTCTAGTTCTCATGTTGTGCATGATAGAAAGGTTGGTAGAAGAAATGTTATTCACAATATGCCTAGGAGAAATGTTGTTAATGCTCATAGGAAAGTTCATGGACCTTCTACAATTTATCATGCCCTAAATGCTTCCTTTGCTATTTGTAGAAAGGATAGGAAGATAGTTGCTAGGAAGTTAGGGGCAAAATGCAAGGGAGACAAAACTTGCATTTGGGTCCCTAAGGATATTTGCACTAACCTTGTAGGACCCAACAAGAGTTGGGTACCTAAGTCCCAAGCCTAAATTTGCCTTGCAGGTTTATGCATCCGGGGGTTCAAGCTGGATTATCGACAGCGGATGCACAAACCATATGACGGGGGAGAAGAAGATGTTCACCTCCTACGTCAAGAACAAGGATTCCCAAGATTCAATTATATTCGGTGATGGAAATCAAGGCAAGGTAAAAGGGTTAGGTAAAATTGCAATTTCTAATGAGCACTCTATCTCTAATGTGTTTTTAGTAGAGTCTCTTGGATATAATTTGCTATCGGTTAGTCAATTATGCAATATGGGATATAACTGTCTATTTACAAATATAGATGTGTCTGTCTTTAGAAGAAGTGATGGTTCACTAGCTTTTAAGGGTGTATTAGACGGCAAACTTTATTTAGTTGATTTTGCAAAAGAGGAGGCCGGTCTAGATGCATGCTTAATAGCTAAGACCAGCATGGGCTGGCTGTGGCATCGCCGCTTAGCACATGTGGGGATGAAGAACCTTCACAAGCTTCTAAAGGGAGAACACGTGATAGGTTTGACTAACGTACAATTCGAAAAAGATAGACCTTGTGCAGCTTGTCAAGCAGGTAAACAAGTAGGAGGAGCACATCACAGCAAGAATGTGATGACCACATCAAGACCCCTGGAGCTGCTACACATGGACCTCTTCGGACCCGTCGCCTATCTGAACATAGGAGGAAGTAAGTATGGTCTAGTTATTGTTGATGACTTTTCCCGCTTCACTTGGGTGTTCTTTTTGCAGGATAAGTCTGAAACCCAAGGGACCCTCAAGCGCTTCCTCAGGAGAGCTCAAAATGAGTTTGAGCTCAAGGTGAAGAAGATAAGGAGCGACAACGGGTCGGAGTTCAAGAACCTTCAAGTGGAGGAGTTCCTTGAGGAGGAAGGGATCAAGCACGAGTTCTCCGCTCCCTACACACCACAGCAAAATGGTGTGGTAGAGAGGAAGAACAGGACGCTAATCGACATGGCGAGGACTATGCTTGGAGAATTCAAGACCCCCGAGCGTTTTTGGTCGGAAGCCGTGAACACGGCTTGCCACGCCATCAACAGGGTCTACCTTCACCGCCTCCTCAAGAAGACGTCATATGAGCTTCTAACCGGTAACAAACCCAATGTATCGTACTTTCGTGTATTTGGGAGCAAGTGCTACATTCTAGTGAAGAAGGGTAGAAATTCTAAATTTGCTCCCAAAGCAGTAGAAGGGTTTTTGTTAGGTTATGACTCGAATACAAAGGCGTATAGAGTCTTCAACAAATCATCAGGTTTGGTTGAAGTCTCTAGCGACGTTGTATTTGATGAGACTAATGGCTCTCCAAGAGAGCAAGTTGTTGATTGTGATGATGTAGATGAAGAAGATGTTCCGACGGCCGCTATACGAACCATGGCGATTGGAGAAGTGAGGCCACAGGAACAAGATGAACGAGATCAACCTTCTTCCTCAACAACAGTGCATCCCCCAACTCAGGACGATGAACAGGTTCATCAAAAGGAGACGTGTGATCAAGGGGGAGCACAAGATGATCATGTGATGGAGGAAGATGCGCAACCGGCACCTCCAACCCAAGTCCGAGCGATGATTCAAAGGGATCATCCTGTCGACCAAATTTTGGGTGACATTAGTAAGGGAGTAACTACTCGATCTAGATTAGTTAATTTTTGTGAGCATTACTCCTTTGTCTCTTCTATTGAACCTTTCAGGGTAGAGGAGGCCTTGCTAGATCCGGACTGGGTGTTGGCCATGCAGGAGGAGCTCAACAACTTCAAGCGCAATGAAGTTTGGACACTGGTGCCTCGTCCCAAGCAAAATGTTGTGGGAACCAAGTGGGTGTTCCGCAACAAACAGGACGAGCACGGGGTGGTGACGAGGAACAAGGCTCGACTTGTGGCAAAAGGTTATGCCCAAGTCGCAGGTTTAGACTTTGAGGAGACATTGCTCCTGTGGCTAGGCTAGAGTCTATTCGTATCTTGCTAGCATATGCCGCTCACCACTCTTTCAGGTTGTACCAAATGGATGTGAAGAGCGCTTTCCTCAACGGGCCAATCAAGGAGGAGGTGTACGTGGAGCAACCCCCTGGCTTCGAGGATGAACGGTACCCCGACCACGTGTGTAAGCTCTCTAAGGCGCTCTATGGACTTAAGCAAGCCCCAAGAGCATGGTATGAATGCCTTAGAGACTTTTTACTTGCTAATGCTTTCAAGGTTGGGAAAGCCGATCCAACTCTGTTCACTAAGACATGTGATGGTGATTTGTTTGTGTGCCAAATTTATGTCGATGACATAATATTTGGTTCTACTAATCAAAAGTCTTGTGAAGAGTTTAGCAGGGTGATGACGCAGAAATTCGAGATGTCAATGATGGGCGAGTTGAACTACTTCCTTGGGTTCCAAGTGAAGCAACTCAAGGACGGCACCTTCATCTCCCAAACGAAGTACACACAAGACTTGCTGAAGCGGTTTGGGATGAAGGACGCCAAGCCCGCAAAGACTCCGATGGGGACCGACGGACACACCGACCTCAACAAAGGAGGTAAGTCCGTTGATCAAAAAGCATACCGGTCAATGATAGGGTCTTTACTTTATTTATGTGCTAGTAGACCGGATATTATGCTTAGCGTATGCATGTGTGCTAGATTTCAATCCGATCCTAAGGAGTGTCACTTAGTGGCGGTGAAGCGAATTCTGAGATATTTAGTCGCTACGCATTGCTTCGGGCTCTGGTATCCAAAGGGGTCTACCTTTGACTTGGTTGGATACTCAGACTCCGACTATGCTGGATGTAAGGTCGATAGGAAGAGTACATCAGGGATGTGCCAATTCTTAGGAAGGTCCCTGGTGTCGTGGAACTCTAAGAAACAAACCTCCGTTGCCCTATCCACCGCTGAGGCCGAGTATGTTGCCGCAGGACAGTGTTGCGTGCAAATACTCTGGATGAGGCAAACCCTCCGGGACTTTGGCTACAATCTGAGCAAAGTCCCACTCCTATGCGATAATGAGAGTGCTATCCGCATGGCGGAAAATCCTGTTGAACACAGCCGCACAAAGCACATAGACATCCGGCATCACTTTTTGAGAGACCACCAGCAAAAGGGAGATATCGAAGTGTTTCATGTTAGCACCGAGAACCAGCTAGCCGATATCTTTACCAAGCCTCTAGATGAGAAGACCTTTTGCAGGCTGCGTAGTGAGCTAAATGTCTTAGATTCGCGGAACTTGGATTGAATTGTAGCATACATGTGTTTATGCCTTTGATCATGTTCATTCTGCATTTTGTTGCTTATTGTGGTGCTCAAGTTGTACAAACACTCCCTGGACCTCATAAGTCCTTTTTGCAAGTGATGCACACATTTAGGGGGAGATGTGCTACAACTTGACCCTTTGAGACTAACCATTTGCTTGAGTTTGCTTGATTTAGTCTCGAAGGTGGATTGAAAGGGAAAGGTGAACTTGGACCATGCAAGACTTCCACTGCACTCCGATGAGAGGGTAACTTATTCCAAGTTCATCTCTATGATCTTATTGCCTTTGTACTCTTAATTGAAGATTTTGGTGAGGCAATGGGGTTAAAGGGCCAAGATTGATCCCGTTTTGGTGCTTGATGCCAAAGGGGGAGAAAATAAAGGCCAAAGCAATAGATGGATCAGCTACCACTTGAGAAACTTTGAAAATAGTAGAATAGAGCTTTTGGTTTGTCAAAACTCTTGTATTGTCTCTTTTGTCAAAAGTTGGCCTCTTGTGGGGAGAAGTGTTGATTATGAAAAAAAGGGAGTTTTTGAAATCTTTGATCAATCTCTTTTGGGATAACTCTCTATATGCTTCAACATGTGTGTTTGACTTAGAGATAGAGATTTGAGTTTGATTTGCAAAAACAAACCAAGTGGTGGCAAAGGATGATCCATATATGCCAAAATTGAATCAAAATCAATTTGAGTTTTATTTGAAGTGATTTTGCACTTGTTCTAGTTGCTTTATGTTGTGTTGGCATAAATCACCAAAAAGGGGGAGATTGAAAGGGAAATGTGCCCTTGGGCCATTTCTAAGTATTTTGGTGATTGAGTGCCAACTCAAGTGCTTAAATGTGAATTTATGCCATGGATGAATAAAGTGCAAATCAAGAGCAAAGGTATGTTTCTAAGTCCTAATACATTGGTTTTGTGTACTAATATACTTGTCTAAGTATTGGAAACAGGAAGAAAAAGTCAGAGAAAAGTTGGCTGTGTACAGCTAAAAGGTTGTTCGGTCTGGAGCACCGGACTGTCCGGTGGTGCACCGGACAGTGTCCGGTGGTGCACCGGACAGTGTCCGGTGCGCCAGGCTGCCTCGAGCGAAGTGGTCGCTCTCGGGAATTCACCGACGGCGTACGGCTAAAATTCACCGGACTGTCCGGTGTGCACCGGACTGTCCGGTGAGCCAACGGTTGGCCGGGCCAACGGTCGGCCGCGGAATCCGTGCGCGACACGTGGCCGAGCCAACGGTCGGAAGGGGGCACCGGACTGTCCGGTGTGCACCGGACATGTCCGGTGCGCCAACGGCTCCCAGATCTGCAACGGTCAGCTGCGCCATTTTAGGAAGGAGATCGGGCACCGGACAGTGTCCGGTGTGCACCGGACTGTCCGGTGCGCCCGATGACAGAAGGCAAGATCAGCCTTCCAGAATTGCTCTCAACGGCTCCTAGCTGCCTTGGGGCTATAAAAGGGACCCCTAGGCGCATGGAGGAGTACACCAAGCATTCCTACAACATTCCTAAGCACCAAGACATCGATCTCGCGCATTCGTTTCATTGTGATAGCATATAGAGCTCTTGTGGAGTTGTGAACTCTTTGAGTTGTGTTGCGAGCTCTTGTTGCGACTTGTGTGCGTGTTGTTGCTCTGATCTTTTGAAGTCTTGTGTGTGTTGCTCATTCCCCTTTGCTCTGTGTTCTTTGTGAACTTCAATTGTAAGGGCGAGAGGCTCCAAGTTGTGGAGATTCCTCGCAAACGGGATTGAGAAAAAGCAAGCAAAACACCGTGGTATTCAAGTGGGTCTTTGGACCGCTTGAGAGGGGTTGATTGCAACCCTCGTCCGTTGGGACGCCACAACGTGGAGTAGGCAAGCGTTGGTCTTGGCCGAACCACGGGATAAACCACTGTGTCATCTCTGTGATTGATCTCTTGTGGTATTGTGTTTTGTTGAGACTCCTTTCTAGCCACTTGGCATTTATTGTGCTAACACTTAACAAGTTTTTGTGGCTATAAGCTTAAGTTTTACAGGATCACCTATTCACCCCCCCCCCCTCTAGGTGCTCTCAGATCGGTTTTGGGCCGAGGCAGTCAACACCGCCTGCTACGCTATCAACTGGTTGTATCTACACCGAATCCTCAAGAAGACATCATACGAACTCCTAACCGGTAAAAGGCCCAATGTTTCATATTTTAGAGTCTTTGGTAGCAAATGCTTTATTCTTGTTAAAAGAGGTAGAAAATCCAAATTTGCTCCTAAGACTGTAGAAGGCTTTTTACTAGGATATGATTCAAACACAAGGGCATATAGAGTCTTCAACAAGTCCTCCGGACAAGTTGAAGTTTCTTGTGACATTGTGTTTGATGAGACTAACGGCTCTCAAGTAGAGCAAGTTGATCTTGATGAGATAGGTGAAGAAGAGGCTCCGTGCGTCGCACTAAGGAACATGTCCATTGGGGATGTGTGTCCTAAGGAATCCGAAGAGCCAGCACAAGCACAAGATCAACCATCTTCCTCCACACAAGCATCTCCACCAACTCAAGATGAGGATAAGGCTCAAAATGATGAAGGAGAAAATCAACAAGTTGAGCCACCTCAAGAGGAAAGCAATGATCAAGGGGGAGATGCCCATGATCAAGATGAGGAAGATGAACAAGTTCCAAGGCCGCCACACCCAAGAGTCCACCAAGCAATCCAACGAGATCACCCCGTCGACACCATCCTCGGCGACATTCATAAGGGGGTAACCACTAGATCTCGTGTTGCACATTTTTGTGAGCATTACTCTTTTGTTTCCTCTATTGAGCCACATAGGGTAGAGGAAGCACTTCAAGATTCGGATTGGGTGGTGGCGATGCAAGAGGAGCTCAACAATTTCACTAGGAATGAGGTATGGCATTTAGTTCCACGTCCTAATCAAAATGTTGTAGGAACCAAGTGGGTCTTCCGCAACAAGCAAGATGAGCATGGTGTGGTGATAAGGAACAAAGCCCGACTTGTGGCCAAGGGATATTCACAAGTTGAAGGTTTGGATTTCGGTGAAACCTATGCACCTGTAGCTAGGCTTGAGTCAATTCGCATTTTACTTGCCTATGCTACTTACCATGGCTTCAAGCTTTATCAAATGGACGTGAAAAGTGTCTTCCTCAATGGACCAATCAAGGAAGAGGTCTATGTTGAGCAACCTCCCGGCTTTGAAGATAGTGAGTATCCTAACCATGTGTATAAACTCTCTAAGGCGCTCTATGGGCTCAAGCAAGCCCCAAGAGCATGGTATGAATGCCTAAGAGATTTTCTTATCACTAATGGCTTCAAAGTCGGAAAGGCAGATCCTACTCTATTCACTAAAACTCTTGACAATGATTTGTTTGTATGCCAAATTTATGTTGATGATATTATATTTGGGTCTACTAACGAATCTACATGTGAGGAATTTAGTAGGATCATGACACAAAAATTCGAGATGTCGATGATGGGTGAGTTGAAGTACTTCTTGGGATTTCAAGTGAAGCAACTCCAAGAGGGCACCTTCATTAGCCAAACGAAGTATATTCAAGACATTCTAAACAAGTTTGGGATGAAGGATGCCAAGCCCATCAAGACACCCATGGGAACCAATGGGCATCTCGACCTCGACACGGGAGGTAAATCCGTCGATCAAAAGGTATACCGGTCGATGATAGGCTCTTTACTCTATCTATGTGCATCTCGACCGGATATTATGCTTTCCGTATGTATGTGTGCAAGATTCCAAGCCGACCCTAAGGAAGCTCACCTTACGGTCGTAAAACGAATCTTGAGATATTTAGTTCATACTCCTAAGTTTGGGCTTTGGTACCCTCGGGGATCCACATTTGATTTAATTGGTTATTCGGATGCCGATTGGGCGGGGTGTAAAATTAATAGAAAGAGCACATCGGGGACTTGCCAGTTCTTGGGAAGGTCTCTGGTGTCTTGGGCTTCAAAGAAGCAAAATTCAGTCGCTCTTTCTACCGCCGAAGCCGAGTATATTGCCGCAGGTCATTGTTGCACGCAATTGCTTTGGATGAGGCAAACCCTTAGGGACTATGGTTACAAATTAACCAAAGTTCCTCTTCTGTGTGATAATGAGAGTGCAATCCGTATGGCGGATAATCCCGTTGAGCATAACCGCACTAAACACATAGTCATTCGGTATCATTTTCTAAGGGATCACCAACAAAAGGGAGATATCGAGATTGCATACATCAACACTAAGGAACAATTAGCCGATATCTTTACCAAGCCACTAGATGAACAAACTTTTAACAAACTTAGGCATGAGCTAAACATTCTTGATTCTAGGAATTTCTTTTGATATTTTGCACACATAGCTCATGAATATACCTTTGATCATATCTCTTTTATATACTATGACTAATGTGGTTTCAAGTGAATTTCAAACCAAGTCATAGGTGTATTGAAGGGAATTAGAGTCTTCGGCGAAGACAAAGGCTTCCACTCCACTCCATAACTCATCCTTCGCCGTCACTCCGAGCTATTCTCCAAACGTGGTATAATCTTCACTCATATGTTATTTACCAAAGGGGGAGAAAGTAGTTGAAAGGTCTTATATTTCACTCAAGTATCCGTTTTTGGCGATTCATGCCAAAGGGGGAGAAAGTATTAGCCCAAAGCAAAAGGACCGCACCACCACCTAATTTTAATTAACGATTTTCAAATTGGTATCTTAGTGTGTTCAAAAGGGGGAGAAAGTAGTATTTTCAAAATCAGTATCTTAAACCCTCTTGAACACTAAGAGGAGGATTTCATCAAGGGGGAGTTTTGTTTAGCCAAAGGAAAAGCATTTGAAACAGGGGGAGAAAATTTCAAATTTTGTGGGAGAAAATTTCAAATCTTGTAAATGTTTCTCAAAATCTTATTCATTTACCTTTGACTATTTGCAAAAGGATTTACAAAAGAATTTGCAAAAACAAAACATGTGGTGCAAGTGTGGTCCAAAATATTAAAAATAAAGAAACAATTCATGCATATCTTATGAGAATTTATATTGGCTCAATTCTAAGTAACCTTTGCACTTACAATTATGCAAACTAGTTCAATTATGTACTTCTATATTTGCTTTGGTTTGTGTTGGCATCAATCACCAAAAAGAGGGAGATTGAAAGGGAATTAGGCTTACACCTTCTTCCTAATTGATTTTGGTGGTTGAATTGCCCAACACAAATAATTGGACTAACTAGTTTGCTCTAGTCTATAAGTTTTACAGGTGCCAAAGGTTCACAATAAGCCAATAAAAAGACCAAGAAATGGGTCAAACAAAGAGAGCAAAAGACAACCCAAAGGCACCTTGGTCTGGCGCACCGGACTGTCCGGTGTGCCACCGGACAGTGTCTGGTGCACCACCGGACAGTGTCCGGTGCACCAGGGTACTCGGCGCTGAACTCGCTACCTTCGGGAAATTCTAAGGGCGCTCCGCTATAATTCATCGGACTGTCCGGTGCACACCGGACTGTCCGGTGTGCCAGCAGAGCAACGGCTACTTCGCGCACAACGGTCGTCTGCAACCGCATTCAATGCGCTACAGTGCACGCCAGAGTCAGAGCACGCTCAGTTGGCGCACCGGACAGTCTACAGGACCTGTCCGGTGCTCCACCGGACAGCCTAGAGGCCCCACAAGTCAGAGCTCCAACGGTCGAACCCCAACGGTCTGCTGACGTGGCTGGCGCACCGGACAGTGTCCGGTGCGCCATGCGATAGCACACTTCCAACGACCATTTTTGGTGGTTGGGGCTATAAATACCCCAACCACCCCACATTCAATGGCATCCAAGTTTCTACACGTCTACACCTTACAAGAGCTATAGCATTCAATACAAGACACACCAAAGAGATCAAATCCTCTCCCAACTTCACACAAAGCTTTAGTGATTAGAGATAGAGATTTGTTGTGTTCATTTGAGCTCTTGCACTTGGATTGCTTCTTTTTTTTCTCATTCTTCTTGTGATCAAACTCAATTGTAACTAAGGCAAGAGACACCAATTGTGTGGTGGTCCTTGCGGGAACTAAGTGTTTCGTTTGATTGAGAAGAGAAGCTCACTCGGTCTAAGTGACCGTTTGAGAGAGAGAAAGGGTTGAAAGAGACCCGGTCTTTGTGACCGCCTCAACGGGGAGTAGGTTTGCAAGAACCGAACCTCGGTAAAACAAATCATTGTGTCTCGCTCTTTATTCGCTCATGATTTGTTTTGCGCCCTCTCTCTCGGACTCGTTTCTATTTCTAACGCTAACCCGGCTTGTAGTTGTGCTTAAGTTTATAAATTTCAGATTCGCCCTATTCACCCCCCCCCCCTCTAGGCGACTTTCAATAACCACCATCTACTAGGTAGTACTTCCCAGAAAGTACTTCAAACTTTCCTACAACATTGTTCATTGCAGATCTAAGAACCATTGAATCTATTGCTGATCCTTCCCATCCGACTGACACATAAGTTATGTTAAGGTTAAAATCACACACAACCATCACGTTTTGGCTAAGGGTCCCTTTTCTATTCCTGAATGGTGTGGCTTGATCGGGTGACATTGATACTGGAACATGGGTTCCATCTATTGAACCTATGCAATTCTGCAAAAAAAAAGAAACGATCTTCTAAGATCTAATATTGAGGATGTTCTAAGATGGACACATAAGAGTTAAAAGAAGTCACCTTGAAGTATGGATAAAATCGGTTGTCTCCATGAATTTTAGGATGAACTTGATTGGAAGGAGGCTTTAGGAACCGCATGCTAAGGCCAGGGATAACAATGTCGAAGAAATGTTTGATGACACGATGAAATGTATCATTGTTATGACCAAAAAAGACTTGGAGATCTTCAAATGTCGCATTGTGGCTAATCATGTATAGGAAGAACCCAAGTTTTTCCTCAACTTTGATTCTTGTATCTTTAACCAATCCTTCCATTCTAATATAGTTGGCCAAGGATTTGAAAATGTAAGGTTCCATTCTAAATGATACCCTGCAGTTCTTGATATGGCCTTCAAGTAGCTCTCGAACCTTTTCCTCCCCGGTCAGCGCTGATGTATGCCTTAATTTCTTTTTACTACGTCGAAGATAACCCAATAGATGTAGGGAAGGGAGAATCAAAAGGAAGAGGTCATCATCATCATCCTCCCTCCTCCTAAGGTGATCTCTATTGCTCATGTCCATAGCAAAACTAAAAGTAGCATCAAGAGAAATAAGGAAAACTAATTACTAAAGCTAGTTATGCAGTTCATATAATTCAATTTCTTTAGGTTTTGGCTAGTACCTTGACAAAATGAGTCAGGCACCAACACCCAGGATGGGGAGGCTCGTCCTCGCCTACTCTTGCTGGAGCAGAGACAATCTGAAAAAATAAATTATTGGTTCATATAAGCATTAGTAAGAACAAATTCCATGTACTAGTAGCACATAAGACTAAGAGAATATAGTACAAACATCACACGATGTTTAGAAAACAAATACATTCGAATGTTCACGCTGCATGCTATTAATAGCTAGCTAGGGATTAGATTTTTTAAAACCGTTAACATCTAGTTCGTAATGGGCCTTTAGATGCATATAGATTACTAGAAAATGATATATTAAACGATATGTGAACATGATCATGTCCTTATGTGAACGTTCAAATGCTTTTTCTCTAATTTCGTAAACAGAAAATGGAGATTTCAAACAACAGTCTGTAATCATGCTTATCTGTTTCTGCAGTGAGTAAATTCGAACTGAAAGCTATCAATGAGTGTCACTAAGGGATAGTAATGTATGTACTTATTGCCTATGCATCGGACACCTAGTACAGCTAGCATGGTGAGCTGGCCAGGTGTCATCGCACACCAATTCCCCAGTTCAAACAAAGTCGTTTAGTACTAGATGGCTGCTGCATCATCGTCTGCAGCCCAACAGCCAAAGTTGTCCATCAGCCCCTATGGTTGCTGCTACATCTGAGAATTTGGGCAGCCGAACAGCTTGTCGGGGGAGTGCTCGGGCTGCGCTGTGTTGCGCGGTGCCCGGTGCGGCGGCATCCCCTGTAGCTCCTCCATCCTCTGTAGGTGCGAGCTCCTCTTCCTGCCTCTAGCGCACACCAACCAGGTGCGAGCTCGACCTCTCCCTCCCCTGTAGCTCGGGCCTGGCGGCTGGCCGGAGTCACTGCCCGCGTCAGCGCCTAGTATTCCCACACAGACCTCGCCCGGCTGCTCCTTGCAGCGGTGCTGCTCCAGGCGCTCCTCCCCATGTCGTTGGAGGGCCTGGTGCGGGTCGCGCTGAAGAAGCAGCCCAATTGACTCATCTCTCTCCCCAATTCTTCTTCGGTACGATTCAACCAAAACCACCATCCCAACTCCGAACAAAAGAGAGGCAGAGAGCAGATCTAACGAAAGAGAAGGAACCCTACCGAAAAGAAGCTTGCCAGCGTGGTAGAGGTCGCCGACGGCGGGGAGCCTGACTCGTCTACTTCTGGCGCCACCGCCGCTCCCTTGTGGCTCACGGGATTTGTTCCAGACCCCTAGAGTCCGGGCGATCATCCCTAGCCAAAAAAATTCCAAACACATGTGATTGAAATTCAGTGGGCTTAACCGAACACCAAAAAAGATAGAATCTGGATTTTTTCATGGGCTTGGAATATAACTTGGATTGGGCTTGAATTCAGCCTCGTCCCAGCCTGGATGGACTTAACCGAACGAAGCCTCAGCTGGCAGATGCGACATGCAATATCCCTCGTCAGGACCGCAAGGCAAGTCCTAAAACACCTTAATCACGAGCGACCGTGATTTGACTCTCACGGCATCATTAGAGCAACTCCAGTAGATTGTAAAAAAAGTCGGCCCGAAAAACCAGTTTTGAGGGATACTATAATTTTTTCATAGGCTAAAAGTATCTACACACACAACAGCTCCCTAATAAACTAATAGCCCAATATTTAAAATATGTCACGTCAAGGCTATGGCCCAAATGAGTTGATGCTACGCCACCAGGAAAAAGGCGTCAAATTAGCTGATCTACGCCATGGCCCAAATTAGTGCTACTTTGTCCATGTGATCGGAGAAACGACCACCACCGCTAGAAAAACTAGGGCAGATTCATTATTTGTTGTGTGCGACGCCGACAGAAAAAAGTAGGGCAATTAGAAAAAGAATAATTGATGAGTGGACAAAGCAGACTTGTTAAGCGGGTGTTGGATTCATCATCCTCAGATGACGAAGAAGAATTCTTTTTCAATGTCGCGCATTTGATCATTGATGAAGATCAGTTTGATGAAGAATCGAGACGTCGCGGTTCTGTTCATGGCCGTCAAACGGTTCGACGTAATAGAGAGGAAGGACACGTGAGGCTATATCAAGATTATTTTGCAGATTATCCAACCTATGGCCCAAGTTATTTTAGGCGACAGTATGGAATCAATTATTCCACGTTGGTTATCTTGAGTTGTAATAATTTGATTTGGGTTTGATTAATATATATATATATATAGGTTTCGAATGCGGCGTACACTTTTTATACGCATTCTCAATGTTGTTGAACAGCATGATGAATATTTTGTTCAAAAAAGAAACGCAGCCGGAAAGCTTGGGTTATCTAGTTTGCAGAAGGTTACTGCTGCTTTACGGATGCTAACTTATGGAATGGCAGCTGATGCTACAGATGATTACATTCATATTGGTGAGAGTACTGCTATTGAGAGTCTACGAAGGTTTGTCACAGCTATTGTTCAAGTTTTTGGAGATGAGTACTTGAGAGAGCCCGACGAATATGACACTGCTAGATTACTTGCAGTTAATGAGAGTAGAGGTTTTCCAGGTATGCTTGGGTCCATAGACTGCATGCACTGGAGGTGGAAAAATTGCCCATCTGCATTGCAAGGTATGTATAGTGGACATGTGCATGAACCCACAATTATACTAGAAGCAGTGGCTTCTAAAGATCTTTGGATTTGGCATGCTTTCTTTGGAATGCCTGGGTCGCATAATGACATCAACGTATTGCAACGATCTTCGATTTTTGCAAGGCTAGCAGAAGTGCAAGCTCCAAAGGTGAATTATATTATCAATGGTCATGAGTACACAATGGGTTATTATCTTGCAGATGGTATATATCCTTCATGGGCGACGTTTGTGAAGACCATACCAGAGCCACAAGGTATGAAGAAAAAATATTTTGTTGAAGTCCAAGAAGCTTGTAGGAAGGATGTGGAACGTGCATTTGGTGTGCTACAATCTCGTTTTGCTATAGTTCGTGGGCCAGCTCGTTTTTGGGATGAAGAGACACTTAATAAAATCATGACATCTTGTATAATTATGCACAACATGATAGTTGAGGATGAGCGAGATGAACACAATGACTTCAATTATGACACTATGGGTGAAAATGTTAAAATTTCCCATGAATCCACACCTGAACTGGATGAGTTTATTGCAAATTACCAGACAATTAAAGATCGATCAACGCACACACAACTTCAGGATGACCTCGTTGAGCACCTATGGCAACACTATGGAGATCAGAATTGAGGGATAGACTTAGTTGTATTTATCATTATTATTTTTATGTGAAAACAATGAAAAAACCAAATGCCTACTTGATTCAAGATATATGCATGATCTGTTTCAGCTATTGTACTACAGCTAGCTCTCCTAAAGCTACTGTACTTCATGAGACCATACGATTTGTTTCAGCTACTGTACTACAAAGGAAACTCTTACTCCTGTGAGAAATACAAAGGAATAGAAAATAAAAAAATGTGTGGGCGACATTTCTGTAGCAAGACGTCTAGAATTCAAGTCATGCTTTCTGTAGAGCAAGACATTGAACAATAGCTGTGATAAAAAAACACCTGATGTTTGAATTCATCTGTACACTGGCCTGCTTTCCACAGAGCAAGACATTGTTTTACAGATAATAGTACACTGGCCTGTTTTTGTTGTCTAGTATTGAGATGATTTCCCATAAGAAAATGTGAACGACTAGTATTTCTAAATGTAAACAAACACCTGATGTTTGAATTATATATGACAAGCTAGTTGTGCAGTATCCAATTACATATTGCCAAAAGAAAGAAACCTAAAATCGCAGTGATAAAAAAAGCAAACATACACCTGATGTTTGGATTATATATGACAAGCTAGTTGTGCAGTATCCAATTACATATTGCCAAAAGAAAGAAACCTAAAATCGCAGTGATAAAAAAGCAAACATTTTAGCTAAAAATAAGCAAAGCTAGTTGTGTATTATCCAATTACATAGCGCCAAAAGAAAGAAACCTAAATCTATAGTGATAAAAAGCAAACAGTTTAGCTAAAGACTAATCAACACCTAATGTACCATGTAACATTAGGCATTTTCAGACAATATCTTAGATCGTAGTCTCATGTAATATTGCTTCTGATCAGCAGGCATGACACTAAGGTCTAGGGTCATAATTCTCTCTTCTTCCCTCTTCTTATGTTGTTCAACTTCTTGCTGCCTCAATTCTAGCTCTTTACTCCTTAACTCCATATTTAATTTCTCATTCACAGCCCTCTCTTGTTCAACTGCTAATGCTAATCTAAACCTCTCGTCCTTTTTCATTTCTTTAAATTCATCTGTTTCTTTCTTCTTTTCAAATAATTTGTTTAAAGTTTCTGTGTAGCCTTTCTTTTCAGCTTGAAATGCTGCTGCTTTGGCCTTCTTCTTTACAGGTGGTCTTGTTGTGACAGTCTCATTTGGAGTTGTAGGCCCGCTTGTTTCGGTGACACTTGGTAAATGTGGAGGTGAGGTTTCATTTGAGTTCATCTTTTGCTTCTTATTAGATGACTTGCCAACAGCCAATTCTTCAAGTTTCATCTCCCATTTACGATGTGTCCGCAACTTATTCCAACAATGCATATATGGAAAAGCTTTGTGTTGCTTATCTTCAGACTTATATAAAGCACACGCCTGTGTAAGCTGCACATAGCAAGAGGAGAATATTAATTTGTGAAGTACACATATATAGACAATATGTGAAGGTTGTGCAAAACAAATCATTACCTTGTCTTGCATTGTAGCACAACTTTGCCTTCTTCTCTCAACCTGAGCAAGGCATCCAGTAAACCTGTTTACACCTTCTTGTATGCTGGCCCAACGGTGCATAATAGAGTTCTGGCTACGGGTTGAGGAGAATGTCTTATTGGCATGAAAGTAGTCATAAATTCTAGTCCAATATGAACTGCGAGTTTGATTATAACCAATAATTGGATCCAAACTTATGTTAAGCCATGCAGACACCAAAAGCTCGTCTTCCACGTCACTGAAATTCTTTGACCTCTTATGGTTCGGTCTAGCAGAGGGTGCATAAGTGTTTACTTCGACCCTTTGTGGTTGTTCCTCAGGATACAAGTCAACTAAATCGTCATAGTCTTGTAGATTTGTGCCTTCACTTAGGAGGCTGGTATAGTATCCTGCTAATGGTACACAAACAAGCTAATACATTAGCAGAATGTTTAGTTTCAGTCCTACTTATTATTTCCTGAATGTTAAGTTTCAATCCTAATACAACATAATGTAATATATATGTTCAAACTTCAAACAAAAGCTAATGGTTTTATCTCGCCTCTTGGGCAGCACGAAGTGAAACCTCTTGCTGTAGAAGTGCAGATCACATGCCGACCCAGCCTAAAAACATCATCCTGGCAGTGCTAATAGTTTTATCTAACAACTAAATAATCGATGGCATCTACTACTTAGCACTCTGCCACGTCTGAGTAGACTGAAACACCATCTGAAACATATGTAATTAAAGGCACAAATCTGAAGCAGTACCAATTCCTAATCAAAGTTTTGGAGAAACCATGGCCAGATCTAGATCCAAATACATATATATCAAGGTTTGGGGGTTTGATTTCACACTGGATGAAGGGAATAGGTGCACGTACCTGTCGTATGTTCATCACCGACGAGATCCGCGCCAACACTAGAGGAGGAGAGGAGTGCTGCTTGACTCGTCTTATCCATTTGCTTCTGCACGCAGGGAGGACAAGCAACAACTGACAACGTCAAGAGGTAGAGATGACAGATAGAAAGTAGGATGGCAGAGGAGCAAGAAGCCAGGAAAGTCAGGGACCAAAATAGCAGCCCGGGAGAAGCTAGATGTGTGCGCGGAAAAAAAGATTGGGGCCTTCCCACCTCCGGCACAAATGAGGGTCGCCAAGGGATGTTTTCGGGCTCTGCTACTTTTCCAAAATATTTTGGGGAGCTGCTGAAGGAATGATTTTCCATGTAACCCTCAAAAATATTGGCTTAGAGCTTCTTTTGGTCATCTACTGGAGTTGCTCTTAGTCTCTGGTTCTCCATCTTTACTCATCTCTGATTTGTTCATTCCTTCAGTGGTCTGATCCAACTTGCTGTAGCTTGTGATAGACATCCAATGTTTCATAAGCAAATCTGTCGATGACAAAGAACAAAAAAAAGGAATAACCAATCTTAGCATTAGACTCTGTGAGGATTAAAATCAAATAAGATGTATCATAACCTGGTACCACCCATCGGGATCAGGGACCCGTAACAGTACGGAAACTGAACGGGTTTAGGCCAGATTATACATGGTTCTTACGACAAAGAAAAGAAAAGCTCGGCGAATGCGCTTCAGTGTGTTGGCAGTACACTTTATACTGTACTTCTATAAATACTCCGTTGGCCTCGACATACACTGTATAATAATTGTATCAGACTTGCTATATCATCAAAACCAATATTTAGATCGGTGGATAACACTTTTTTCCTTTACCCACTCAAATCCAATAGACAATATTATTTAGATCATCTCTTATCCATCATCTTTTCCCTCTCCTTTCCTCGCGACCCCACTGCCCCCATCCCTCCTCTCTCCCCTGTGCCCACAGCCCCCTCCTCTCACTCGTGTCGCCATTATTGTCTTCAACCCTTTCCCTCGTGTCACCACCGATTACTCTTCTATTTGAAATCGTAGTGTCGGCGTTTCGAGACCGGGGGGTCCCTAAGCCGACGAGTGAGTGTGCTGCGTGCCCCAGCCTAGATGGGTCGAGCGCGTGGGCGAGCGCGAAGGGGGGAAAGGAGCGAGGAGGCCGGAGTCCGGCGAGAGAGAGGTGGGAATCCCGCGGCCTTCGTGTTCGTCCCGCGCCCAGGTCGGGTGCGCTTGCAGTAGGGGGTTACAAGCGTCCACGCGGGTGAGGGAAGCGAGCGGCCCCAAGAGAGCGCCTGTCCCCGTCCTCGTCCCCGCGCGGCCAACCTTCTCTAAGAAGGCCCTGGTCCTTCCTTTTATAGGCGTAAGGAGAGGATCCAGGCGTACAATGGGGTGTAGCGGAGTGCTACGTGTCTAGCGGGGGGAGAGCTAGTGCCCTAAGTACATGCCAAAGTGGCAGCCGGAGAGATCTTGGCACCCTGCTGGCGTGATGTCGTGGCTGTCGGAGGAGCAACGGAGCCTGGCGGAGGGACAGCTGTTGGAACGGTTGTGTCCTTGCTGACGTCGCCCTGCTTCCGTAAGAGAGCTGAGAGCCGCCGTCGTCACGGGGCTAGCGGGGCGCCATCATTGCCTATCTGGCGGAGCTAGCCAGATGGGACACAGGTCGTGTTCTCTGCGACCCGAGTCGGCTCGGGGTAGGGTGATGATGGCGCTTCCTGTCGACGTGGCTGGCCTGTGCCCTAGGCTAGGCGACGTGGAGGCTCCTCCGAAGCCGGGGTCGAGTCTGTCTTCCATGGCCGAGGCCGAGTCCGAGCCCCTGGGTCGGGCGAGGCGGAGGTCGTCAGCAGAGACCGAGTCCGAGCCCCTGGGTCGGGCGAGGCGGAGGTCGTCAGCAGAGGCCGAGTCCGAGCCCCTGGGTCGGGCGAGGCGGAGTTCGTCGTCTTCCGGGGCTTAGCCCGAGTCCGAGCCCTTGGTCGGGCAGAGCGGAGTTCGTCGTCTTCCGGGGCTTAGCCCGAGTCCGAGCCCTTGGTCGGGCGGAGCGGAGTTCGCCGTCTTCCGGGGCTTTGCCCGAGTCCGAGCCCTTGGTCGGGCGGAGCGGAGTTCGCCGTCTTCCGGGGCTTAGCCCGAGTCCGAGCCCTGGGTCGGGCGGAGCGGAGTTCACCGTCTTCCCGGGCTTTGCCCGAGTCCGAGCCCTTGGTCGGGCGGAGCGGAGTTCACCGTCTTCCGGGGCTTAGCCCGAGTCTGAGCCCTGGGTCGGGCGGAGCGGAGTTCGCCGTCTTCCGGGGCTTAGCCCGAGTCCGAGCCCTGGGTCGGGCGGAGCGGAGTTCGCCGTCTTCCGGGGCTTAGCCCGAGTCCGAGCCCTTGGTCGGGCGGAGCGGAGTTTCCTATGGTGCCTTTGGCAGGGCCTGGTTCCCTTTGCGTTAAATGCTCCTGCGACTTGGCCGGTCGGTGCGGCGATTCAGTCAGGGTCGCTTCTCAGCGAAGGCAAGGCCTCGGGCGAGCCGGAGATGTGTCCGCCGTTGAAGGGGGGCCTCGGGCGAGACGGAAACCCCTTCGGGGTCGGCTGCCCTTGCCCGAGGCTAGGCTCGGGCGAGGCGTGATCGAGTCGCTCGTATGGACTGATCCCTGACTTAATCGCACCCATCAGGCCTCTACAGCTTTATGCTGATGGGGGTTACCAGCTGAGAATTAGGCGTCTTGAGGGTACCCCTAATTATGGTCCCCGACAGTAGCCCCCGAGCCTCGAAGGGAGTGTTAGCACTCGCTTGGAGGCTTTCGTCGCACTTTTTTGCAAGGGGACCAGCCTTTCTCGGTTGCTTTTGGTTCCGGTGGGTGCGCGCGAGCGCACCCGCCGGGTGTAGCCCCCGAGGCCTCGGAGGAGTGATTTCACTCCTTCGAGGTCTTAATGCCTTGCGTAATGCTTCGGCTGGTCTGGTTGTTCCCTCATGCGAGCTGGCCGTAGCCCGGGTGTACGGTCGGGGCCCAAGTTCTCGGGCTGGTATGTTGACGCTGTCAACGGTTCGGCCGGAGCCGGGTTTGCGAGAGCAGCCCCCGAGCCTCTGCACAGAGCGAGAGGGCGATCAGGGACAGACCCGGCTTTTTTACATACGCCCCTACGTCGCCTTTCCGCAAGGAGGAGGGGGGAGTGCGCCATGTTACCCTCGATGGGCGCCGAACATGGTGTCTCCGGTGAGCTGCAAGCGGGTAATCCGAGTGGACGTCTGTGCCCCGTTCGTTAGGGGTCGGCTAGGGGCCCAGAGGCACGCCCAAAAGTACCTGCGGGTGATCTGCCGGACCCGGTCCCCTGGCGACGGGGTCCGAGGGCTCGATGCCTCCCTCTGATGGGATTCCGTTACAAGATCGCTCCCGCTGGTCTCGGAAATGTCCTAGGGTACCTCGGGAGCGCAGCCCGAGCCTCGGTTATGTATCGAACGTACCCCTGGTCATCCCTTGCTCGGCGTCTGAGGCGACTGTGAACCCTTCGGGGGCCAGCCTTCGAACCCCTGATCAGTAATGGGCACGGAGCCCGAGTAGCCTGAGGCGGCCGTGGAACCCTTCGGGGGGCCGGCCTTTGAACCTCTGACCAGTAGTGGGTGTAGGGCCCACGCGATCTGAGGCGGCTGTTGAACCCTTCGGGGGCCAGCCTTCGAACCCCTGATCAGTAAGGAGGCTCGGAGCCTGGTTCCTTCACGGGGAAGGATCCCTTTCGGGGGATCCCCCTTTCCCGGTCCCTGTTGCAAGAGATAGAGAAAGAGGAAAAAAGGGAAAAAGGATACGAAACCGAACGACGCGGCGTACCTTTTTTGGTGCGGTTGTTTCGGCGAGGGCGAAGCGTCGCCCGTTGCTCCTGCCAGAAGCGCCACCTGTCCAGCCGCGGAGTTAATGCGACGGGGCGAGTGGTTGGCGGGGCAGCCGTCGCGCGTGTGCGAGCCGTTCGAGGAACGGATCACGGGCGCATTGTCTTCACCCCGTGAGAGGGAGCTCTCTCGCTGCCCCCGGATGGGACGTGAGCTTGGCTGTCGACGTGCCCGCTGCTCCCGCGCGTCTGCCACCGTCATTACTGTCGGCCCACTTTCGGCCGCATTGACCGTCGCGTCAGGCTAGCGCTGCTGGGTCTTGTGCCTGGTGCGCCTCAAGTCGCGGTATTGGTTCCGCAACCAAAGAGGCGCGGTGGTGGCGCAAGTGGCGGTGCAGTTGCTTGCATGCAGCATCCGGCGCGCCGGTTGCGTGACGCGTGGCCCTGGCCTCCAGGCTGGGCGCGCTGGGAGTCGGAGAAGTGCGTCCACTTGGCGTGGTTGCATGCCGCCTGCATGGCTACCCGCCTCTCTCGCCCGTTGGTCTGGGCAAAGGTGGAGGACCGCTTGTAACCGCTGGGCGGTTGCGTGCCCCACGCGCGGCGGTTTGGCTTCTTCTGCTCGGAGCCGGTCTGCATGACATGCGAGACCCATCCCCCGCGCCGCAGGGGAGGGCCTTGAAGCGTGTTGGAGAAGACTCAGCCCGTGACGGTTGGGAGCGCAAGCAGGGAGAGTCGCCTTTAAAAGGAGGGCGACTCCCTTCGTAAGGCGACCATGTCTTCTTCCTCCCTCATGCGCCGCATCTTTCCACCTTCCATGCCCCCGGATGGGGGGAACCCACCGTCTTTTCGCCTCATCGTTGGAGGAACGCAACTCCGTGGGAGTTGGTACCTTTCAGCCATCGTTCGGCTTCAAGGATTTTCATCACTCAGCCCGGTTGCCCCTCTCCGCTGGTGGTCACCCAAGACGGTGACCTCCAGCTCCTGGATGGGGAGAGGCAAACCGGGCTGTGATCCCGGTCCCGCCCTCAATGTTGAGGGTGTTCGTCACCCTCGCTGGGGCGGGGAGCGAGACGAGCCGGGGCTCCACCTTCTGCGCGGGTCGGCGGACAACCTCTTCTTCCAGCTTCTGGTGGTGGCAATCGCCCTCTAGCCCTACGGCGGAGACGTCCTCCAGCCATGCCGGGGAAGGCGAACTGTTGCTGCCCAGCTAGGATGCAACATTCCGCCCTCTTCCTCGCATTCGCGGCGAGGACGGCAGCGAGGATCTGCCGGTACGCTTGGGGGCGACCCGCGTTTTGCTGGTGATTCGCCCAGAGCTTGTCGCTCCACGGGCTTCCCCGGCGTGGGGGTCGTCCATACCCGTGGAGACGGAACCAGAGTTCCGTTTGTAATGGCACTCCGAATGCCAGTGTTTTTTGTTCATTACGGTTGTCGAGGCCTGAACTTGTATGTAATTTTGGCACGGAGCCATGTTTTTTCCTCATTTTCGAGCACTAAGACTCGCCTGTTGATTATCTGAACCGCTTCACCAAGCATGAGTCGCCCCGTGTCAAGGTGACGAGTGAGGTATCCGTATCCCGGAGGCGTAGGAGTCCCTCGTCTCGATCGGCCTTGTTGTCTGAGGCTCCTCTAGCTTAGTTAAAGAGACCCCTTGGCTGCTCTTCGACGAGCCGAGGCCAGGGGTAGCGATATCAGCACGAACAGAGGCGGAGTTGGCTCGAAGATGAGAACCTGGTTGGCCGGAGCCTAGCCGGGTTATCCGTTAGCGGGACTGATGTCGGAGTTGATCGGCCGAGGCCTCAGGTCGGGCTGGCACCCTCGGGAGATGGTCGGCCGAGGCCCCAGGGGCGACCGGTCGAACCGCCTGCTCGGGCCGGATTACCGGAGGAGTCCCTGGACCGCGTCACCGTCCGAGGCTAGGTCGAACCTCGCTGAATAGTGTCGTCGATGCCGAGGGTGCTACAGCTCCCTTCCAGCGTGAAGACCCGAGCCTGCAGGATCAGATTGTCTTGTAGCGTGTGCTTTCTGCGGCCGCCGAGGCCAGAACACACACCCTCGCTGCGTTGTAAAGCTGCGTCTCTTTTCCTCTTGTTTCGAGTGTCTGGACTTTTTGTCGGTAACAGGGATGTTTGTGCGAGCGAAAGTTGCTTCTCGCGGAAGGCGATGAGTGAGGTATCCATATCCCGGAGGCGTAGGAGTCCCTCGGCTCGGTCAGCCTTGGCTGCTTACGCGTACTCCGTCGTTTCCAGGACCCACTTTTCGAAGTAGTCAAAAAGCATGGAAGATATTCTGGTGAAAGAAATCTTTTTTCGAGGAAAATTTCGACGCAGAGGGGGTTTCCCCCCTTTTTAGCCCCCGAGGGAGGGTCGGGCTTTGCCGAGGCGAGGCCGACCCTTCCTTGTTGACTAAACTTTGCGTGGGTGCGAGGTATATGCACAACTTGAAAACATCTTAAGGGTAAAAGCGACGTAGCTGTTGGATGTTCCAAGCGTTGTCGTAGACCTCGCCTTGGCTGTTGGCCAGCTTGTACGTTCCGGGCTTCAGAACTTTGGCGATGATGAATGGCCCCTCCCAGGGGGGCGTGAGCTTGTGTCTCCCTCGGGCGTCTTGCCGCAGCCGAAGCACCAGGTCGCCCACCTGGAGGTCTCGGGGCCGGACCCCTCGAGCGTGGTAGCGTCGCAGGGATTGCTGGTACCGCGCCGAGTGTAGTAAGGCCTTGTCCCGAACCTCTTCCAGCTGGTCCAGCAAGTCTTCTCGGCTAGCTTGGTTGCTTTGACCGTTGTAGGCCCTCGTCCTCGGGGAGCCGTACTCCAGGTCAGTGGGCAAGACGGCCTCGGCCCCATAGACCATGAAGAACGGCGTGAAACCCGTGGCTCGGCTCGGCGTTGTCCTCAGGCTCCAGACCACCGAGGGGAGTTCCTTCATCCATCGCTTGCCGAACTTGTTGAGGTCGTTGTAAATCCGAGGCTTGAGCCCCTGTAGAATCATGCCGTTGGCACGCTCTACTTGCCCATTCGACATGGGATGAGCTACGGCGGCCCAGTCCACCCGGATGTGGTGATCCTCGCAAAAATCCAAGAATTTTTTGCCGGTGAACTGGGTGCCGTTGTCGGTGATGATGGAGTTCGGGACCCCGAAGCGATGGATGATGTTGGTGAAGAACGCCACCGCCTGCTCGGACCTGATGCTGTTCAGGGGTCGGACCTCGATCCACTTGGAGAATTTGTCGACGGCGACCAGCAGGTGCGTGTAGCCCCCGGGCGCCTTCTGCAAGGGACCGACGAGGTCCAGACCCCATACAGCAAAAGGCCAGGTGATGGGTATTGTTTGCAGAGCCTGAGCGGGCAGGTGGGTCCGCTTTGCATAGAATTGACACCCTTCGCAGGTGCGGATAATTCTAGTGGTGTCGGCCACCGCCGTTGGCCAGTAGAAGCCTTGCCGGAAAGCATTCCCGACGAGGGCTCGAGGCGCTGCGTGATGGCCGCAAGCCCCGAGTGTATCTCTTGCAGAAGTTCCTGACCTTCGGCGATGGAGATGCATCGCTGGAGGATGCCCGAGGGGCTGCGGTGGTAGAGCTCCTTCTCATCGCCCAGCAAGACGAACGACTTGGCGCGTCGCGCTACCCGCCGAGCCTCGGCTTGGTCGAGGGGTAGCTCTCCTTGGCAGAGATATTGCAGGTACGGGGTTTGCCAGTCTCTGTCGGGTGTGGCCCCGCTCCGCTCCTCCTCGATGCAGCGCCTCGCCCTCGGGGGCCGAGGGTACCTCGGGCTGGATCGAGGACGCCTCGGGATGGGCCGAGGGTACCTCAGGCTGGGCCGAGGGTACCTCGGGATGGGCCGAGGGTACCTCAGGCTGGGCCGAGGTTACCTCGGGCTCGGGCACGTCGTTGATCCTGACGGAGGGTTGGTGTAGATCCCGGGAGAAGACGTCCGGGGGAACCGTCGTTCGCCCCGAGGCTATTTTTGCCAGCTCGTCCGCAGTCTCATTGTAGCGCCGAGCGATGTGGTTAAGTTCGAGCCCGTAGAACTTGTCTTCCAGGCGCCGAACCTCATCGCAGTAGGCCTCCATCTTCGGGTCGCGGCAGTGGGAGTTCTTCATGACTTGGTCGATGACGAGCTGCGAGTCGCCGCGAGCGTCGAGGCGTCGGACCCCTAGCTCGATGGCGATTCGCAATCCGTTGATCAGAGCTTCGTACTCAGCCACATTGTTGGACGCCGGGAAATGGAGGCGTAGCACGTAGCGTAGGTGTTTCCCGAGGGGTGAGATGAAGAGCAGGCCCACGCCGGCTCCCGTCTTCATCAGCGACCCGTCGAAAAACATGGTCCAGAGCTCCGGTTGGATCGGAGCCGTCGGTAGTTGAGTGTCGACCCATTCGGCTACGAAGTCCGCCAATACCTGGGACTTGATGGCCTTCCGAGGCGCGAACGAGATGGTCTCGCCCATGATTTCTACCGCCCACTTCGCAATTCTGCCCGAGGCTTCTCGGCACTGGATGATCTCCCCCAGGGGGAAGGATGACACCATAGTTACCGGGTGAGACTCGAAGTAGTGTCGCAACTTCCGCCTCGTCAGGATCACTGCATACAGTAGCTTCTGAACTTGTGGGTAGCGGATCTTGGTTTCGGACAGTACCTCGCTAACGAAGTAAACTGGCCTCTGAACGGGCAATGCATGCCCCTCTTCTTGCCTCTCGACCACAATCGCGGCGCTAACCACCTGAGTGGTCACGGCGACATAGACCAAGAGGGCTTCTCCATCAGCTGGCGGTACCAAGATAGGCGCCTTTGTAAGGAGCGCCTTCAGGTTCCCAAGAGCTTCCTCGGCCTCGGGTGTCCAAGTGAAGCTCTCGGCCTTCCTTAAGAGGCGATACAGAGGCAGGCCCCTTTCGCCGAGGCGTGAGATGAACCGGCTCAGGGCCGCGAGACATCCCATGACCCTCTGTACGCCTTTTAAGTCCTTGATGGGCCCCATGTTAGTGATGGTTGCGATCTTCTCCGGGTTGGCTTCGATGCCCCGCTCGGAGACGATGAACCCCAAGAGCATGCCTCGGGGCACCCCGAAGACACACTTCTCGGGATTGAGCTTGACGCCTTTTGCCTTGAGACACCGGAATGTCACTTCAAGGTCGGGGAGGAGGTTGGAAACCTTCCTCGTCTTGACTACGATGTCATCGACGTAGGCCTCGACTGTGCGACCAATGTGTTCGCCGAACACGTGGTTCATGCACCGCTGGTACGTCGCGCCCGCATTTCTCAAACCGAACGGCATGGTGACATAGCAGTACATGCCGAAGGGTGTGATGAAAGAAGTCGCGAGCTGGTCGGACTCTTTCATCCGGATTTGGTGATACCCTGAGTAGGCATCGAGGAACGACAGGGTTTCGCACCCAGCAGTGGAATCCACGATTTGATCGATGCGAGGCAGAGGGTAGGGAACCTTCGGACATGCTTTGTTGAGACCGGTGTAGTCTACACACATCCGTCATTTCCCCCCTTTCTTTCTCAGAAGCACAGGGTTGGTAAGCCATTCGGGATGGAATACCTCTTTGATAAACCCTGCCGCCATCAGCTTGTGAATCTCCTCGCCTATAACTCTGCGCTTCTCCTCGTCGAATCGGCGCAGAGGCTGCCTGACGGGTCGGGCCCCGGCCCGAATATCCAGCGAGTGCTCGGCGACTTCTCTCGGTATGTCGGGCATGTCCGAGGGACTCCACGCAAAAACGTCGGCGTTTGCGTGGAGAAAGTCGACGAGCACTGCTTCCTATTTGGGGTCGAGCCCGAAACCGATCCGGATCTGCTTGGAGGCGTCGCCGCTGGGGTCGAGAGGGACGGCCTTAACCGTCTCCGCTGGCTCGAAGTTGCCAGCATGTCGCTTCACGTCTGGCACCTCTTTGGAGAGTGAAAGTCGCCTAGAGGGGGGTGAATAGGGCGAAACTGAAATTCTCAAAAATAATCACAACTACAAGCCGGGTTAGCGTTAGAAATATAATAGAGTCCGTGAGAGAGGGTGCAAAACAAATCGCAAGCGAATAATAAAGTGAGACACGCGGATTTGTTTTACCGAGGTTCGGTTCTTTTAAACCTACTCCCCGTTGAGGAGGCCACAAAGGCCGGGTCTCTTTCAACCCTTTCCCTCTCTCAAACGGTCCCTCGGACCGAGTGAGCTTTCTCTTCTCAATCACTTGGAACACAAAGTTCTCACAAGGACCACCACAAGATTGGTGTCTCTTGCCTCAATTACAAGTGAGTTTGATTGCAAGAAAGATTGAAAGAAAGCACGATCGCAAAAGCCAAGCGACTAGAGCGACAAATAACACACGGATCACTTTCTCTCTCAAGTCACTAATCACTAATGATCTCTTTTCTCAATTGTGAAACTTGGAGAGATGGAGGCTTTGAATGTGTCTTGGAATGGATTGCTAGCTCTTGTATTGAATGTTGAAGGTTGGAATGCTTGGATGATGTGAATGGAGGTGGTTGGGGTGGTATTTATAGCCCCCAACCACCTCCTAGCCGTTGCTCCATTCTGCCGACCGCGGACGGTCCGCCTGCCTGGTCCGGACGGTCCGCGCCTGTAGATCAACGGCTGAAAATGCAACGGTCAGCAGCAACGGCTATATCAACGGCTATATTGCATTTAATGCGTCGTCAGATGTCAGATAAAGTCAGGCGCGGACGGTCCGGTCGTGCACCCCGGACGGTCCGCGCGGACGCTATAATTCATTTTTCCGAACCCGTCACCTTCGAGTTTTTCGGTTCCTCACCTACCGGACGGTCCGCGCCTGAGGCCGGACGGTCCGCGCGAGGTCCCAGACGGTCCGCTCTTTTCTTTCGGACGGTCCATAGTGCAGACTTAGATTTTTGCATTGGTCATGTCCGAGGGTCATCCTGGAGGTGCGGACGGTCCGCCGCAAGGGCCCGGACGGTCCGCGCTTGGCCTGTTTTTCCAAAAAGCTTCTCCTGTCCGGAATAATCTACGGTATTCTGGACAGTCGATTTAGTATATTTGTAGATGAACCTTTGGCACATGTAGAACATATATTCTAGAGCAAACTAGTTAGTCCAATAATTTGTGTTGGGCAATTCAACCACCAAAATTATATAAGAACTAGGTGTAAGCCTAATTCCCTTTCAATCTCCCCCTTTTTGGTGATTGATGCCAACACAAACCAAAGCAAATATAGAAGTGCATAATTGAACTAGTTTGTGTAATGTAAGTGCAAAGGTTGCTTGGAATTGAGCCAATATAAATACTTACAAGATATGCATGGATTGTTTCTTTCATTCTTAATATTTTGGACCACGCTTGCACCACACGTTTTGTTTTTGCAAATTCTTTTGTAAATCCTTTTCAAAGTTCTTTTGCAAATAGTCAAAGGTAAATGAATAAGATTTTGCAAAGCATTTTCAAGATTTGAAATTTTCTCCCCCTGTTTCAAATGCTTTTCCTTTGACTAAACAAAACTCCCCCTAAATGAAATCCTCCTCTTAGTGTTCAAGAGGGTTTTGATGTAACAATTTGAAATACTACTTTCTCCCCCTTTGGAACACAAAAAGATACCAAATTGATATTTATTTGAAAATTATTTTAAAATTAGGTGGTGGTGCGGTCCTCTTGCTTTGGGCCAATACTTTCTCCCCCTTTGGCATGAATCGCCAAAAACGGATACTTGGAATGAAGTAAGGGCCCGTCCTAATTATTTTCTCCCCTTTGGCAAATAAAAACATATGAGTGAAGATTATACCAAAGATGGAGAGTGATGTGGAGCGACGGCGAAGGATGAGTAGTAGAGTGGAGTGGAAGCCTTTGTCTTTGCCGAAGACTCCAATTCCCTTTCAATATACCTATGACTTGGTTTGAAATATACTTGAAAAACACATTAGTCATAGCATATAAAAGAGACATGATCAAAGGTATATTTATAAGCTATGTGTGCAAATTAGCAAAAGAAATTCCTAGAATCAAGAATATTGAGCTCATGCCTAAGTTTGGTAAAAGTTTGTTCATCAAGTGGCTTGGTAAAGATATCGGCTAATTGATCTTTAGTGTTAATGTATGAAATCTCGATATCCCCCTTTTGTTGGTGATCCCTAAGAAAATGATACCGAATGGCTATGTGTTTAGTGCGGCTATGCTCAACGGGATTATCCGCCATGCGGATTGCACTCTCATTATCACATAGAAGAGGAACTTTGGTTAATTTGTAACCGTAGTCCCGCAGGGTTTGCCTCATCCAAAGCAATTGCGCGCAACAATGGCCTGCGGCAATGTACTCGGCTTCGGCGGTAGAAAGAGCGACTGAATTTTGCTTCTTTGAAGCCCAAGACACCAAGGATCTTCCCAAGAACTGGCAAGTCCCCGATGTGCTCTTTCTATTAATTTTACAACCCGCCCAATCGGCATCGGAATAACCAAGTAAATCAAATGTGGATCCCCGAGGATACCAAAGCCCAAACTTAGGAGTATAAGCCAAATATCTCAAGATTCGTTTTACGGCCGTAAGGTGGGATTCCTTAGGGTCGGATTGGAATCTTGCACACATGCATACGGAAAGCATAATGTCCGGTCGAGATGCACATAAATAAAGCAATGAACCAATCATCGACCGGTATACCTTTTGATCCACAGACTTACCTCCCGTGTCGAGGTCGAGATGTCCATTGGTTCCCATGGGCGTCTTGATGGGCTTGGCATCCTTCATTCCAAACTTGGTTAAAATGTCTTGTGTATACTTTGTTTGGCAAATGAAGGTGCCCTCTTGGAGTTGCTTGACTTGGAATCCTAGAAAATACTTCAACTCCCCCATCATAGACATCTCGAATTTTTGTGTCATGATCCTACTAAATTCTTCACATGTAGATTCGTTAGTAGACCTGATAGTCGCCTAGAGGGGGGGTGAATAGGGCGAAACTGAAATTTTCAAATATAAACACAACTACAAGCCGGGTTAGCGTTAGAAATATAAACGAGTCCGCGAGAGAGGGCGCAAAACAAATCCCAAGCGAATAAGCAAGTGAGACACGGAGATTTGTTTTACCGAGGTTCGGTTCTTGCAAACCTACTCCCCGTTGAGGAGGCCACAAAGGCCGGGTCTCTTTCAACCCTTCCCTCTCTCAAACGGTCCCTCGGACCGAGTGAGCTTCTCTTCTCAAATCAAAGCCGGGAACAAAACTTCCCCGCAAGGGCCACCACACAATTGGTGCCTCTTGCCTTGATTACAATGGAGTTGTGATCTCAAGAACAAGTGAGAAAGAAAAGAAGCAATCCAAGCGCAAGAGCTCAAATGAACACGGCAAATCACTCTCACTAGTCACTAGGGCTTTGTGTGGAATTGGAGAGGATTTGATCTCTTTAGTGTGTCTAGAATTGAATGCTAGAGCTCTTGTAGTAGTTGAGAAGTGGAAAACTTGGATGCAATGAATGGTGGGGTGGTTGGGGTATTTATAGCCCCAACCACCAAACTTGACCGTTGGCTGGAGGCGTCTGCTCGATGGCGCACCGGACAGTCCGGTGCACACCGGACAGTCCGGTGCCCCTGCCACGTCATCACTGCCGTTGGATTCTGACCGTTGGAGCTTCTGACTTTTGGGCCCTCCGGGATGTCCGGTGCACACCGGACATGCACTGTTTGATGTCCGGTGCACCGTCATGGGCAAGTCTGACGTCTGCGCGCGCTGCGCGCGCATTAAATGCACCGCAGGGAGCCGTTGGCGCCGCAGGGAGCCGTTGCTCCGCTGGCACACCGGACAGTCCGGTGCACACCGGACAGTCCGGTGAATTTTAGCGGAGCGGCTGCCACGCGAACCCGAGGCTGGCGAGTTCCGGAGACCGCGCTTCCTTGGAGCACCGGACATGTCCGGTGCACACCGGACAGTCCGGTGAATTATAGCGCGCCGGCTTCCGAGAATTCCCGAGGGTGAAGAGCTTGAGTCTGAGTCCCCTGGTGCACCGGACAGGTACTGTTCACTGTCCGGTGGCACACCGGACAGTCCGGTGCGCCAGACCAGGGGTGCCCTCGGTTGCCCCTTTGCTCCTTTATTGAATCCAAAACTTGGTCTTTTTATTGGCTGAGTGTGAACCTTTTACACCTGTATAATCTATACACTTGGGCAAACTAGTTAGTCCAAAGATTTGTGTTGGGCAATTCAACCACCAAAATTCTTTAGGAACTAGGTGTAAGCCTAATTCCCTTTCAAGACCCAAATATGATATCATCAACATAAATTTGGCATACAAACAAATCATTGTCAAGAGTTTTAGTGAATAAAGTAGGATCGGCCTTGCCGACTTTGAAGCCATTTGCAATAAGGAAATCTCTAAGGCATTCATACCATGCTCTTGGGGCTTGCTTGAGCCCATAAAGCGCCTTAGAGAGCCTATAGACATGATTAGGATACTCACTGTCTTCAAAGCCGGGAGGTTGCTCAACATAGACCTCTTCTTGATTGGTCCATTGAGGAAGGCACTCTTAACGTCCATTTGGTAAAGCTTGAAGCCATGGTAAGTAGCATAGGCCAATAATATGCGAATTGACTCAAGCCTAGCTACGGGTGCATAGGTTTCACCGAAATCCAAACCTTCGACTTGGGAGTATCCCTTGGCCACAAGTCGAGCTTTGTTCCTAGTCACCACACCATGCTCGTCTTGTTTGTTACGGAAGACCCACTTGGTTCCTACAACATTTTGGTTAGGACGTGGAACTAAATGCCATACCTCGTTCCTTGTGAAGTTGTTGAGCTCTTCTTGCATCGCCATCACCCAATCCGAATCTTGAAGTGCTTCCTCTATCCTGTGTGGCTCAATAGAGGAAGCAAAAGAGTAATGCTCACAGAAATGTGCAACCCGAGATCGAGTGGTTACCCCCTTATGAATGTCGCCGAGGATGGTGTCGACGGGGTGATCTCGTTGGATTGCTTGGTGGACTCTTGGGTGTGGCGGCCTTGGTCGTTCATCCTTCTTGTCTTGATCATTTGCATCTCCCCCTTGATCATTGCCATTATCTTGAGGTGGCTCATCTCTTTGATCTTCTCCTTCATCAACTTGAGCCTCGTCCTCATTTTGAGTTGGTGGAGATGCTTGCGTGGAGGAGGATGGTTGATCTTGTGTATTTGGAGGCTCTTCGAATTCCTTAGGGCACACATCCCCAATGGACATGTTCCTTAGCGCGATGCACGGAGCCTGTTCTTCACCTATCTCATCAAGATCAACTTGCTCTACTTGAGAGCCGTTAGTTTCATCAAACACAACGTCACAAGAAACTTCAACTAGTCCTGAGGACTTGTTAAAGACTCTATATGCCCTTGTGTTTGAATCATATCCTAGTAAAAAGCCTTCTACAGTTTTAGGAGCAAATTTAGATTTTCTACCTCTCTTAACAAGAATAAAGCATTTGCTACCAAAAACTCTAAAATATGAAATGTTGGGCTTTTTACCGGTTAGGAGTTCATAGGATGTCTTCTTGAGGATTCGGTGTAGATATAACCGGTTGATGGCGTAGCAAGCGGTGTTGACCGCCTCGGCCCAAAACCGATCCGGTGTCTTGTACTCATCAAGCATGGTTCTTGCCATGTCCAATAGAGTTCGATTCTTCCTCTCCACTACACCATTTTGTTGTGGCGTGTAGGGGGAAGAGAACTCATGCTTGATGCCCTCCTCCTCAAGGAAGCCTTCTATTTGTGAGTTCTTGAACTCCGTCCCATTGTCGCTTCTAATTTTCTTGATCCTTAAGCCGAACTCATTTTGAGCCCGTCTCAAGAATCCCTTTAAGGTCTCTTGGGTATGGGATTTTTCCTACAAAAAGAACACCCAAGTGAAGCGAGAATAATCATCCATAATAACTAGACAGTACTTACTCCCGCCGATGCTTATGTAAGCGATTGGGCCGAATAAATCCATGTGTAGGAGCTCCAGTGGCCTGTCACTTGTCATGATGTTCTTGTGTGGATGATGAGTGCCAACTTGCTTCCCGGCTTGGCATGCGCTACAAATCCTGTCTTTCTCAAAATGAACATTTGTTAGTCCTAAAATGTGTTCTCCCTTTAGAAGCTTATGAAGATTCTTCATTCCAACATGGGCTAGTCGGCGGTGCCAGAGCCAACCCAAGTTAGTCTTAGCAATTAAGCAAGTGTTGAGTTTAGCTCTATCAAAATCTACCAAGTATAGCTGACCCTCTAACACTCCCCTAAATGCTATTGAATCATCACTTCTTCTAAAGACAGTGACACCTACATCAGTAAATAGACAGTTGTAGCCCATTTGACATAGTTGCGAAACGGAAAGCAAATTGTAATCTAAAGAATCTACAAGAAAAACATTGGAAATAGTATGGTCGGGTGATATAGCAATTTTACCCAATCCTTTGACCAAACCTTGATTTCCATCCCCGAATGTGATAGCTCGTTGGGGATCTTGGGTTTTCTCGTAAGAGGAGAACATCTTCTTCTCCCCTGTCATGTGGTTTGTGCACCTGCTGTCGAGTATACAACTTGAGCCCCCGGATGCATAAACCTATAAAACAATTTTAGTTCTTGACTTTAGGTACCCAAACGGTTTTGGGTCCTTTGGCATTAGAAACAAGAACTTTGGGTACCCAAACACAGGTCTTGGAGCCCTTGTGTTTGCCCCCAACAAACTTGGCAACTACCTTGCCGGATTTGTTAGTTAAAACATAAGATGCATCAAAAGTCTTAAATGAAATGCCATGATCATTTGATGCACTAGGAGTTTTCTTTCTAGGCAACTTAGCACGGGTTGGTTGCCTAGAGCTAGATGTCTCACCCTTATACATAAAAGCATGGTTAGGGCCAGAGTGAGACTTTCTAGAATGAATTTTCTTAATTTTGCTCTCGGGATAACCGGCAGGGTACAAAATGTAACCCTCGTTATCCTGAGGCATGGGAGCCTTGCCCTTAACAAAGTTAGACAAGTTCTTAGGGGGAGCATTAAGTTTGACATTGTCTCCCCTTTGGAAGCCAATGCCATCCTTAATGCCAGGGCGTCTCCCATTATAGAGCATACTTCTAGCAAATTTAAACTTTTCATTTTCTAAGTTATGCTCGGCAATTTTAGCCTCTAATAATGCTATATGATCATTTTGTTGTTTAATTAAAGACATGTGATCATGAATAGCATTGATATCAACATCTCTACATCTAGTACAAATAGAAGTGTGCTCAACGGTAGATGTAGAGGGTTTGCAAGATTTTAGTTCTACAACCTTAGCATGTAACATATCATTCTTAGTTCTATGGTCGGAAATTGTAACATTGCAAACATCTAATTCTTTAGACTTAGCAAACAATTTCTCATTCTCATCTCTAAGGCTAGCAAGAGAAGCATTCAACTCATCAATCCTAGCAAGCAAATCAAAATTATCATTTCTAGGATAGGAAGTTGAATCAATACAAACATGAGAATCATCCTTAGCAATTAATTTAGCATTTTCACTTCTAAGGTTGGCAATAGTGTCATGGCATGTGCTTAGCTCACTGGATAATTTGTCACATTTTTCTACCTCTAGAGCATAAGCATTTTTAACCTTAACATGCTTTTTGTTTTCCTTAATAAGGAAGTCCTCTTGAGAGTCCAAGAGATCATCCTTCTCATGAATAGCACTAATCAATTCATTTAATTTTTCCTTTTGTTGCATGTTAAGATCGGCAAAAAGGGTACGCAAATTATTCTCCTCATCACTAGCATTATCATCACTAGAGGATTCATATTTAGTGGAGGATTTAGATTTAACCTTCTTCCTTTTGCCGTCCTTTGCCATGAGGCACTTGTGGCCGACGTTGGGGAAGAGGAGTCCCTTGGTGACGGCGATGTTGGCGGCGTCCTCGTCGGAAGAGGACTCGGTGGAGCTCTCATCGGAGTCCCACTCCCGGCAAACATGGGCATCGCCGCCCTTCTTCTTGTAGTACTTCTTCTTTTCTCTCCTCTTTCCCTTCTTGTCGTCGCCCCTGTCACTGTCACTAGATATAGGACATTTTGCAATGAAATGACCGGGCTTACCACATTTGTAGCACACTTTCTTGGAGCGGGGTTTGTAGTCCTTCCCCCTTCGTTGCTTGAGGATTTGACGAAAGCTTTTGATGATTAAAGCCATCTCCTCATTGTCGAGCTTGGAGGCGTCAATTGGTTGTCTACTTGGTGTAGACTCCTCCTTCTTCTCCTCCGTTGCCTTAAAAGCCACCGGTTGTGCTTCGGACGTGGAGGGTTCGTCAAGCTCGTTGATCTTCTTTGATCCTTTAATCATGCATTCAAAGCTCACAAAATTCCCGATTACTTCCTCGGGAGTCATTAGTGTGTATCTAGGATTACCACGAATTAATTGAACTTGAGTAGGGTTAAGGAAAATAAGTGATCTCAAAATAACCTTAACCACCTCGTGGTCATCCCATTTCTTGCTCCCAAGGTTGCGCACTTGGTTTACCAAGGTTTTGAGCCGGTTGTACATATCTTGTGGCTCCTCCCCTTGGCGAAGACGGAAGCGACCGAGCTCCCCCTCGATCGTTTCCCGCTTGGTGATCTTGGTGAGTTCATCACCCTCGTGCGCTGTCTTGAGTAGGTCCCAAATCTCCTTTGCATTCTTCAACCCTTGCACCTTGTTGTATTCCTCCTTGCTTAGAGAGGCTAGGAGTATGGTTGCAGCTTGAGAGTTGAAGTGCTCGATTTGGGCCACTTCGTCCGTATCATAGTCTTCATCTCCTACGGATGGTACCTGTGCTCCAAACTCAACAACATTCCATATACTTTTGTGGAGTGAGGTTAGATGAAATTTCATTAAATCACTCCACCTAGCATAATCTTCGCCATCAAAGGTTGGCGGTTTGCCTAATGGAACGGAAAGTAATGGAGTAGGTCTAGATGTACGAGGATAGTGTAAGGGGATCTTACTAAACTTCTTGCGCTCTTGGCGCTTAGAAGTTACGGACGGCGCATCGGAGTCGGAGGTCGATGTTGATGAAGTGTCGGTCTCGTAGTAGACCACTTTCCTCATCCTCTTGTGCTTGTCGCCTTTCCGATGCGACTTGTGAGAAGAAGATTTTTCCTTCTTCTCTTTGTGGTGAGAAGAGGAAGATCTTTTCTCCTTCCGTTTGGAGGAGTCTTTCTTCTTCTCCTTCCTCTTGGTGCGGGACTCTTCCGATGAAGTGCTCCCATGGCTCGTAGTGGGCTTGTCGCCGGTCTCCATCTCCCTCTTGGTGTGATCTCCCGACATCACTTCGAGCGGTTAGGCTCTAATGAAGCATCGGGCTTTGATACCAATTGAAAGTCGCCTAGAGGGGGGGTGAATAGGGCGAAACTGAAATTCTCAAAAATAATCACAACTACAAGCCGGGTTAGTGTTAGAAATATAATAGAGTCCGTGAGAGAGGGTGCAAAACAAATCGCAAGCGAATAATGAAGTGAGACATGCGGATTTGTTTTACCGAGGTTCGGTTCTTTTAAACCTACTCCCCGTTGAGGAGGCCACAAAGGCCGGGTCTCTTTCAACCCTTTCCCTCTCTCAAACGGTCCCTCGGACCGAGTGAGCTTTCTCTTCTCAATCACTTGGAACACAAAGTTCTCACAAGGACCACCACAAGATTGGTCTCTTGCCTCAATTACAAGTGAGTTTGATTGCAAGAAAGATTGAAAGAAAGCACGATCGCAAAAGCCAAGCGACAAGAGCGACAAATAACACACGAATCACTTTCTCTCTCAAGTCACTAATCACTAATGATCTCTTTTCTCAATTGTGAAACTTGGAGAGATGGAGGCTTTGAATGTGTCTTGGAATGGATTGCTAGCTCTTGTATTGAATGTTGAAGGTTGGAATGCTTGGATGATGTGAATGGAGGTGGTTGGGGTGGTATTTATAGCCCCCAACCACCTCCTAGCCGTTGCTTCATTCTGCCGACCGCGGACGGTCCGCCTGCCTGGTCCGGACGGTTCGCGCCTGTAGATCAACGGCTGAAAATGCAACGGTCAGCAGCAACGACTATATCAACGGCTATATTGCATTTAATGCGTCGTCAGATGTCAGATAAAGTCAGGCGCGGACGGTCCGGTCGTGCACCCCGGACGGTCCGCGCGGACGCTATAATTCATTTTTCCGAACCCGTCACCTTCGGGTTTTTCGGTTCCTCACCTACCGGACGGTCCGCGCCTGAGGCCGGACGGTCCGCGCGAGGTCCCAGACGGTCCGCTCTTTTCTTTCGGACGGTCCATAGTGCAGACTTAGATTTTTGCATTGGTCCTGTCCGAGGGTCATCCTGGAGGTGCGGACGGTCCGACGCAAGGGCCCGGACGGTCCGCGCTTGGCCTGTTTTTTCCAAAAAGCTTCTCCAGTCCGGAATAATCTACGGTATTCTGGACAGTCGATTTAGTATATTTGTAGATGAACCTTTGGCACCTGTAGAACATATATTCTAGAGCAAACTAGTTAGTCCAATAATTTGTGTTGGGCAATTCAACCACCAAAATTATATAAGAACTAGGTGTAAGCCTAATTCCCTTTCAGAGAGGTTCTCCATGTCGGCGATGAGGGCCTCGGACTCGGCGAGGGCCTCGGCGTACTCCACGCACTTCACGTCGCATTCGAACGCGTGTTTGTACGTGGGCCGACGGTGATGACCCCGTTGGGGCCCGGCATTTTGAGCTTCAGGTAGGTGTAGTTGGGGACGGCCATGAACTTCGCGTAGCATGGCCTCCCCAATATCGCGTGGTAGGTTCCTCGGAACCCGACCACCTCGAACGTCAGAGTCTCTCTTCGGAAATTGGAGGGCGTTCCGAAGCAGACGGGTAGGTCGAGCCGTCCGAGGGGCTGGACGCGCTTCCCAGGAATGATCCCGTGGAAAGGCGCAGCGCCTGCTCGGACGGAGGACAGATCGACGCGCAGGAGCCTGAGGGTCTCAGCGTAGATGATGTTGAGGCAGCTGCCCCCATCCATCAGGACCTTGGTGAGCCTGACGTTGCCGACGATGGGGTCGACGACGAGCGGGTATTTCCCCGGGCTCGGCACGTGGTCGGGGTGGTCAGCTTGGTCGAAAGTGATGGGCTTGTCGGACCAGTCTAGGTAGACTGGCGCCGCCACCTTCACCGAGCAGACCTCCCGGCGCTCTTGCTTGCGATGCCGAGCCGAGGCATTCGCCGCATGCCCTCCGTAGATCATGAAGCAGTCGCGAACCTCGGGGAACTCTCCTGCTTGGTGATCTTCCTTTTTGTCGTCGTCGCGGGCCCTGCCACCCTCCGCGGGTGGCCCGGCCTTGTGGAAGTGGCGCCGAAGCATGACGCACTCCTCGAGGGTGTGCTTAACGGGCCCCTGATGATAGGGGCACGGCTCCTTGAGCATCTTGTCGAAGAGGTTGGCACCTCCGGGGGGCTTCCGAGGGTTCTTGTACTCGGCGGCGGCGACAAGGTCTGCGTCGGCAGCGTCGCGTTTCGCTTGCGACTTCTTCTTGCCTTTCTTCTTGGCGCCGCGCGGGGTAGACGCCTCGGGAGCCTCTTCCGACGGGCAGCCCTGGGGCTGCTTGTCCTTTCGGAAGATAGCCTCGACCGCCTCCTGGCCAGAGGCGAACTTGGTGGCGATGTCCATCAGCTCGCTCGCCCTGGTGGGGGTCTTGCGACCCAACTTGCTCACCAGGTCGCGGCAGGTGGTGCCGGCAAGGAACGCGCCGATGACATCTGAGTCAGTGATGTTGGGCAGCTCGGTGCGCTGCTTCGAGAATCGCCGAATGTAATCCCGAAGAGACTCTCCCGGCTGTTGCCGGCAGCTTCGGAGGTCCCAGGAATTCCCGGGGCGCACGTACGTGCCCTGGAAATTGCCGGCAAAGGCTTGGACCAAATCATCCCAGTTGGAGATCTGCCCCGGAGGCAGGTGCTCCAACCAGGCGCGAGCAGTGTCGGAGAGGAACAGGGGGAGGTTGCGGATGATGAGGTTGTCGTCGTCCGTTCCACCCAGTTGGCAGGCCAGGCGGTAGTCCGCAAGCCACAGTTCTGGCCTCGTTTCCCCCGAGTACTTTGTGATAGTAGCCGGGGGTCGGAAACGGGTCGGGAACGGTGCCCGCCGGATGGCCCGGCTGAAGGCCTGCGGACCGGGTGGTTCGGGCGAGGGACTCCGATCCTCCCCGCTGTCGTAGCGTCCCCCACGCCTGGGGTGGTAGCCTCGGCGCACCCTTTCGTCGAGGTGGGCTCGATGGTCGCGACGATGGTGCTTGTTGCCGAGGTGGCCCGGGGCCGCAGGCGCGGTGTTGCGCGTGCGCCCGGTGTAGACCGAGGCTTCCCGCATGAATCGGGAAGTCGCGGCATAAGGTTCCGAGGGGTATCCCTGCCTCCGGGAGGCAGAGCTTTCGGCCCATCGGGCCGCAGCGCCTTCCAGGAGATTTTTGAGCTCTCCCTGGATTCGCCGTCCCCCGGTGGTCGATGGCTCCGGCATCGCGCGGATAAGCATTGCTGCGGCTGCCAGGTTCTGACCGACCCCGCTGGACGCGGGTAGCGGCCTGACCCTGACGTCGTTGGCGACGCGGTGCTGGAAACCCTGGGGCAGGTGACGTATTTCTCCGGCCGGGGGCTGGCCCGCCCATACCTGCCCGACGTCCCGGCGGATCGACTCAAGTGCTCCTGCTCCCTCGTCGAGCCTGGCCTGCGCCCCGCGGACTTGCTCGAGCTGTGGGTCGTGACCCCCCGCCGGAACAGGGACCACAGCTAGCTCCCGTGGGATGTCGGCGCGAGGCGCCGACCTAGGGAGATCACCGTCCTCCGGCATGCCGAGGTGGTTGCCTTCGGCGGGATCCCCTAGCTCGACGTGGAAACATTCACGGCTTGGGCCGCAGTCCTTGTCGTCAAGGCTGCGGCTACCGTCGGAACAGTCGGAGAGGCAGTAGTCACATGCGGTCATAAAGTCCCGCATGGCACTGGGGTTGCCAAATCCAGAGAAATCCCAACAGATGCTGGGATCGTCATCTTCCTCAGACCCAGAGGGCCCGTAGGTCGAGACGTCCGTCAACCGGTCCCAAGGCGATCGCGTACGAAACCCCAGAGGGGTTGCACTCGCCTCAACGAGAGCGCCCGCCAAAGCGAGGTCGCTAGGCGTGTTAAGGCCGAGTCGACATAATGTAGGATGGGAATCAATCAGTACCTTTTGGTCGACGAGGGGCGATGTAGTCACGTCGGGGGCTGATCGCGCCATCGTCCTAGGTACGAGGGTGACATCCTGCAGGCCCTCCGCGAGCTCGCTGGCGCCGTCCACTTGCTCGGGATTGGCGTGTCGCGGGGGGACGGCGCTCGCCTTCGTCTCGAATGCGAGGTCGACGCCCGACGCGCCCTCCGTTGGGGCGCTGGGGACGTCAATTCGCTCGACAACCGACGAAGCGCGGCCTCCCGCCCGGCCTTGGTTGCCCCGCCTCCTCCTCCGCTGGCGGGGGAGAGGACGGGGCAAGCTCGAATGTCGTTCTTCCACAGCGCGGGGAAGACGTCGTCGATTCCGCCACCGGAGGGCGGGTTGTCGGCCGCCATTGTCGTTGTCGCGCGGCGGTGGAAGAAGTATCATGTCGTAGCTGCCGTCGAGGGACATGAACTCAAGACTCCCAAAACGGAGCACCGTCCCGGGTTGGAGAGGTTGTTGGAGACTGCCCATCTGGAGCTTGACGGGAAGCTGCTCGTCAACACGCAGCGCGCCCCTACCTGGCGCGCCAACTGTCGGCGTTTCGAGACCGGGGGGTCCCTAAGCCGACGAGTGAGTGTGCTGCGTGCCCCAGCCCAGATGGGTCGAGTGCGTGGGCGAGCGCGAAGGGGGGAAAGGAGCGAGGAGGTCGGAGTCCGGCGAGAGAGAGGTGGGAATCCCGCGGCCTTCGTGTTCGTCCCGCGCCCAGGTCGGGTGCGCTTGCAGTAGGGGGTTACAAGCGTCCACGCGGGTGAGGGAAGCGAGCGGCCCCAAGAGAGCGCCTGTCCCCGTCCTCGTCCCCGCGCGGCCAACCTTCTCTAAGAAGGCCCTGGTCCTTCCTTTTATAGGCGTAAGGAGAGGATCCAGGCGTACAATGGGGTGTAGCGGAGTGCAACGTGTCTAGCGGGGGGAGAGCTAGTGCCCTAAGTACATGCCAAAGTGGCAGCTGGAGAGATCTTGGCACCCTGCTGGCGTGATGTCGTGGCTGTCGGAGGAGCAACGGAGCCTGGCGGAGGGACAGCTGTTGGAACGGTTGTGTCCTTGCTGACGTCGCCCTGCTTCCGTAAGAGAGCTGAGAGCCGCCGTCGTCACGGGGCTAGCGGGGCGCCATCATTGCCTATCTGGCGGAGCTAGCCAGATGGGACACAGGTCGTGTTCTCTGCGACCCGAGTCGGCTCGGGGTAGGGTGATGATGGCGCTTCCTGTCGACGTGGCTGGCCTGTGCCCTAGGCTGGGCGACGTGGAGGCTCCTCCGAAGCCGGGGTCGAGTCTGTCTTCCATGGCCGAGGCCGAGTCCGAGCCCCTGGGTCGGGCGAGGCGGAGGTCGTCAGCAGAGACCGAGTCCGAGCCCCTGGGTCGGGCGAGGCGGAGGTCGTCAGTAGAGGCCGAGTCCGAGCCCCTGGGTCGGGCGAGGCGGAGATTGTCAGCAGAGGCCGAGTCCGAGCCCCTGGGTCGGGCGAGGCGGAGTTTGTCGTCTTCCGGGGCTTAGCCCGAGTCCGAGCCCTTGGTCGGGCAGAGCGGAGTTCGTCGTCTTCCGGGGCTTAGCCCGAGTCCGAGCCCTTGGTCGGGCGGAGCGGAGTTCGCCGTCTTCCGGGGCTTTGCCCGAGTCCGAGCCCTTGGTCGGGCGGAGCGGAGTTCGCCGTCTTCCGGGGCTTAGCCCGAGTCCGAGCCCTGGGTCGGGCGGAGCGGAGTTCGCTGTCTTCCGGGGCTTTGCCCGAGTCCGAGCCCTTGGTCGGGCGGAGCGGAGTTCGCCGTCTTCCGGGGCTTAGCCCGAGTCCGAGCCATGGGTCGGGCGGAGCGGAGTTCGCCGTCTTCCGGGGCTTAGCCCGAGTCCGAGCCCTTGGTCGGGCGGAGCGGAGTTTCCTATGGTGCCTTTGGCAGGGCCTGGTTCCCTTTGCGTTAAATGCTCCTGCGACTTGGCCGGTCGATGCGGCGATTCAGTCAGGGTCGCTTCTCAGCGAAGGCAAGGCCTCGGGCGAGCCGGAGATGTGTCCGCCGTTGAAGGGGGGCCTCGGACGAGACGGAAACCCCTTCGGGGTCGGCTGCCCTTGCCCGAGGCTAGGCTCGGGCGAGGCGTGATCGAGTCACTCGTATGGACTGATCCCTGACTTAATCGCACCCATCAGGCCTCTGCAGCTTTATGCTGATGGGGGTTAACAGCTGAGAATTAGGCGTCTTGAGGGTACCCTTAATTATGGTCCCCGACACGTAGCGTTAACGCATGCTATATACCAGTATTAGGTATTTCAAAAAAACTTATGGATCTAATGTTGACGGAACCGTAGTTTAACAAGATGGCCAGGCCCAAATTTTCAATTGTGCTGCAAGGATGAGAACCCGCCTAATGGCCTAAGGCCCAAAAGGGAAAAGCCCAATCTGATGCTCAGAGGCCGAGGCCCTACGGTGACGTTACCTCAAAGTCTCGAATGAACCCTAGCCGCCGCTGCACAGCTAATCTGTGAGCCTCGTCTACTGATAGTCCTGTCCTGTTTCACTCTCGCCAGCCAAAGACGACCACGCCCTCCGTGCTCCAGCCATTCCCCATGATTTCGCCGACGAATCTCCTCCCGGCGCGGAAGATCACCCCTGTCTCAAATGGCGGCGCAGCGACGGCGAGCCCCTCTTCTCCCTCGGTGGCCGCACGGCCACGGCGACTCCCTTCAGGCCTCCAATCTGTGTATGTATCACGGTCTCGTCCCCATCTACTCTTTTCCTGAATGCGACTCCTTGTTTCATGTTTATGTTTCTTGCAAGTATTGATCGGATTTCATCTCGCCATGGAGGATATCTTAGTCGTATCAAATTTGGCGTGCTTTTGTTCAGTCAAATATGGTCAAACTGATGGCAATTGCACCTTCCCTTTCCTTTGAAAAGATATACTAAAGGGGAGACTAGGAAAAACAAAATGAGCGGCATGGTGAACAACAGTTGGGCTTAAAAATGAATTTGATAGTGTATTTTTCGGATGCTTGAATTCATGTCCAAATATACATGAATCTAGGACTAGTAGAGGCCTAGGGGGAGAATTCATCGTGTCCATCTTTTCTTCAGCATCTCTGTACTTCAATTGCAACTTTACAAGGAGTTGCCATGATTTTTTTTTACTTACCATTCTGCAATCATCCTTGCTTCCAAACACAGCACGCTAATACAGGTGCGTACTTGTGCAGGACTGGTAGAGGGAAGGTTTCCTTGGCAGCCATCACTCTAGATGATTACCTTCCAATGCGAAGCACTGAAGTGAAGAACCGGTAACTTGTTTATTTCTAAAAGAATGCTGACAATACTATTTCATCTGTATTTTTGGCAGTATTTTTAGCCTTATGCCACTCGACAAGATGTTAGTTTTGGTGAAATTTGCCATATACATCCATCTAATGAGAATAAATCGCTTGCGTACCTTATATTGTACTGATCAGTCTTTTTTGATTATATATTATCCCTCAAATTCTGAACTTTGAAAATTAATACAAGCTGAAAAACATTTTAGACAGCCATCAGTTGGGAGCCAGGAGCCAGCTTTTCCCTCATCCAAAATCCTTGTAGAACAGTTGCAATTGATCCTTGTTGCTTAGGTAAAGCAGGTTCAGGATATAGCTAGTGTGAAATCATTTCATGGAGTTTTTTGAACTTGAGATCAATAAGTTGAAGTCTGAAACTTGAACCATTTACTCGATAGAGTAACACAATCTGCTGTTATTTTCATTAAGCTAATCGGTGAAGCTTGTGTAATTATGTTGAAACAGCAATTGTCTATGTAAGATTACAAACACTGCAGCTAGAATAATCTAATCAGAAAATAATGTGAATTGCTTTGTCTAGAAAAGAATATTACTAGGGCTTGTTTGTTTTGATCTTAAACCATGTGGATTGGGTGGTATTGAGTCGGTTTAAATCCATAGCAAGTCAAAATACATCTCAATCCCATCCAATCCACATGGAATGAAAATAACCGAACAAGTTCTAAATATATGCTTCGTTGAATGGTAATTCTACTGCAATTTGAGTCTGTTCTGCTTAATGAATGAACATGTACGTTCTTTGGCAACTGCAGTTGGTATTTCTCTATTCATGGTTTTATAGCTTAGTAGTCAAGTACTCAAGTGTATCTTATTCTTAGTTTTGTGCACAAGTATTTGAAGGCTGTGATTCAAGTTATCTTCTGCTTTGGTCTCATCTTCATCTTGTCTGAGATGCAGGACATCAACAGATGACATCACAAGGCTGAGACTAATCACAGCAGTTAAAACCCCCTATTTGCCAGATGGGAGGTTCGATCTGGAAGCATATGATTCTCTCATAAACATGCAGATAGAGGGTGGTGCCGAAGGCGTAATAGTTGGAGGAACAACAGGAGAGGGTCACCTCATGAGCTGGGACGAACATATCATGCTCATTGGGCACACAGTGAACTGCTTTGGCTCTAGAATCAAAGTGATAGGCAACACAGGAAGCAACTCAACCAGAGAAGCCGTCCACGCAACAGAACAGGGATTTGCTGTTGGCATGCATGCGGCTCTCCACATCAATCCTTACTACGGGAAGACCTCAGCTGAAGGAATGATCTCTCATTTCGAGGCTGTCCTCCCGATGGGTCCGACCATCATCTACAACGTGCCATCCAGGAGCGCCCAGGACATCCCCCCTGAAGTTATTCTAGCGATTTCTGGCTACACAAACATGGCGGGTGTCAAGGAATGTGTTGGGCACGAGAGGGTTAAGCACTACGCTGACAAAGGCATAACAATTTGGAGCGGTAACGACGACGAGTGCCACGATTCTAAGTGGAAACATGGCGCTACTGGGGTCATTTCCGTTACCAGCAACCTTGTTCCCGGGCTCATGCACAGCCTCATGTACAAAGGCGAGAACGCCACGCTGAACGAGAAGCTGTCGCCCCTGATGAAATGGCTGTTCTGCCAGCCAAATCCTATTGCCCTCAACACTGCTCTGGCTCAGCTCGGCGTGGCAAGGCCTGTCTTCAGACTGCCGTACGTTCCGCTCCCTCTTGAAAAGAGGGCCGAGTTCGTCCGGATTGTTGAGTCAATTGGACGGGAAAATTTCGTGGGGCAGAAGGAGGCCCAGGTTCTAGATGATGACGATTTCGTGTTGATCAGTAGGTACTAGGAAAATGAGTTTGCCAGTCTATGTATCTTGGCGAATAAACTAGTAGTTTGTACCTTGCGTTCAGACTTCGTTCTGTTGTTCATCAGTCGTTGGGTTCGTCTATCTATTTATTAATTGCCCTACTTTGGCCGCATTGTATAATGTATATGTATCGCGTTTATAGTTTTTTACGTGAATTGACCTAGGTACAAGGAAAAAATGATCACTTTTTTTGGCTATCCCTGATGCATGACAGAACATGGTGACAATTATATATAAAAAAGAGTGTAGAAGTTTAGCAACGTAAATGGGTGCCGAGAATTGTCCATGAAAAGAGCATCTAGAGCTAGTTTGAAAACTTAGGTTGTGTTTGGTTACAGAATCAGCAGGATAGGGACGTTCTCTGGTGTCCTCTCTCGTCTCTCTAATTTTGAGGGATAACTGGTACAATACTGAAATAGTCTTTTCTAACTCTTTACTCTAAACCAAACAACCTTATTTGAGTCTGAACCAAACAACCTTATTTAAAGGATCGTCTCGTCCTATAATTGCAACCAAACACACCTCTCTAGAAATTTTAGGGGATGAGAGAGAAATCAGCTCATTTTCTACTCAATCTCTCTGATATTTATGTTTCAAACTAGCCTAGATGTTGTTCTGGTAACGTCCATATTCCGTCGTTTTGGTGACAGTGACACTGACATCCACGTCCCGTCTCATAGAGTATGCTCCAAATTTTTTTGAGATGACGTCAAAGGTATAGTCCAAGACTCGGAGCATGCACACCCCGTAGGGCCAACGCTTGCAGCTACCGAACGTTGGCTTTAGAAAAAGCAGTGTATTATGGACGAACTGAAACCAGCAGCTCTCCAACCCACTGCAGTTACACAAGTCCACGTATAAGCTGTTTTTTTATCCAAACCTCTATAATTTGCAGAGGTATCTCTGACACCATTTGAGGCTACTACTTTACTCCTGCATTTGGAATAAGAAAATACATTCATACTCATACGCACCACTTCACTCGTATGCTTATTATGAACAGCGGCCACAAACTGGTTCAGCAGCAACAACTGGCATTCAGAAACCAGACAAACAGGACCACATTCGGTACCAAAGCATGACAGGCTGATAGGTCAACGTTTATATCTCATAACGAACAACTTCACGTGGTAACATAATGTTGTGATGACACATTACATTACGGTGGTGTTTTTATATGTACAGATCACTTGCCACGCTGTCGACTTTATACAAAGGTTAATAAGAAACAAAAAAGAGAGACAGAGAGAGAGAGAGACAGCCATGTGTTGGATAGTTGGATGAGCCAATCCAATTGCTTCTTCAGATAGGAGGTATGTTGGAGAAGGTGAAACCCTTGTACCCTTTGTAAGCATAATACGCTATTCTTGTGTAGTAGAACCCTGGGATGAACATCACCCCTCCCAGAACTGCAAAGAAAATGCCTGTATCAAAAAAAAAAACAAGGGGGACTAAAGATCAGTTCAAGCATGCTAAAAGTATATTGATAATTTGAATATTTACTGTAATTCTTTTTTACATAAATGCTACTTCCTCTGTTCTTCTTTGAACGAGGTTCGGACCAAATAGTCAGCACTGTCTGAAACGACAAACATCCCAGGACGGCAGGACGGTTGGACATTATTTCGCATACCAAGGCAGTGGGTATTTTTTCAGTCTTACCCATATTAAATGCATTCCATTGTCTCTTCGAACGAGCTGTCTTTCCTGTCTTAACTGGTTATCAACCAACTACTGAGCATAGAGTCAAAAGAAACAGGTACAATGGTAACGACCCTCGATCCGAGAACGTCGTGCCCGACCCGGATACGCGAGGTCATTTTCGTTACCACCATGTAAAAACCTCTCACACAGGTAGCGTATTATGTCCTTCGACCCCATTGATCCGGGAACTTTGTGACTATGCTCGCGCACCCTCAGAAACACTTATGTATTTGGTAAAGCTAAAAAAAAATCAACTCTATATGTTATAAAACCATTCTGAGAAATAAATAGCATGCATCATAATGTTTAAAGATTTTGCATCCCTTGACTGACAAATACCCCTTTGGAATGCAGGTAGCCCGAAACAGTTCTTTTTTTCAGAGGAACATGTGGCCTTTGGCACATTGGTAGGCTTAACGTCAGAAACCGTAGCTAAAAATCATTAAATTGATCCCATTTGCACAAAAAACCGCATTTCGTTGCCTATAATTGTCATAAAACGAATGGTTTTTTTTATGACTTCATTGAAGTAGTTATCCTTGGCTCAGAGTTACACAAGTCTCAAACAAACCCAAGGAGCTTAGTCTCCTAAAACTAGGAAAGCAAACAGAACACACGGACAATGCTCTAGGGTCTATTGATTTTTGGCCCTAACATACTATGACAAGATCTGAAGATCACACACCAGAGGGCCCAGTTTTACTCAATGTTCATGGTTGTTTGAATCCTATATATATGATCTGCAAGAATTGTTTGGCATGATCTAAAAATATGATCCAAACAGCAGAACGAAAGACTAAACTTTCAGATAGGTCATCTAGACAGACAGCATACATTTTCCCATCTTTATTAGTAGAAAACCTACCAGAGGTTTACAGTTATATACATTCGGGATGATTGTTTAAACTTTTATGCTCTACAAGGAAACATTTGGATCGTGTTCAGAAAGCAGGAACGTGAAACCTTCTTTCTAGGAAAAGGATATGAAAAAACATATTACAGTCGGGTAGATCGACTAATGATCCAGGACCCTGCATAAAACTTAAATAATTATTGCTCCTCCATTTCGTAATAGCCAATCCCATCTTACCAACTCAGCACCCAGATCGTACGACAATGCATTGAAATCCAATCAGGTATACTGGTTTTTGCCTCACCGTGGGCGCGGTCGCCGCCGACTTGGTGCGCGGCCATGAAGGATCCCGCGACGACACCGAGGACGCCAAAAGCGAGGAGCGCGGCAGCAAAGGCGATTTCCTTGACCGGGGCGCCACGCGGGCCTCCCACCGCGCCGCCGACCAGGTCTTCGTCGTCGGTGATTGAGAAGGCGTGGTCCACGTACGCCATTCCGATGAATCCCGCGGCGCGGGTGGGCACTCGTCTCGCCTGACTGCGGCTATGGTGGTTTCGCGATCTGGAAGCTCGTGGAAGAATCGGAGAAAGCGCGGGAGGGGAGGAGGCGGAAGCTTGGGAGGTGGGCAAAGGCGACGATGAAGAGTCAGATGGCGCTCGCGATTCTTGCGGCTGTTGCGGGGTCTTAGCTCTGGAAACTGACAGTTTTTTTCCATCAAATCCCCCACCCCTTTCTTTATTTATCATAGCTTCATAGGACGTGCTAACTTAAAGTTACTAAAATATTATTTTACACTTTGATTGTACTGTAAGACAAATTCATCTCAAACCCTTTTCTACTAAAGATAGAAGTTTATATAAGTTAAAAATAGAAGGCTACGTATAAGAGTGTATTTGGTTTAGAGCATTCAAAGAGACTAGCTAAATGGATTGTCAAACCAAAATTGAGCTACTCAACAACAAAATAACTTTCCAACAGGCTAGTTATATGACTCGTCAAGCTATCCGTCTCTCCAAATTGACTCCATCACTAGCTAAATTTAGCTAGACACCTGACTAGTCAAACGAGATAGATAATCTGTTGGAATAAATATGCTACATATAGAGTATAATCTTTATGAAAAGACAAATAGAGAGTCAAATAAAGAACCAAAAATGAAGAGTCTCTTTAGAGATGCTCTTAGTCCCTCCATTTTATTCTATTTTAGTATTTAAATTGTCAAATACGAAAACTAAAAATCAATTTTAATTTACATATTTAGCACGGGCCGAGATTACTCGAATCATAGTGTTTTATTCAGGGCCGTACCTGTAGGGGGCAAGTGGAGCGGCCGCATCGAGCCCCCGATTTGGAAGGCCTTCCAAGTAGTGTATATGTATATATAATCTTAGGTGTTGGGTCTAGCCTGCTATAGTTACAATGGACCTGTTTTTCAATTGTTTAACTTACGAAAAATGTGTCTAGAATTTTAATCGTTGTGCCGCCGCCACCTTGGTTTCGTCCGTGAATTCTGAAAGGGAATTAGGCTTACACATATTTCCTAATTGATTTTGGTGGTTGAATTGCCCAACACAAATAATTGGACTAACTAGTTTGCTCTAGTCTATAAGTTCTACAGGTGCCAAAGGTTCACAATAAACCAATAAAAAGACCAAGAAAAGGGTTCAAACAAGAGAGCAAGGGACAACCGAAGTGCTCCCTAGTCTGGCGCACCGGACTGTCCGGTGTGCCACCGGACAGTGTCCGGTGCACCAGGGAACTCGACACCCAACTCTTCACCTTCGGGAATTTTCAGAGGAGCTCCGCTATAATTCACCGGACTGTCCGGTGCACGACCGGACAGTGTCCGGTACCCCAAGGGAGAGTAACTCTGAACTCGCCAGCTTCGGGAATCCGCTCCGCTATAATTCACCGGACAGTGTCCGGTGCACACCGGACTGTCTGGTGTGACAGCGGAGAAACGACTACTTCGCGCGCAACGGTCGACTGCAACACATTAAATGCGCGCCTGCGCGCGCAGAGGAGCAGAGCACGCGCGGGTGGCACACCGGACAGCCTACAGGGCCTGTCCGGTGCTCCACCGGATAGCTAGGTGGGCCCACAAGACAGAGCTCCAATGGTCGAACCCCAACGGTCTGCTGACGTGGCTGGCGCACCGGACTGTCCGGTGCGCCATGCGACTGCAGCCTTCCAACGGCCACTTTGTGGTGGTTGGGGCTATAAATACTCCAACCACCCCACATTCAAGGCATCCAAGTTTTCCACCTTCCAAATACTTACAAGAGGTCTAGCATTCAATACAAGACACACCAAAAAGTGATCAAATCTTCTCCCAATTTCACACAAAGCTTTAGTGATTAGTGAGAGAGATTTGTTGTGTTCATTTGAGCTCTTGCGCTTAGATTGCTTCTTTTTTTCATTCTTTCTTGTGATCATCTCAATTGTAATCAAAGCAAGAGACACCAATTGTGTGGTGGTCCTTGCGGGAAGTTTGGTTCCCGTTTGATTGAGAAGAGAAGCTCACTCGGTCCGAGGGACCGTTTGAGAGAGGGAAAGGGTTGAAAGAGACCCGGTCTGTGTGACCACCTCAACGGGGAGTAGGTTTGCGAGAACCGAACCTCGGTAAAACAAATCCTTGTGTCTCACTCTTTATTCGCTTGCGATTTGTTTTCACGCCCTCTCTCGGACTCGTTTATATTTCTAACGCTAACCCGGCTTGTAGTTGTGATTAAGTTTGTAAATTTCAGATTTGCCCTATTCACCCCCCCCTCTAGGCGACTTTCACTTGGTATCAGAGCCCGGTGCTTCATTAGAGCCTAACCGCTCGAAGTGATGTCGGGAGATCACGCCAAGAAGGAAATGGTGACCGGCGAGAAGCCCGCTACAAGCCACGGGAAGGCTCCATCGGGAGAGTCCTACAACAAAGGGAAGGGGAAAGAAAAAGAATCCCCTTCACACAAGTCGCGTCGGAGCGGTGACAAGAAGAAGAAGATGAGGAAGGTGGTCTACTACGAGACCGACTCCTCGTCGACATCCACCTTCGGCTCCGACACGCCGTCCGTAACTTCTAAGCGCCATGAGCGCAAGAAGTTTAGTAAGATCCCCCTACGCTATCCTCGCATTCCTAAACATACGCCTTTACTTTCCGTCCCATTAGGCAAACCACCAACGTTTGATGGTGAAGATTATGCTAGGTGGAGTGATTTGATGCGATATCACTTAACCTCACTCCACAAAAGTATATGGGATGTTATTGAGTTTGGTGTACAGGTACCATCCGTAGGGGATGAAGATTATGATGAGGACGAAGTGGCCCAAATACAACACTTCAACTCCCAAGCCACAACTATACTCCTCGGCTCTCTAAGTCGAGAGGAGTATAACAAGGTGCAAGGGTTGAAAAGTGCTAAGGAGATTTGGGACACGCTAAAAACCGCGCACGAAGGAGACGATGTGACCAAAATCACCAAGCGGGAGACGATCGAGGGGGGGCTCGGTCGCTTCCGACTTCGCCAAGGGGAGGAGCCACAAGACATGTACAACCGGCTCAAGACCTTGGTGAACCAAGTGCGCAACCTCGGGAGCAAAAAATGGGATGACCACGAAATGGTTAAGGTTATTCTAAGATCACTTGTTTTCCTTAACCCTACTCAAGTTCAATTAATTCGTGGCAATCCTAGATATACACTAATGACTCCCGAGGAAGTAATCGGGAATTTTGTGAGCTTTGAATTGATGATCAAAGGCTCAAAGAAAATCAACGAGCTAGATGGTCCCTCCACGTCCGAAGCACAACCGGTCGCATTCAAGGCGACGGAGGAGAAGAAGGAGGAGTCTACATCAAGTAGACAACCAATCGACGCCTCAAAGCTCGACAATGAGGAAATGGCGCTCATCATCAAGAGCTTCCGCCAAATCCTCAAGCAAAGGAGGGGGAAAGATTACAAGCCCCGCTCCAAGAAAGTTTGCTACAAGTGTGGTAAGCCCGGTCATTTCATTGCTAAATGTCCATTATCTAGTGATAGTGACAGGGGCGATGACAAGAAGGGGAGAAGAAAGGAGAAGAAAATGTACTACAAGAAGAAGGGCGGCGATGCCCATGTTTGCCGGGAGTGGGACTCCGACGAGAGCTCCACCGACTCCTCCGACGAGGACGCCACCAACATCGCCGTCACCAAGGGTCTTCTCTTCCCCAACGTCGGCCACAAGTGCCTCATGGCAAAGGACGGCAAAAGGAAGAAGGTAAAATCAATATCCTCCACCAAATATGAAACCTCTAGCGATGAGGATAATGCTAGTAATGAGGAGGATAACTTGCGCATTCTTTTTGCCAACCTAAACATGCAACAAAAAGAAAAATTAAATGAATTGATTAGTGCTATTCATGAGAAGGATGATCCCTTGGACACCCAAGAGGACTTCCTTATTAAAAAAAATAAGAAGCATGTTAAGGTTAAAAATGCTTACGCTCTAGAAGTATAAAAATGTGAAAAACTATCTAGTGAGCTAAGCACTTGCCATGAGACTATTGACAACCTTAGAAATGAGAATGCTAGTTTAATTGCTAAGGTTGATTCAAATGCTTGTGATGTTTCAATACCCAATCTTAGAAATGATAATGTTGATTTGCTTGCTAAGATTGAAGAATTGAACATTTCTCTTGCTAGCCTTAGGATTGAAAATGAAAAATTGCTTGCTAAGGCTAAATAATTAGATGTTTGCAATGCTTCCATTTCCAATCTTAGAAGTAAAAATGATATATTGCATGCTAAGGTTGTAGAATTAAAATCTTGCAAACCCTCTACATCTACCGTTGAACATACTTCCATTTTTACTAGATGTAGAGACATTAATGTTGATGCTATTCATGATCACATGGCTTTAATTAAACAACAAAATGATCACATAGCTCAACTTAATGCTAAGATTAATGAGCATGACTTAGAAAATGAAAATTTTAAATTTGCTAGAAGCATGCTCTATAGTGGGAGACGCCCTGGCATCAAGGATGGCATTGGCATCCAAAAGGGGGACAATGTCAAACTTAATGCCCCTCCTAAAAGATTGTCTAATTTTGTTAAGGGCAAGGCTCCCATGACTCAGGATAAGGAGGGTTACATCTTATACCCTGTCGGTTATCCCGAGAGCAAAATTAGGAGAATTCATTCTAGGAAGTCTCACTCTGGCCCTAATCATGCTTTTATGTATAAGGGTGAGACATCTAGTTCTAGGCAATCATCCCATGCTAAATTGCCTAAGAAGAAAACTCCTAAGGCATCAAATGATCATGACATTTCATTTAAAACTTTTGATGCATCATATGTTTTAACTAACAAATCCGGCAAGGTAGTTGCCAAGTATGTTGGGGACAAACACAAGGGATCAAAGACTTGTGTTTGGGTACCCAAAGTTCTTGTATCTAATGCCAAAGGACCCAAAACCATTTGGGTACCTAAAGTCAAGAACTAAACTTGTTTTGTAGGTTTATGCATCCGGGGGCTCAAGTTGGATCATCGATAGCGGGTGCATAAACCACATGATAGGGGAGAAGAAGATGTTCTCCTCCTACGAGAAAAACCAAGATCCCCAACGAGCTATCACATTCGGGGATGGAAATTAAGGTTTAGTCAAAGGATTGGGTAAAATTGCTATATCTCCTGACCATTCAATTTCCAATGTTTTTCTTGTAGACTCTTTAGATTACAATTTGCTTTCTGTATCTCAATTATGCAAAATGGGCTACAACTGTCTTTTCACAGATGTAGGTGTTACTGTCTTTAGAAGAAGTGATGATTCAATAGCATTTAAGGGAGTGTTAGAGGGTCAGCTATACCTAGTTGATTTTGATAGAGCTAAACTCGACACTTGCTTAATGGCTAAGACTAACATTGTGGCGGAACTGCCCGAATTATTCCGACTTAAGTGCCTAAGTCCCGCCTTAGAGGCTAGACCACACTTAAATGAGAATAACCCGTCAATCCCTCGGATCTAGTCCGACGAGGCCACTGACAGGATCAAGTACCACAATCTCACTCGAAGGTGAGTCACAGAGCAAATACAATAAAGCATAAAATCATACATTAAGGAGTATTAAATTATTACATCACCATCGGAGTTTTGCAAAAGTAGTCATCATTGTTCGAAGTGCAGCGGAATAAAACTAACGGTAAATAAACAGAGAGATGGGGAAGCCTGTCCCGTCACTCCTCATGCTCCTCCTCGGCCGAGGTAGGGTCCCACTCGACAGTCCAACCCGGTGGCAAGATGGACGGCCAAGTCACTCCAGCAACCATGTCCTCCAGAGAACCTGTAAAAATTATGCCACAAGCAAGGCTGAGTATACTAATACTCAGCTAGACTTACCCGGTGTGAGAAGTCTACTCCTCTACCTCTAGACATGCAGTTGTTTGGCTGTGGGGTTGGGTTGCCAAAAGCACTAGCTGAGTTTCTAAGTCAAGTTTTAACTTTGCCAATTTAAGTGTGACTCTCTTAAGGCTAAATGTGTACTATCTATTCACACATAGTAGCAAACATTTTTAGCAATCAACATCTTATATCAACTCATCATATTTCCACTTGTTACTCAATGCAGTACAATGGATCAAGCAGTCTCATTAGCTGCGAGAAGCAGACGATTCGAATCGAGTTTTATCCTTGCAAGGTAAATCTAAACACATGATGTGGCGAGGCACTCCGTCCCCACACACATCAACCGTCCCCATCGATCCCCTGGCAACAGATCAGGGCTCACCGCCTTGGCGTACAATGCCTCACTGACCCCGACTGCCGTCGTGCAGTGACCGCACTTGTACCCACCATAACCGGAATGGGAGGCCACGTCTCAGGTCGCGTGAGGGGTAAAGTCTGCGGGCAGGTTCACTCAAGTACTAGGCTTACCGATTTACCATATTTCTCGGTATGTGTTTAGTACATTCAAACGCTTGACACAGGTATCCGCACGTTAATCCTTATTCCCATTTCATCTCGTAGACAACCAATCCCCATGGATTGTTGTCCCCAGATTAGCATCATTATGATATGGAAGTGGGTACAACCAATTTCCTGACCTCGCGCGAGTGCTAGAAAAATCACTCGACTTCTACCGAGATCCTAATTATTAAAGCAGCTACTCGACCTAGCATACTAGTATTCATCTCAACAGGATTCCTGAGATCATGCAACTAGGGTTTCAAACAACTCCTACACCTAAGTGCACAATCAATCCTACAATCATTAAGTATATTAAAATAGCATAAATAACAGGTTATGCATAAACCGGGGCTTGCCTTCCAAGGCTGTGGCAGGCAGATCCTCTGGTGCAGGCTCTGGTGCTGGATCCGGGGCTACCTCCTGAGCAGCTCCTTGCTCCGGCACGAGGACGTACTCTCCGTCAGCGAGGTTACAGTCTATCGAAAGGCAATGAATATATATGTCATGATTATGCAGGATTTAATAACATTATGCTAAGGAAGAAAAACTAAGTTAATGAGTAACTTAGGGGTTTCTTGGTCATACAGGGCTTTTAGTGGTTTATGCTTATCACTCTAGGTTTAGGTTTTTTGTTAAGGATAAGCATATAGGATTGGTATTTCCTTATTATAATTTAGTGGACAATTTACAAGGGTTTTAGGATGACACCATTTTCCATTATTCATTTTCCTTTCTTTATTTTCTATTTATGAATTCTAGTGTAGGTTTGAACTACAACATTGGTTTAACTTTTTCCAAAAAATTTGTAAAAATTACAGTGGCTTGCCTTTGGTCAATATAGCTTATCCTAAGACTTTGAAGTTCAATTGAAAAAGGCTATGCTCTAGACAAAAATAACAAGAGTGGTGTAAATGGGCCACTTTGCACTACAACTCTTAATTAGGGGTAGGTTCTGTCCTAAAGGTTATTTTTGTTGGCATCTAACAGTAATAATAGGCTTCTGTGCCAAAAATCACAGAAATCTAAGGGATGGTCATTTGGTTATGATTTTCTAAAGTTTAATGCCAAAAAGGCACTTTCTACTACATTGTTATTTGAAAAATGTCAAACAGCAGATTCCATATTTTTCCTAAGTTCTTAATAGCAAAACATTAAATATCCCAAGGGTTGGGGTGTTTTCACCTTGGGGTTATTTTTGTAGGGTTTTTCTAAGTTTTCATTGTTTTCCCAAAATAAAAGGTATCCTATTTATTTTATACTAGACCAGAGTATAATAGATTTTTCTAGTGAACTACACTGAATAAGTACCCTAACAAAAATAGAGGTGCCCTCTGGTTCATTATTTAAATCACCTTTTCTATTTTTCTTAACCTTAAGCATATTGTAAAATAAATGGCAAAAACTAACTTAATGGGGTGGACAGAGAGGTTTAGCATTTTTAAACGGGTCAGTAGGTGGACATAAACTTCTCCAAATTTTCCTAACCTTAGTCAAATAGTGCAACTATTTTTATTCCTATTATTTAGCTTTTGGTTAAAACAATAATTAAATCAGAACCCTAATGTTTTCTGTAGTACATAAGGGTTTTATATTTTTCCTAAGCAGTTTACATTATTTAAAGTCTGACAAAATTGGTTTGACTAAATTTGGATGAATAAAACAGAAGTTATGGATTATTCAAGTTCTGTTCAAAATTTAAATCAGATTTAATAAAGGTTTCCTGGAAAACTACTTTGCGCCGAGGTCCCTGGGTTATTTCCAAACTAACTCTCTCAGTTATACCCCTGTGTTACTATTCATTTGAGTCACTGACATTTCGCAAAACCCCCGAGGCTTCTTTTCTTCTCCCCCGCGGTCCTTCCCTAGGTTTAAACAGTACCCGCAAGAAAGAAAAGGGTGGCGCGGCTTACCGGCGGCGAGAGAGGTCCGACGAGGGGCGGGGTTGGCTCGGGGAGGCTCTGGCGGTCACAATAATGTACGGCTCGACGGCGGGGATGGCCGGAATCGCTCGGTCCACGTGCGCAGGCGGGTGTCCTCATCGGCGGCGGGTGTGCCGGCCAAATCACGGCGATCTAGTTCAATCCCTTGGCACGGTGAGCTTCACGGGGTGATGTAGAGGCTATCTGTGCATTGAATTGAAAAATGGCGTAGTGGCTTACCCGGTCTACGCTCGCCGGCGGTCGGAGGGAGTCCGGCGACCGTGGACTAGCCTCTCCGGCGAAGCAGACTTCGATTCCTCGCTCGGGGAGCTTCACCGAGGTGTGCTCAGTCTTCTCCGAGGGTCGGACGGGGTTGGGAAAGGCTTGGTTGGCCGGTCTACGGCGGCAGGGGCTCGGGTGGCCGCGGACACGCCGTGCACGGGCAAACGCCGGTGAGTTTGAGCTCCGGTGAGGTTGAGCGTGCGCGGAAGGGTACGGTTAAGGTCACTGGGCGTTATATAGGCGTGGCCGTGGGTCATGGCGTTGGCTGGCCTTTGGCGCGACACGGGGCACGCGGGGGCGCGCGGGCGTGCTCTGGCGAGCTCAGAGCGCGTCGAACACGTGGCTCTTTGCTTCTGCCCGTTTTCTTCCCTCTGGTGAGCGGCCAAAACGTACGAATCTTGCCCTAGAGCCTGTGGGAGATCTCTTCCCTGCACCTAGAGCTACCTAGTTCATGTGAGTTCCAAGAGTAGATGTGGTCGGGTTAGAGAGATATGGGGGTGGGAAGTCGGCTGTGTCAGACATGTCCAAACCGAGACAAAAATGGTGCCAAGTCATGTCAAACGTCTAAGGGTAGGTGTCAACTCTTTCAAGGGCATTCTAGGGTTAGTTTGGCGCCACTTTGTCAATTGGGTCGAAGTGTTTTGAATTTTGGATGAAGGTGAACAAGTGTGATCTTTGTCCAAGGGTTAGTTTTGGACTTAGGCATTTTCTGATTTTTCTTTTGTGTTCAACCCTTTGGTGAACTTTTTGGGGCTTTTCTGAAATCTTTTTGGGGTTACTTTCTTACTATTATTTGTAGGTTATCAAGTGTACAACAACTTTTATATTTGTCCCAAGCCATGATCATAAGGTTTTCATGACCTTTGATCCCCCTTACATCTAGGGTTCCTATTGTCCAAAAGGGGTTTGCTTTAGGATTTTGGGAAATTCTCCCCTTAGATGTGCATGACAAGCTAGGGCATGATATCCAAGATGGTTGGCACTTGCTTAGGACCTTGAATTCCAAGTTTGAAATACTTTGCTCAAACTATCCCACATGTGATAGTAGGTTTAACAAGTGTAGCCCTAGGCGGACACCCTGAGTAACACCTGAGGTGTTACAAACATGGGCTGGATCTGGCATCGCCGACTAGCACATGTTGGAATGAAGAATCTTCATAAGCTTCTAAAGGGAGAACACATTTTGGGACTAACAAATGTTTATTTTGAGAAAGACAGAATTTGTAGCGCATGTCAGGCAGGGAAGCAAGTTGGTGTTCATCATCCACACAAGAACATCATGGCGACTGACAGGCCGCTCGAGCTCCTACACATGGATCTATTCGGCCCGATTGCTTACATAAGCATCGGCGGGAGTAAGTACTGTCTAGTTATTGTGGATGATTATTCTCGCTTCACTTGGGTATTCTTTTTGCAGGAAAAATCTCAAACCCAAGAGATCTTAAAGGGATTCTTGAGACGGGCTCAAAATGAGTTCGGCTTGAGGATCAAGAAAACAAGGAGCGACAACGGGACGGAGTTCAAGAACTCTCAAATCGAAGGCTTCCTTGAGGAGGAGGGAATCAAGCATGAGTTCTCTTCTCCCTACACGCCACAACAAAATGGTGTAGTGGAGAGGAAGAATCGAACTCTATTGGACATGGCAAGAACCATGCTTGATTAATACAAGACTTCGGATCGGTTTTGGGCCGAGGCGGTCAACACCGCCTGCTACGCCATCAACCGGTTGTATCTACACCGAATCCTCAAGAAGACATCATACGAACTCCTAACCGGTAAAAAGCCTAATATTTCATATTTTAGATTCTTTGGTAGCAAATGCTTTATTCTTGTTAAAAGAGGTAGAAAATCTAAATTTGCTCCTAAGACTGTAGAAGGCTTTTTACTAGGATATGATTCAAACACAAGGGCATATAAAGTTTTTAACAAGTCGTCAGGACTAGTTGAAGTTTCTTGTGACGTTGTGTTTGATGAGACTAACGGCTCTCAAGTAGAGCAAGTTGATCTTGATGAGATAGGTGATGAAGAGGCTCCGTGCATCGCTCTAAGGAACATGTCCATTGGGGATGTGTGTCCTAAGGAATCCGAAGAGTCTCCAAATGCACAAGATCAACCATCCTCCTCCACGCAGGCATCTCCACCAACTCAAAATGAGGATGAGGCTCAGGTTGATGAAGAAGAAGATCAAGAAGATGAGCCACCTCAAGATGACGACAATGATCAAGGGGAAGATGCAAATGATCGAGACAAGGAGGATGAAGAACCAAGACCGCCACACCCAAGAGTCCACCAAGCAATCCAACGAGATCACCACGTCGACACCATCCTCGGCGACATTCATAAGGGGGTAACTACTAGATCTCGTGTTGCACATTTTTGTGAGCATTACTCTTTTGTTTCCTCTATTGAGCCACACAGGGTAGAGGAAGCATTACAAGATTCAGATTGGGTGGTGGCGATGCAAGAGGAGCTCAACAACTTCACTAGGAACGAGGTATGGCATTTAGTTCCACGTCCTAATCAAAATGTTGTAGGAACCAAGTGGGTTTTCCGCAACAAGCAAGATGAGCATGGTGTGGTGACAAGGAACAAAGCCCGACTTGTGGCCAAGGGATATTCACAAGTCGAAGGTTTGGATTTCGATGAAACCTATGCACCCGTAGCTAGGCTTGAATCAATTCGTATATTACTTGCCTATGCTACTTACCATGGCTTTAAGCTTTATCAAATGGACGTGAAAAGTGCATTCCTCAACGGACCAATCAAGGAAGAGGTCTATGTTGAGCAACCTCTCGGCTTTGAAGATAGTGAGTACCCTAATCATGTGTATAAACTCTCTAAAGCGCTTTATGGGCTCAAGCAAGCCCCAAGAGCATGGTATGAATGCCTAAGAGATTTCCTTATCACTAATGGATTCAAAGTCGGAAAAGTCGATCCTACTTTATTTACTAAAACTCTTGACAATGATTTGTTCGTATGCCAAATTTATGTTGATGATATTATATTTGGGTCTACTAACGAATCTACTTGTGAGGAATTTAGTAGGATCATGACACAAAAATTCGAGATGTCGATGATGGGGGAGTTGAAGTACTTCTTGGGATTTCAAGTGAAGCAACTCCAAGAGGGCACCTTCATTAGCCAAACAAAGTATACTCAAGACATTCTAAGCAAGTTTTTGGGATGAAGGATGTCAAACCCATCAAGACACCCATGGGAACCAATGGGCATCTCGACCTTGACACGGGAGGTAAATCCGTCGATCAAAAGGTATACCGGTCGATGATAGGCTCTTTACTCTATTTATGTGCATCTCGACCGGATATTATGCTTTCCGTATGCATGTGTACAAGATTCCAAGCCGACCCTAAGGAAGCTCACCTTACGACCGTAAAACGAATCTTGAGATATTTGGTTCATACTTCTAAGTTTGGGCTTTGGTACCCTCGGGGATCCACATTTGACTTAATTGATTATTCCGATGCCGATTGGGCGGGTTGTAAGATTAATAGAAAGAGCACATCGGGGACTTGCCAGTTCTTGGGAAGATCCTTGGTGTCTTGGGCTTCAAAGAAGCAAAATTCCGTAGCTCTTTCTACCACCGAAGCCGAGTATATTTCCGCAGGTCATTGTTGCGCGCAATTACTTTGGATGAGGCAAACCCTTAGGGACTATGGTTACAAATTAACCAAAGTTCCCCTTCTATGTGATAATGAGAGTGCAATCCGCATGGCGGATAATCCCGTTGAGCATAGCCACACTAAACACATAGCCATTCGGTATCATTTCTTAAGGGATCACCAACAAAAGGGAGATATCGAGATTGCATATATTAACACTAAGGAACAATTAGCCGATATCTTTACCAAGCCACTTGATGAACAAACTTTTAACAAACTTAGGCATGAGCTAAATATTCTTGATTCTAGGAATTTCTTTTGATGTCTTGCATACATAGCTCATTAATATACCTTTGATCATATCACTTTTATATATGCTATGACTAATGTGTTTTCAAGTGAATTTCAAACCAAGTCATAGGTATATTGAAAGGGAATTGGAGTCTTCGGTGAAGACAAAGGCTTCCACTCCACTCCATCCTTCGCCGTCGCTCCGAGCAACTCTCCAACTTTGGTATAATCTTCACTCATATTTTGTTTGCCAAAGGGGAGAAAGTAGTTACAAGGGCTCGAATGATTCCGTTTTTGGCGATTTATGCCAAAGGGGGAGAGAGCATGAGCCCAAAGCAAAAGGACCGCACCACCACCAATTTCAAAAAATTTAGTCTTTCAATTTGGTTTTAAAGAAGTATTTTCAAACTGGTATCTTATTTGTGATATAATTTCAAATTGGTATACCCTCTTCAAAATTAACATCAAAACCCTCTTGAACACTAAGAGGAGGATTTCATTAAGGGGGAGTTTTGTCTAAGTCAAAGGAAAAAGCATTTGAAACAGGGGGAGAAAAGTTCAAATCTTGAAAATGCTTCTCAAAATCTTATTCATTTACCTTTGACTATTTGCAAAAGAACTTTGAAAAGAATTTACAAAAGAATTTGCAAAAACAAAACATGTGGTGCAAGCGTGGTCCAAAATGATAAAAATAAAGAAACAATCCATGCATATCTTATGAGTATTTATATTGGCTCAATTCTAAGTAACCTTTGCACTTACAAATATGCAAACTAGTTCAATTATGCACTTCTATATTTGCTTTGGTTTGTGTTGGCATCAATCACCAAAAAGGGAGAGATTGAAAGGGAATTAGGCTTACACCTATTTCCTAATTGATTTTGGTGGTTGAATTGCCCAACACAAATAATTGGACTAACTAGTTTGCTCTAGTCTATAAGTTCTACAGGTGCCAAAGGTTCATAATAAGCCAATAAAAAGACCAAGAAAAGGGTTCAAACAAGAGAGCAAGGGACAACCGAAGTGCTCCCTGGTCTGGCGCACCGGACTGTCCGGTGTGCCACCGGACTGTGTCCGGTGCACCATCGGACAGTGCCCGGTGCACCAGGGAACTCGACACCCAACTCTTCACCTTCGGGAATTTTTAGAGGAGCTCCGCTATAATTCACCGGACTGTCCGGTGCCCCAAGGGAGAGCAACTCTGAACTCGCCAGCTTCGGGAATCCGCTCCGCTATAATTCACCGGACTGTCCGGTGAGTCACCGGACAGTGTACGGTGCACACCAGACTGTCCGGTGTGACAGCGGAGCAACGGCTACTTCGCGCGCAACGGTCGACTGCAACACATTAAATGCGCGCCTGAGCGCGCAGAGGAGCAGAGCACGCGCGGGTGGCACACCGGACAGTCAGGCGGGCCCACAAGACAGAGCTCCAACGGTCTGCTGACGTGGCTGGCGCACCGGACTGTCCGGTGCGCCATGCGACTGCAGCCTTCCAACGGCCACTTTGTGGTGGTTGGGGCTATAAATACCCCAACCACCCCACATTCAAAGGCATCCAAGTTTTCCACCTTCCAACTACTTACAAGAGCTCTAGCATTCAATACAAGACACACCAAAGTGATCAAATCTTCTCCCAATTTCACACAAAGTTTTAGTGATTAGTGAGAGAGATTTGTTGTGTTCATTTGAGCTCTTGCGCTTGGATTGCTTCTTTTTCTCATTCTTTCTTGTGATCATCTCAATTGTAATCAAGGCAAGAGACACCAATTGTGTGGTGGTCCTTGCGGGAAGTTTGGTTCCCGTTTGATTGAGAAGAGAAGCTCACTCGGTCCGAGGGACCGTTTGAGAGAGGGAAAGGGTTGAAAGAGACCCTGTCTGTGTGACCACCTCAACGAGGAGTAGGTTTGCGAGAACCGAACCTCGGTAAAACAAATCCTTGTGTCTCACTCTTTATTCGCTTGCGATTTGTTTTCACGCTCTCTCTCGGACTCGTTTATATTTCTAACACTAACCCGGCTTGTAGTTGTGATTAAGTTTGTAAATTTCAAATTCGCCCTATTCACCCCCCTCTAGGCGACTTTCAAATTCGCCCGTCTAGGTGGCCGACGATCGACTTCGGGCCTGACGACATAACGACCTGTTGCCTGCTGCTGGTCGTGCCCTGAAAGAATATTAGACGAGGTTGATAGCAACACTATTATCAATGACTTTCGCATTTAGAAATGTTAGAAACTTTTTTGAGGTAATATGTACAAAGATTTGAAATTGTTTTGATACATTATAGACTTTTATGGTTCAAAATTTTGCTTATGTATTTAGAAGAAAGTAAAAATATACATATACAGTCTTAAAAGGGACCAATTTTTTTTTGTTAACCTCAGGACCGGCCCTGGTTTTATTTTACTATGTATACTCTCACTTTGGGCCTCATATAGTCCTACCTATAAAGCGGAAAGTGGGCTGTCAAGTCAGAGAGCCTTTTGGGCCTAAAACCCGGCCTATCGCAGAAGCCAAGTCTCACAAGACGCCCGCTGCAGTGCTGCTAAAACAGTGGTAGAGTTAACTCTATAACCCCTTTCGCTCTAATAGCTTCACACCCTTCAGAATTGAGAAATCGTCAAAAGGCAACAAACGAACAGGAACAAACACGCAGAGCAAAAGGCGCCTTTTTTTTCCCCCTCCACCCCATTATTCGAAAACAAAAGCTAAACAACAGTAGCACTTCTCCTACGTATATATCGATATCTGACGAATAAGGTGGCAGGCAGTTCCAAAACGGCACCAAACAAAACTCCTCCGAAAACCAGGCTTCTCACTCCTTTTTTTTCCAACGTCTGGAAATCCCTTGGAGGACCGGATGGAACTTGGCCAGAGGTATGGTAAACGGTGTGACTGTGACCAACACCTATATCCTGCGCCAATCAAGTCGTCCAGCATGTCGATGCATATGCATGCTGCATGCATGTACATCATCCAGAGTAAGCAGGCAGGACCGAAGTACAAGGAAAGGGGAGGGGGAAGAAAACCGAATAATTTCACGCGGCAGCAAACGAACAAGATGAACCCACATCTCCTTGTCATGCACGAACACTGTATAACTCTATTATTGCAATTATATACTCCCTCCGTTTCTTTTTATTTGTCGCTGGATAGTGCAATTTTACACTATCCAGCGACAAATAAAAAGAAACGGAGGGAGTACACGCTTTTAAGTAGGATGCCTAACATGTCCTATACATACCCGTTGCCTTGTCCTTTTTTTTAAAAAAAAAAATTGGGTGTACTGTGTATAAGCACAAGTGTTGTGTTTAAAGCCAGAGGGAGCGAGTAGCCGTGTCCGGATCATCAGGGCAGAGGCATCAGGTGGCCGGGCCTAAAATCTACGCACCCGTACAGGTATTACTCGATCGATTCCGCGCGCTGCGTTACGTTTCTTTCCTCTCCCCTCAGATATATATTATTCAGAGCGAGCTTTAATTAAAATAAAATATCCAGCAAAGTGTACGTACGTGAACAGTCTGAGAAAATGGGCGAATCATTAAGGCCTGGCCAGAACGACGACGAAGCGTCCTGTGTGTGTGCAACTGCAATCTGCTGCAAGCCTGCAAGGCCTGCTCTCACAGATCCGAGTAGTGCCGTTGCCGTGCCTGCCCAACCGCCCTTTTTTTTCTCTCCAGATCCCCTGTGCCGGCTCTGATACTTGTTCAGCACTTGCATCCCTTTTTTTCTCAGGTCTCTGGGTTAGGTTTGGTACCATCCAAAAGGACATGCAAGGACCGCGCAGCAAGCGGACACAGTAGTCTGGAAGCTCTCGCGTCAGGACCCTCTTCCGATATATCCCCCGGCCCTTCTGAAAGCAGGGATGATCTGTGCTAAACCGCGCTTAAGTAACATTAATGGAACCTGCGAAGGGGAACAGAAGATACTACACTACACTACACGCCAGAGCAAGCAATAAGATGACTGACGTACGCACCAGAGAATTTCTAGTTTACGCTCGCCGCCGGCCAGACCGATCAGTAACAGGCAGCGGACTTGCGGCCAGTGAATCCAAAAATCCCCAGGACGAACTGCGGCCTTTTTATACCCTCCACGCGCGCCAAGACAACCATGTGCAGCCAACAATAATGTGGCGGTATTTACAATTCGGTTATTCAGATTCAGGCTCGATCGATCGATCGATCAAAGTGCTCTCACTACTACCCACTCGGTAACAACCTCTGATGAAAACGTTGGCGCGTGGCGTGGCGATTGTACTGTCCGGCCGGCCGGCCTGCCTGCCTTCCGATCGTGCCTTGTGTCTTGTCAGGAAGCCAAGAATTATAATTTGTCCTCGATCGATCGCACTCGCAGCGAACGGCCAATGATGGCTTGCCGCCCGCCCGCCCGCCGCAACTGATCAGTACTGGTGGTGGAGAAGAAACCATATGGCGCGCGCGTGGTGGCGTGGCAATGGACATGCATGCATCCCGCGCGTGGGCTAGCTAGCTGTGTCTGGCTCCGACGAGCCAGCAGGCGCCCGGCGGCACGGCACGGCGCGGCACGGCTTCAGCCCACAACGTGCAGGCGGATCTTCTTGGCGGCCCTAGGAGGCGGCGAGGACCTGTCCGCGGGGGCGGCGGCGGCGCCGCGCGGGACGAACACCGTGGAGAGGTCGAGCGGCACGGGGAAGAAGAAGGCGCGCTGCAGGCGGCAGCAGCGCTTCCTCCTCTTGCTGCCGGGCGCCACCGGCTTCCGCGGCGCCGGAGGGCACACCGTGGCCGGCCGCAGCAGGCACGGCGACGCCGTCGGGGTCACGCACGCGGCGGAGTCGATGTCCAGTAGGCCGCCGCCCAGGCCCAGGCGCGGCAGAAGGGAGCTCGCGGCCGTCGGCGTGACGCAGCCCGTGTCGGCGGCGTCCGGGCCGTCGCCCGCCGCCGCGGTCTGGACCGGCCGGAGCACGGCCAAGTCGGAGAGGTCGAGCTCGACGCCCATCGGGTGGGTAATCTAACACTCAGATGGAGAGGCCCCGGCCCCCGAGGCGCCTGCACAACTGGCTAGGTCAAGGAAGATAAGATCTGCCCGCAGGGGTCGTCTCGTCGTCGTGTACGTGAATTGTGACGAACAGGGCAGCACTAGGTCGCAGGCGGTGTGCTCTTTTGTAGCGGCGGTAGTGCAAAGGAGGAGGGAGGGAGGGAGGCAGGCAGGCAGGCGTGATGGCGAGGGGATATGGAGGTGATGATGGTGGCAATGGGGAGAGAGATGAGCAAGCAAGCAGCTAAAGGCAACAGAATTATATGCAGGCAGGCAGGCAGCTGCAACAGCAACACAAAAGGCCGCATGACATTAGAGGAGAGAGGGAGGGGAGGGGCAAGGGGAAGGGGTGGTGCATATCATTGTGGTGGGGGGGCGAATATGAGAGAGAGAGAGAGAGGGAATTCCAGAGAGAGAGCCAGCGGTGAAACTTTTAGGCCTTAATTAGGATCGAGTAGATCGCACCTCGTCCCATCCATCTCCATCACGCACTGCCTGCGCACCAGGGAAACATACAGGGTTTTTAATTTTATTAATATACGGACGAGATGCCATGGATCAGCTGAGCAACAGGCAGAGGGTGGGCAGATGGGACGTATACGCCGCCGGCCGGTGCGCTGCCGGAGAGTTTTACTTTACAGCGCCGGTGACCGATCGTCGATCGAGCCACACAAATAAAACAAGCCCGCGCACAACACGACGCGAGAATGTTCCTAAACCCTTGCGGCGTGCTCTCTGCATCGTCGTCCCGTCCGTAGCCAAGTGTGTGAAATAATGCATGCCGCTGTAGTATGTACTACTTTGCTAGCTCATCTGTCTGTCTGTGCATGCGTAGGCAGTGCTAAACCATTGCATATGCACAGACTCAGCTGTGTCGTACAAGGCACACTGGTCATAATCGGTGCTAGCTTCCAAGGGGGTTAGATGGATCTAATCAATTCCCCGCCTCTCGATCTCTGGCTTTGGTGGCGTGGTGGTGGTGGTGCGCGTTTATGTGTCCTGGCCTCCAACTACTAACTGCTGCTCCTTTTAATTTGTGCGTCACTGTACATACCCATTAATGTATACAGTATATCAATATGCTAGTAGAGTAGTAGTAATAACCACATACTACGTCATTTCCTCCGGTGGCTAGTTAGTTTCCGTGCCGCATTTGCAATTGATCACTGTAACTACAGGAACGGACCGCTAAGCTTTAACACTGCTTGCCATTCGTCGGCTACGAGAAATTAAAACTGACGGAAACAAATCAAGTACGTGGCGATGGTGAAAGGGAGGCTAGGCGCGCGGTCGGTGGTGTAAAAAAAAAAAGAACTGGTGCGGCCAAATAGGAGTTTGGAAGGAAGCTTTAACTGGCTGGCTCCTTGGGTGCTTCATGTGGCCTGTGTCATGGCTAGCAACGACAGGCGGTGCTTTTAATTCCTCTCTCTGTCCTCGTTCCCTCCCTTAATTTTACCCCCTCTCTCTATGACTCTATGTATACATACATACTATGAGGCCTTTTCAGTTTTCACTGGGACCCCTGCCGCTGCCAGGTGGGTCCCGAGCATATTATTGTTGCCGTATGCACCGTGCGGCAGGGCCCTGGCTGGTAATTTCCAGCAGGCCTGCGCTCTGCGCCAATTATGGGTCCATCCTGGCCGTCCAGTGCCATCCCATCCGTCCGCATCGCCTGACAGCCCGATTGTTCTGTTTGTTTTTTTCATGGCTGCAGGTACTAGTACAGTAGTGGTAGTAGCTGGGAAGGTTATTGCTACAACTACAAACTAGCGGGCTTGGGTTCTTCTACTAGCGGGCTTGAGTATCCCACCGCAAACGTCTTAGCAATACTTATCTAGAAATAGACTACAGAAGGATGATATTTTCTATGAACCAATCATCTGTGGTAGAGACAACGCAAGCTGATAGGTGGAGGAAACTCATTTTTATCTCTTCTTCCTCTTACCTTTTGTACCCAGGGGCGGATCCAGCCCATTTTTGTGGTGTCATGTGACATCAATGGATTTTAGTAATCTCCATTAAAATGTAGGTTTGTTAGCACTTAAATAGGTTGATGATACTATAATTTAATGGAGATGACACCAATGATTATTTTATCTAGATCCGTCCTGTTTGTACCCTCCACCTATTTGACAGAGTGGGAGCTCATTTTTCTCTATTCTTCTTCTTCGTCCTCCCTTCTCCTATATCCTCCAGGCCTCCACCTTTATATTCAATGTAGTTTTAAGAGTGGGAGCTCATTTTTCTATATTCTTCTCCTTCCTCCTCCCTTCTCCTATATCATTTCTATAGTAAAAGAGCACTCGTCTCTAACCATTATTGGCTTACGTTATAAAAAAAAACCGTAGTGATGTGCGTGCAACTAATTAGTATGCCATGAATTTCGCAATTCCACACTGCAAAAGAGGATAAAATACCAGCGTAATGGAATTCATATTTCGCTGAAGAAGGGATAACCGAATAATAAAGAGGCCGGATCGTAACAGGCTACCAGCCTTGAATTGATGAATTATGGCATGTCAGAACTTAAACGCGGGTGGCCTATACGGATACAGTATACATTACGGCCGGCCCCGAGCAACGCAGGATATGTCCCCGGACCAGGCAGGACGACCCCGCCCGGATCCCGTCCCGGCGGCCAGCCGATCGATCGAGAGATATATGCATGGCGATGGCAGCTAGCTAGCTAGCGTGGCCACCACTCGTGCCGTCGCATTTGCATGCATGCAGGCAGGCACGTAGGTTGCTGGACGCCGTACGGACCGGCCGGGCACCAAGCATCTGCTGCGTTATCGCGGACGGCCTTTCCTTCTCTGTTCTGCAAGAAATATTAATGGCGTAGAGCCGTAGATGCATGCCACGACGACATGTTTGGTCGTTGGCGAGACGACGGGCGGACCATGCATGCATGCTGCATGCATAGCACGCCGCGCGCACGCGCACGTATCGTTACGGCGAGCCTTTTTAAATGCATATATGTGTGAGGAATCGTTTCTGCAGCCGCAGGCACAAGCGAGCGATCTAGGGCTCCAGGCCCGGCCAGACGACGAATTACTTCTAGGTTTCAGTGCCGCTCCAGCTTCATTCACCTACCTACCTACCATGATGCATGGCATCATTCTTCCACCGCCTGCCCTGCCCTACCCGCGGCCCCATGGTAACTTCGACGACGCCCTCGTCGAGAGCATCACTGAGCATGCAGTACGTGCAGGCCCCGTTTGCCGTGGTGTAACTTCGACGTCATCTCGACCTCTCGGATCATCACTGAGGCCTGCTCCGTTGGGAAATTTTCTCTCTACTATAACAGTGTAACTATTGGTGCCGGCATGCGTTATACTAACACAAACAGCGGACGAGTTTGGCACGAGTACGTGGTCGTTAGCTAGCTTTAACTACTCTTCACGTAATTACTGCTTCTGCTAACATGCATGCACGATGCATGGCGGCATGTGGAACGGGCAGCGCTGGTCTGTCCCCGGCTGGCTGGCTGGCTCCCTGTAGCCAATAAAAAACACCCGGGGACAGGAAAAGGACGGCAGGAACGACGACAGCGCGAGTGGAGGGCCACATCAATCGCCAACAGCTTCAGTGCATGTAGATGTAGGCTCCAGTGTGCCAGCACGTACGCTGCTTCGTTGGGTTCATTCACAAAGTACGTTCTTCCTCCGGTCGATCTCTTGACTCGATCTGCCTTTGGATCCGTCGTCGATCATCCATCTCTTGCCTTTGTTCAAGCAACGAGAACGGCGCGCGGTCGATCAATATAATGTAGGTCGAAATTTCACAGAAACACTTGGAATTTCTACGACCGTATCCAATTTAGATTCAACTTCAAATCTCTCTCTCTCTCTCTAAACGAAGGGAGGCGGAAAAAGCGAGCAGAGAAGTTTAGACACGGCCGCCTGTGCTTGACTGTACAACCAGCTTGGCCAACTGTGTGCTATGAATGAATGGTACTGATTGCGATGCTTCTTCTGTGGGTCTAGCGAGCCCCCTCCATAAATTTCTCGTGGCCATCTTTGCTGGGAGGGACCAAATCAATTCGATCGCTGCCATGGACGTACAGTACAGCCGCAGCATGCTGCAGGGTTCGCCAACTAATCCGTCGACCCATGCATCATCCATGCGTGAAGCTGAAGGACACCCATGCTTGCATTTCATTTAATTATCGGGACCTGCAGAGCAGTGGACCTAGTAGTTTGTTGCATGCAATGCGATCGAGACTGTCTGTTGATTCAGATTTACGTATACACTACGTAGTACGTATATATATATATATATATATATATATATATATATATATATATATATATATATATATATATATATATATATATATATATATATATATATATATATATATATATATATATATATATATACCAGTATACTTTTACCGGCTGAGGCCCCTCCACACACGCGCACACCAAAAGAAATGGTGTCGATTGTCTCAAGTTCTTGTTGGTATTTTGAGCCAGTAGATCACCACGTATATCGTCGAGACCAGCTAGCTACGAGTTATTAGAAATATAAGTTGCACTTGCACACCACGGTTATAGAGATACATTTTGTTTTGTAAGGATTCTAGTTGTATCATAGTAGATTATACAGCGGACCAGCAGTAATGCATGGGTAGCGAGTAGCTAGCGACGGGACCTTTCAATCGGCAATTCGAAGGCTCCACAGTTTGGAGCTATGAATGTGCATAAGCAGAGAGCTAGTCATTCACTCACTCGTCAGCACGGAGTACCATATCCCCTACTTGGAGTCAGAGCGCCATGGACACTACTGAAATTGACAATGATACAAATTGATGAAGTTTGTTGTTGGGTTGGCTTTAATCCGTACCGGTTTATACTATTTCTATAGTGTTTTGTGAATTACAGCTACAACGGTCCTAAAAGTTGACTTTAATCTAAAACGAACATGTTGCTTGACTTTGTGCGTCATCATGGGTTTTGATATGTCTTACGTGTCGACATCTATCTTAATCTTATTTATGCACTACCGGAATTTGGCTCTTTGTCGAGTACCAAATATTTTGCCGAGTGTTTTTTTTTTCGGGCACTCGGCAAAGAAGCCCTTTACCGAGTGCCACGCAAAAACACTCGGTAAAAGAAAACACTCAGCAAAGAAGCTCTTTCCTGAGTGTTTTATTTTTAACACTCGTCAAAAAGCTTCTTTGCCGAGTGTCAAAAATATAACACTCGGCAAAAAGCTTCTTTGCCGAGTGTCAAATTGTCGAGTGCTTTTTTTTCAACACTAGACAAAGACAATTTAAAAATCACATTTTAAAGCAGTAAATTAATTTAAATTCAAAAGTTTTTAACTACAAATTTGTATAACGTATCATGATGTACAATTTATATTTTGAACATTTCTTAATATAACAAAATAAAAATAAATTTGTTCATAAAACCTATATCTCTCTCGTAGTTTATGAAACTACGAGAGAGATGTATAAGATTTGTGCATATTGTTAGAACCACCATGTGAGATGAACAATTGACCAAACAACCAAAATAAACTTTGTAGATCTTGAAAAGTTATAGAATTTTGTAGTTGACAACTTTTTCATTTAAAGTCGTCTTGTCAACGAAAACTACGTCTGAATTTTAAAAATTAAAAATTTGAATTTTAAAAACGACCTCGAAAGAAAAAACCACCAATATGAAAGTTGTAGGTATTGAAGAGTTATAAAACTTTGTAGTTGACAATGTTTTAGTTTGAAATCATCTTGTCATGCAAAAACTATGTTTGAATTTTAAAATTTGAATTTTTCAAACTACCTCGGATAGAAAAACCACCAAAATAAAAGTTTTAGGTCTTGAAATGTAATGAAACTTTGTAATTCACAATTTTTTGATTTAAAATCATCTTATCATTGAAAAATTCGTGTGAAGTTTTCAAATTTAAAATTCAAACTTTCTAAACGGACTCGGATGTAGAAACTAATAAAATAGAACTTGTAGACCTCAAAAAGTTATGCAACTTTATAGTTGGTCACATTTTCAAATGAATTCATTTAGTGCCTTAAATAATCAAACTACTCTTGGTTTGTTATAGTACATTACGAATGAAAACGTAATTTAGACATAATTGATGTAGCAGTCACTACAGGAATTCCGTTGACTCTCGTCGGCCAGATTAATTCCCGTCGGCCAGTGTAAAAGCCGACGAGAATTAAGTAACTCCCATCGGTCGTCAACTAGCTGACGGGAATTATTTTAATTCCCGTCGGCCACGTCACCTAGCCGACGGGGTTAAGTAATTCCCGTCGGCTTTGTCCCTAAGCCGACGGGGGTTATTTAATTCCCGTCGGCCACGTCATAGGCCGACGGGGATTAATGGTTTTAGAGCCACGTCCGAGCCCGCGCGGACTCATTCTTCCTCCTCTCTCTCGTCTGAAACTGACGAGCCGCCGTCGCCGCCGCCGCCCGTCCGAGCCGCCGCCCGCCCGCGCCCCAACGCCGCCGCCCGCCCGAGCCGCCGCCGTTCGCCCGAGCCGCCGCCCGCAGCGAGCAGCCGCCCGCCCGAGCCGCCGCCCGCCCGAGCAGCCACGTGGCCGAGCTCCTGTGCCGCCGGGCCGCCGAGCCGCCACGCCACCGCGCCTCCGTCATCCGAGGCCCGCCACCCGAGGCCGGAACGCCGCCCCCGAGGCCGCCAACGCCCTCAGCTCGTCCCGGAGCGCCGCCGTCCGCCCGAACGCCGCTTCTAGCCCTCGTCGAGGTATAATCCTACCTATATGTAAATACATGTAATTATTTTCGTCGGTTTTTTATGGCCGACGGGAGTTAGCTTTAATGTGATTAGAGTGTGATTAGAGTTAGTTTATGTGGCTTGATTAGAGTGTGATTATTGTTTATTTTCGTCGGTTTTTATGGCCGACGGGAGTTAACTGTAATACGATTACAATTTGTTAGTTTAATATCACATGTTAATTTTCGTCGGTTTTAATATCACATGTTATTTGTTAGTATGATTTGACTTAAAATTGGATGTTGCAATATTGTTAATTAATTATTATCATGTTAATGTGATGAAGGTGATGTTATATATATATATATATATAGTTTTACTACTTACCTATAGATATATGTGTGACGTGTAGAAACATAAATGTCTCACACGCACTCTTTACTCGTACACACAGCCGCAATAATGGGTGATAGACGTGATTGGATGTATGAAGGTTTCAAGAAGGGTGGGTGTCATACAAGTGAATGGTTTGTCAAGACGCAGATGTTTCTGGACCATGCAGCTGCTTTGTCACAAATAGATAATATTAGGTGTCCATGCAATAAATGTAGAAATATGACGAGCCACACCAAGAGGCAGGTCATACTACACCTGTGTTCGCATGGTTTCGTGCCATGCTATAAGGTCTGGTATCTCCATGGTGAAGATGTTGAACGAGCAGCAGAAGTAGAAGTTGATGATGGTGAAGATGATGTTGATAGGATGGACCAGATGCTTGAGGATCTGCAGCCTGAACTGGCACCGGATCATCATGATTCACCTACACCGGAGGTTCAGAAGTTCTTCGACCTACTCAAAGCGTCAGAAGAGCCTCTTCACGGGCACACTGACGTGACCGTACTGGAATTCGTGACCCGGCTGATGTCAATCAAGTCCAAGTTTGCATTCTCAATTAATTGTTACAAGGAGCTTGTGGATTTGATTAGCGAGGTTCTTCCTACGGGTCACAAGATGCCCAAAGACATGTACCAGTCCAAGAAATTGCTTGAAGGTCTTGGTATGGAGTATGAGAAGATTGATGTTTGCCAAGACAACTGTATGCTTTTTTGGAAGGAACATGGCAGAGAACAGAAATGCTTAAAATGTGGGAAGTCGAGGTACGTGGAGCTTGTAAATGAAGATGGGGAGAAGGTGGTGACAAAGGTTGCACATAAACAGCTTCGGTACATGCCTCTCACTCCTAGAGTGAAACGTTTGTTTCTCTCGAGGAAGATCGCTATGCACATGAGGTGGCATAAAGATTGTACGGACAGACAAGATGGGTTAATGGTGCACCCGTCAGATGGTGATGCATGGAAGGCTCTTGACAAATTTGATCCAGATTTTGCCAGCGATGCAAGAAACGTCCGTATCGGCTTGGCAACTGATGGTTTCACGCCGTTCAATATGACCGCTGCATCGTATTCATGTTGGCCTGTCATTGCCATACCGTACAACCTTCCACCTGCTCTATGCATGAAATATGAGTTTATGTTCCTATGTCTTGTTATACCTGGGCCTGAGCATCCTGGCGTACGCCTCAATGTGATGCTTCAACCACTGATTGAAGAGTTAAAGAAGCTATGGCAAGGTGTGGAAGCCTATGACTGCTTCAAGAAGCAGAAATTCAATCTTCGTGTTGCATATCTGTTCTCGGTTCATGATTTTATGGCGTATGGTATTTTCTCTGGATGGAGCGTGCATGGTAGATTGACGTGTCCTTATTGTGCTAAAGATACAGATTGTTTTCGTCTTAGTGCTGGTGGCAAGATATGTTACTTTGATTGCCATAGATGTTTTCTACCCTTCAATCACCCCTTCAGAAGGCAGAGAAAGGAATTTAGGAAGGGCACCATTGTCACGAAGGGACCGCCCAAGCGACGTAGTGGGATAGAAATTACAGAAGAGCATATGAAACTTGTCCTAGACGAGAGTGGGAAAAGGTATCAAGGTTTTGGTGAGGAGCATAACTGGACTCACATATGTGGCTTGTGGGAGCTTCCTTATGCTAAGTCATTGATTTTGATGCACAACATCGACGTCATGCATCAAGAGAGTAACTTTTGCCAAGCCCTCATAAATACATGCATGGATTTCCCTGATAAAACGAAAGACAATGACAAGGCACGCATGGACTTAGCAGTGATATGTGATCGTCCAACCCAAGTGCTTAGAGAAAACGGAGGCAAACCAAAAGCTGACTATTGTCTGAAATCTAAGCAACGGAAAGAAGTGATGAAGTGGATGAAGGATATTAAATTTCCCGATGGTTATGCCGCTGGTTTTAGAAGATCTGTGAACTTGAAGACAATGAAGATGAATGGACTGAAGAGCCATGACTTCCACATAATTATGGAGAGGCTCATGCCTGTAATGTTTCGTGGGTACATTTCCGAAGCTGTGTGGAAAACGTTAGCTGAAGTTAGCTATTTCTACAGACAGTTGTGTGCTAAAGAAATCAGAAGAGATGTGATGGAACAGCTGGAGAAAGAGGCACCGGTGCTTTTGTGCAAATTGGAAAAAATATTTCCACCGGGTTTCTTCAATCCTATGCAGCATCTCTTTATACATCTTCCATATGAGGCTAAGGTCGGTGGTCCTGTTCAGTATAGGTGGATGTTTCATATAGAAAGAGCATTAAAGAAGCTTAGAGCAATGGTGGGCAATAAGGCAAGAGTTGAAGGATGTATTGCGGAACAATTTAAACTAAAGGAGGTAGCACACTTCACAAGTTGTTACTTTGCAGAAGAACATAATGTATTTGCTCGAAAGAAAAGGTACCATGATGATGAACGAGAGATGCCTCCGTGTAGTGATCTTTCGATTTTTCAGACAAACGGCAAAGCCGTTGGTCCACCCAAGGCATATCACCTAAGTATGGAAGAACGAAAGTCTGCTTTACTGTACATGTTCACGAATATGCCTGAGGTGGAGAAATACTTTGTGTAAGACTTGTTTTCTTAAACTATTCATATGTGAATTAGTTTATGTTATCAAATATCTCATGTCATACAATAATATTTGACAGCGAGTTTGATGAACAAAACATGAGGTGTCTCGGTAGGCCAACAGCGAGAGACATAGACAAATTGCGACGCGATGGTATGCATGGGCGGCCTAATTTCATTATGTGGCTTCGTTCGGGACCGTGTAAGTCTTAATTATGTGGCTCCGAGAGCTAATTTAATTTAACTAATATTACAGAATTTGCTAATGCTTTGTGGCATGATTGACAGTTTGGGGAGGAAATGAATTTGAATGATGACTTACGTCAGTTATCTATTACAGAATTTGCTAATGCACCGGCATTAGATTCACTAGTTGCAGACGTTAACGACTTAACTTTTCCCGAGAGACGGAGAAGACAACCTGTTAGGAGAAAAGTTACATGGCGACCTCTGCATAGAAGAGAACAAATAGATCCTGATTTTGATGATATTTAACAAGTAAAGTTGTTTTGTTATTTCATTTGTTTATATTTTAAGTATTATGTCATTTTTGATGCACTAATGAATAATTTCTTATTTTTTATGCAGGATGCCGCCAAAATCAAAGAAGTCAGTGAAGGGGTTGTTCAAGGGCCTGGGCCTTTTTCAGGGCAGTTCTTCGAGCAGCAGCAGACGTCGAGAGCTGTTGAGCGCGGTACATGGAGATGAGGTAACATATCTTGTACAAATAAATTTGTTTACATATTTACAAATAAATCTTGAGTTGTATGTACCAGGATGAGCAGCACACTGAGGAGCAGCACATTGAGGAGGAGGAGCACAATGAGGCTGAGCAGCACAATGAGGAGGTGGACCACGTGACATGGGACCAGGCCGCACAGCATCACCAGCCATGGGACCAGTGGGACCACCAGAGAGAGCAGCAACAAGCGTGGGACCAGTGGGGCCAACAGGGCGAACCGGCTGACAACCCGATGGATGATGGCTCGGGAGGCTCTTCAGCGACACGCACACGTCGCTCAAGAAAAAGCCACTCAGTAAAGCCTCGTCACGCGATAGAGCGAGAGGCTGATAGGACTTTAATCATGCCACATGGAGATCGGTGAGTGTAATATATTAACTTATCTAATATAACTATTATGTGTATTGTTAATGTTTTTGTGTAATGCAGGAATTGGGAGGACCTGTCCTTTGACGGCAAGGGACACCACACTCAGGTTAACCTTACGTTGGGTTCTCTTTGCCGCCTTCACTACCCTGGTATAGTGAAGGTGTCAAACGGTGATACCGAGGATGAGGTGCTCGTCAGTACCTGGGATGAGTACAAGTTTAAAAAGGAACGAAACCACACCGACAGACAGGGACTTGTGCGTAATGACTTTTGGGTATGAATTCTTTATTATTTTTGTTATGTTTCTTAATATTGTAAATCTATGACTTATACCATTGTAAATGTATTCTTTATGCTGTAGCTTCGATATCGGTTGCCTGACGGAGAGGATTACATGGGGCACGCTGAACGTGTCTTGCAAAACAATGCAAAGAAGCTGGTGAAGGATGCCATATACTATGCGAGAATTCAGGCTACAAACCTGTATTTTCAAAAGAATCCGGAAGAAGCGGGCCCCTTGAATAAAAAGGAAGGGTCCTCAAAGATATATTTGACTGAGGATCAATATCGTGAGGTTAGTATTCAATTTGTTTTACCCTTTTATATTTATTGTTGTGATTGATATAATATGTAACATTGTGTGTGTGCAGGTGATGGTTCCATGGATGGCGCCCGTGCCTGATGCGTACTATGCTTGGTGTCGATATTGGGCTTCCGAAGGCTTCCAGAAAGCGTCAGCGCATCACAGACAATGTCGAGGAACCAATCCTAACCACAAGTTTGGCGGTGACGACATGATACGAAAAGCTAAAAGAATGGTAAGTTTGATCTTTCTATGTCGATCAACAAATAATACGATTGCTTATGAATGTTTTTTGTTTATACAGGAAGCTACGAGTGGCCAAAAGCCTAGTGACATTGAGGTGTACCAGGAGGGCCACAAAGGACCAGACCCGAACAACCCTGACCAGCTCTGCAGCCAGACAGCCACGGATCGCTTGGTGAGTTTTGGCTCAAAAGTTCAAACGTTCAAAGTATATAAATTCCTGCATTTGTAAGGTTGTGAATGATGTATAGGCGGCATATGGGGAGGAGATGGTTCGTCGCCATGGCCCTGACTACGACTGACGCCATGAACCGGTGGATCCCTCGGTGGTGTACGCAAGTGGTGGTGGCAAAGCGCATGGACGGTAAGCTCTAACTTATGAAATTATATGGTTGACACTAAATTGATTATGCAGTAATAACATTTTTTGAATCACTTATAGATACGCACTCTTCGACGGATTCATTGACTCATCGTCGGTGAGATCTCAGAGGACAGGTTCATCTTCCCGTAGCTCATGCTCTCGTCGACCGAACGAGCAGGAGTTGGAGATTATGAGGATGCGTGAAGAGATGAGACAACAACGCGAATTTATGGAGGCTTGCAATGCTCATAATCAAGCGATGTATCAAGTGAGTACACATAATCCGAACTCTAAATTATTATATTTCAATACAACATCTTCAGTAGTAACACATATGTGTTTAACAGTTAATGCAGCAACAGGGCATGACATCAAATTTTCCACCGCCACCACAATGGAGCCAATTTGCAAACACACCAGTTCCACCACCACAGTTCACCACCCCTCCGACACATATACCTGCACCTGGAGATAGGGTACGTTTGATAACTCTCCATTAATTTATACACTTGTATACTTTTTGATATTTGCATTTAACGTGTTGATATTTTCTAACTTGCATAGGTTACGCCTGAAGCGGGTGGCAGTGGGTCTGATCCAGCAGTAGGGACTGGATTTGTTGACTCGCTCTTCGCGTTCCCTCCTCCTAGTGGTGAAGGCGGCAGCGGTCAAAGCTCTAACCACCCAAGTGGTGGTTATCTCTAAACACTTAAACTTATGTTTGAAATGTCGTACTCGTTGGTGGATGTTATGTTTCAATACTATGTCGTACTCGTTGTTTGATGTTGGTGGATGCTATGTTTGAATACTATGTCGTACACGTTGGTGGATGTTTTAATTATAAATGCAAGTGTTTATGTCTAAATGCATGTGTTTGTGGATGTCGTATCTCTATATGTGTTTGTAATGTGGCTGTTATATGTGATTATGTTTGATATATGTTATGTGTGCAGAAATAGTGACATAATTTAGTGCTGTTTTTGTAGCAGTATAGAGTAATTCCCGTCGGCCCAGTTAATTCCCGTCGGCTATGGTCGAACCGACGGGAATTAATTACTAACTCCCGTCGGCCCAGTTAATTCCCGTCGGCCTAGAGAACCGACGGGAATTAATTAATAACTCCCGTCGGCCAGCAGAACCGACAGGAATTAGCCGTAATTCCCGTCGGCCACTATCTAGCCGACGGGAATTAATTATTCCCGTCAGCCGCCGACGGGGATAACCTTATCCCCGACAAGGGACGCCCGTCGGCCTGAAACCGACGGGAATAAGCCCTAAACCGACGGGAATTACTTATTCCCGTCGGTTTAGGGCTTATTCCCGTCGGTTTCAGGCCGACGGGAATTAAGTGAATTCCTGTAGTGAGTGTAGTGGTAGAGGAGGGTATGCGCGAGAGAGATGTTGCGAGTTTGAATCTCACTATGCACAAAACATGTAAATTTGATTCAAAATAATAGTGAAAAATGATAGGGCGATGGGTATAGTAATAGGTAGTGGTTGGAAGGTTGTTCCTATAATTTTAAAAAAATGTTTTGCTGTTTTTGGTTTTTTCGATTCTTAATTTACCGAGTGCTTTTCTTTGTCAAGTGCTTTTTGACACTCGGCAAAGTACTCGGCAAAAAACCCTTTGCCGATAAAATATTTGCCGAGTATTTTTTGCCGAATGTTACACTCGGCAAAGGCTTTGTCGAGTGTAAAATGACCTTTGCCGAGTGTGTTCGGCAAAGAATGCGATTTCGGTAACGATGCTCCATTTTTTAATTCTATTTACTCATCATCGCAGTTCAATATATGTATATTTACTGTACCCAATATTCAACTACACAAATTCATATATCATTCTTATACTATTATTGGAATCAAATTCAAATTCAAACCCTTATTCAAACACATTGCATTCATTTGAGATGAATGCACACTTTATTTTAATGCAATTGCATATTTTGTTCAATCCTCTGGCGCTAGCAATGCACCATTCATTTTGAAGTGTTACCAAAGAGGTCTCTCTATATATACCCACTCTCGACTCTGGAGTTTCGGTACATCATCTAGTACACTACGACCAATCTCTTTGGACTTATTGGGTCCTAACAGAGGGACCCGAACAACAAGGGGTGGCAAGAGTATAACCACACGACAAAATGTAGAATAGTGGTTCTCAAACATGTCTTTCCCTCACCTTGTCTGGGCAGGGATATTTATAAGATGATCAAAGGAGAACATCCTAAAGTACATGCTTCCCTGACTGTCGGAGAGAGAATTCTCCGGCCGGGTGGCGGAGTGCACCCGCCCTAAATCCTAAGATGAGGAGGGGGCTTAAGTGTTTTTCCTGTCCTGCTAAGCGATCATCGAGCACAAGGACACGCGAGGATTTAGAGTGGTTCGGGCCGCCGGAGCGTAATACCCTACTCCACTGTGTGTTGGATTGCTGTGGAAGCTTGAGAGCTGAGAGCCTGAGCTTGGTCTAAGTGTGTCTGAGTTGTAACATTGCATGCCTCCCCTTTTATAGCTAAGGGGGGCATGTACAAGGGTACTGAGCCCCGACATGTGGGCCTAGGAACATAACGGATGTAGTACTTGGAGCCACTAATGTTTGCTGCTAGAGCAATCTTCTTGTGCCCTGACATCCGAGATCTGCGTTGCATCGACGTGTAGGGGAAGCTTCTCATATAAGGGATGATGAACACAGTGCACCGCGCAGCACGGGCGCACTGTTTGACAATGGACTGGATAGGTGTGCCGTCTGCAGGATGGCCCTGGCGCCGCCTGCCAGCGGAGTGGACAGGACACATTAAATGCTGAGGGGGCACATCGCCTGTCAGCAGGGTGGACAGGCGGCGTGTCCTCTCCGCAATAAATGCAGAGACCGCGTGGCCTAGAGGCCTTACGTCAGGCTCCGCCCGCTGGCTTATGTCACGGGCAACAAGCCACGTGGCAGCATCGGGTCTCCGCCTGAGCGGGGAGTGCAAGCGCATAGGGTAAGGCCCGGATACGTGTCTATACCGAATCCTTGCTTATACCAGGGTCTCCCCTGTCCCGGGACCTCGTTGCGGCCCAGTCCTTACTCGGAGGGATCTAGACCCCATCCAAGGGACCCGGCATGCTTACTTGAGGGGTCCTGGTTGTGCGTACAAGGGTCCGGTGCTCCCTCGTGGAGGTCCGGTCCAACTGATACATCCTGGGATGCACCATCTTTTCTCGTCACGTGGTGCCCCTTGAGCCGCCCACGTGGTGTGGTTGGGTGTCGTTCACCGTGCGGCTAGAGAACGTCGTACGGGCACTGTGTCTTCATACTTCAGTAAGGGGTACCCCTGATTCAGGGTACCGACAGTGGCCCCTGGGCCCGCCTTAGGGGAGGATACGAGCCTGCAGGTGGGGCCAAAGTTTGATCGGCGATTGGCTCGCTGCCCCTGCGCGCCCGTTGATGCAATTACTGCCGGTCGGCCCATGGTCACGCCGACTGCCCCACCGATCCCCGCGGCTGACTGACCCGTGACCTCCGCACTTAATGTCTTTGTTGGGCCATGCGCGGGGTGCCTCGAGTCGCTGCATTTACACGAGCGGCCCCAAGGAGACGTGGTATTGGCACGAGCGGCGGTGCAACTTCTCTGTACCCAGAAATCGGCGCGCCGGGTGCATGACATGTGGGCCTGGGCCCCCATGCCAGAGGTTGGACCGCTGGTTGCAGCGAAGACGAGGGGGCGCACTACCGCGGGGCGGTAGCATGCTCCTTGTACGGTGGTTCGCCTTCTTGACCGTTGGTCGTAGCGAAGATGGAGGAGGCGTACCACCGCGGGGCGGTAGCACGCTTCATGTGCGGCAGTTCGCCTTCTTCGCACTCGAAGGCCAGCGCGCCAGCTGTATGACCTGTAGGACCGGGCCCCCGTGTCATGGGATGGATACCCCGGTGGGCATCGGGGGAGGCTTCTCACAACGCTTCGAGCAGGGGAGTCTGCCTTTAAAGAGGGGTTCATCCCTCGAGTAGCAGCCATGCCTTGCTTCTCCCCCACTCGTGGCGTCCTTTCGCCTCCGAGCTCTTTGCGCCCCTTTGCCTTCAAGGTCTCTGCTTCACATTACCGTAGTTCGCCATGGCCTTGTGACTTCATCTTGAGCGCGCCCAGACTAAGCGGGTGCTCGAAATGCTATACCGCCTGTTTGGATGGAATGTGCCGGCGCTCGGCGGAAGGATTTGCGCCGGCGTCATCCACCTCGATGAGCTTTCCGCTAGAGAGTTCATGCCTTTTGTCCTCCCTAGCGGGCTGGTGCTACCGGTCTTGTCTTCCCTCTGCTGGAGGTGCACGGCCTTGTAGGAGCGGCATTCTTCCATCGGTGCTTGGCTTCAAGGATGTTCATCAGCCTCGTGGTGGTGGGGAGCGAGCTGAGTCGCGGCTTCACCTCCCACACGGGCTGGTGCCCACCTCTTTCTCCAGCATTCGAAGGAAAAGGATGATCACCAGCCTTGTGAAGGAGGCGAACTTTGGCTACGCGATCCTGCCAGATCGCAAGCACCGCCTTCCACCGTGCTCCCAGCTGCATGGCTTGGATGGTCTTGTCCTCACCCCCGTAGGGGGACGGAGGCGAGGACCTCTTCGCCATGGCAGGCACGCTGAGGCGGTCGCCACTGCTGGGGAGGCTGCCCGGCGCAGAGGTGGTCGCCGCCGCTAGTGAGGCTGTCCGCTTCAGAGGTGGTTGCCTCTGCTGGCGAGCCGCTCGGAGCTGAGGTAGTCGCCGCCGCTGGCGAGCCGTTGGTGCAGTGGTGGCCACTGCCATCGGTGCAGAGGTGGCCACTGCCGTCGGTGCAGAGGTGGTCGCCTCCGCTGGCGAGCCGCTCGGAGCTAGCTATCCACACGACCCTACTGGTGTGAAGGTAGTTCATACCTGTAGAGTAGAGATGGAGCTAGGGCTCCGCTTGAAGGCGGATGTAATACTTTTGCTTTTTGTAAGGTACTTTTAAGTACTATTTATCAAGCAGTATTAGCACTTATCTGTGTACCACTTGTCCCCGTTGCGTGTCGTGTAATTGATTCCTCCTTGGTACCTGGCCCCCCTGGGATGTAGGCTCGATCTATCGAGGCTGCAGACCAGCATACCTAAGAAAGAGTTGGCAATGGCCTCCAGGAGGTAGCCTCGACTGGGACCTGGGCCTGTACACAGCTTTGGCTAGGGAGCATTAGTAGTACACCCGCAGGGCCCGCCATCTAACACTAGCCATCCTTTAATACAAGCTCGGGACCTGCAGGGTCTAGTCTGGGATGCCAAGTTGTGCTTCCGGACCCCCCGAATGGTGGTTCTTGGTACTAGGACACCCGTCGCAGAGTGGTGGAGCGTGTAGGCCCACGGTACGGAACCAGGCTGAGCGGCTACATGGGCTCCGAACCACCCAGGAGACAAGTGTCCATTCTCTAGTTCCGGACCCCAGGTTGCCAGACCCACATGACTTATAGCTCCAAATACTAGGGTACTCGTCACAGAGTGCTGGAGTGTGCAGGCTTTCGGGTACGGGACCAGGCTAAGCGGCCACACAGGCTCCGGACCACCCCATGGAACGGGCTCCCGTTCTTTAGAACCGGCTCCCAGGCTGTCAGGCCCTCCTGCTTTCGTAGAGAGGTCCTAAACTGCAAGCCTGGTTATTCAATTCATATGTCATTATGTCTGATGGAAAGGGAACTGTTCGGGTGGGTTAGATAAAATAATATCTGGAAAACTGCAAGGTAAGACCATGGAGCAGTAGGATAAAACTATCATAGAGGCACATCTGAGGGGGTAAATCTTTTCTTTATAACCTGTCATGCATGGGTGCAGACCAACAGGCCAGACTTATGAGGGCGGACCTCACCGGGTTGGCGTACACACATGCGTTACCTAGTTACAAAAGGGAGAAAAATTCGACCCCTTAGACTTGCTCTTATTGATAGAACTTACAGAGACGCTCCAGTGGCCAAGAAGAGGTACTCCTTTAGTCATAGCAAGATAGTGTCACACCCGGGTTTCGGGGCACCAAGACCCGGGCGCGAACATAATCACCAGGTGTGCTGGGACCAAGTCTCACACATATGATGAATCATAGCACAGGATCGAATGTCACATCTTTACTATATAAAAGGAGTTCTATACAAAATAAATAATTACATTATAAGGAGAGAACGGTCCAGCAACCCAAAGTTGACTGGGAGACGACGACCTAGACCTCTCACGAACACATCGCAGCAT